>NC_068398.1:53738107-54038107 GCF_023724105.1 Carassius gibelio
GTTAGGACTTCAATGATCAAGATTGTCAGTTTACAGCTTTCTGAGTCCAGTAATGCTGAAATAGTGTTTCTGTTGAAATGAAGTGAAATCAAGCCCAAATCTGCTCAAAAGCTTTTCTCTCTATTAGATAAAGCTGTTTCATTCAGTATTCAGTGCAAATCTTGCCAAACTGAAACAAGCTTATGTCTTACGAAGTACAATGTTTTCTGCAATGCTGTAAGACAGTTTTTAATGTGTTAGAAGTTATATGCACAAAAACTTATGTTAGGACTTCAATGATCAAGATTGTCAGTTTACAGCTTTCTGAGTCCAGTAATGCTGAAATAGTGTTTCTGTTGAAATGAAGTGAAATCAAGCCCAAATCTGCTCAAAAGCTTTTGTCTCTATTAGATAAAGCTGTTTCATTCAGTATTCAGTGCAAATCTTGCCAAACTGAAACAAGCTTATGCCTTATGAAGTACAATGTTTTCTGCAATGCTGTAAGACAGTTTTTAATGTGTTAGAAGTTATATGCACAAAAACTTATGTTAGGACTGCAATGATCAAGATTGTCAGTTTACAGCTTTCTGAGTCCAGTAATGTTGAAATAGTGTTTCTGTTCAAATGAAGTGAAATCAAGCCCAAATCTGCTCAAAAGCTTTTCTCTCTATTAGAGAAAGCTGTTTCATTCAATATTCAGTGCAAATCTTGCCAAACTGAAACAAGCTTATGCCTTATGAAGTACAATGTTTTCTGCAATGCTGAAAGACAGTTTTTAATGTGTTAGAAGTTATATGCACAAAAACTTATGTTAGGACTTCAATGATCAAGATTGTCAGTTTACAGCTTTCTGAGTCCAGTAATGCTGAAATAGTGTTTCTGTTCAAATGAAGTGAAATCAAGCCCAAATCTGCTCAAAAGCTTTTCTCTCTATTAGAGAAAGCTGTTTCATTCAGTATTCAGTGCAAATCTTGCCAAACTGAAACATGCTTATGTCTTATGAAATAAAATGTTTTCTGCAATGCTGTAAGACAGTTTTTAATGTGTTAGAAGTTATATGCACAAAAACTTATGTTAGGACTTCAATGATCAAGATTGTCAGTTTACAGCTTTCTGAGTCCAGTAATGCTGAAATAGTGTTTCTGTTCAAATGAAGTGAAATCAAGCCCAAATCTGCTCAAAAGCTTTTCTCTCTATTAGAGAAAGCTGTTTCATTCAGTATTCAGTGCAAATCTTGCCAAACTGAAACATGCTTATGTCTTATGAAATAAAATGTTTTCTGCAATGCTGTAAGACAGTTTTTAATGTGTTAGAAGTTATATACACAAAAACTAATGTTAGGACTGAAATGATCAAGATTGTCAGTTTACAGCTTTCTGAGTCCAGTAATGTTGAAATAGTGTTTCTGTTCAAATGAAGTGAAATCAAGCCCAAATCTGCTCAAAAGCTTTTCTCTCTATTAGAGAAAGCTGTTTCATTCAATATTCAGTGCAAATCTTGCCAAACTGAAACAAGCTTATGCCTTATGAAGTACAATGTTTTCTGCAATGCTGTAAGACAGTTTTTAATGTGTTAGAAGTTATATGCACAAAAACTTATGTTAGGACTTCAATGATCAAGATTGTCAGTTTACAGCTTTCTGAGTCCAGTAATGCTGAAATAGTGTTTCTGTTGAAATGAAGTGAAATCAAGCCCAAATCTGCTCAAAAGCTTTTCTCTCTATTAGAGAAAGCTGTTTCATTCAATATTCAGTGCAAATCTTGCCAAACTGAAACAAGCTTATGCCTTATGAAGTACAATGTTTTCTGCAATGCTGTAAGACAGTTTTTAATGTGTTAGAAGTTATATGCACAAAAACTTATGTTAGGACTTCAATGATCAAGATTGTCAGTTTACAGCTTTCTGAGTCCAGTAATGCTGAAATAGTGTTTCTGTTGAAATGAAGTGAAATCAAGCCCAAATCTGCTCAAAAGCTTTTCTCTCTATTAGATAAAGCTGTTTGATTCAGTATTCAGTGCAAATTTTGCCAAACTGAAACAAGCTTATGTCTTATGAAGTACAATGTTTTCTGCAATGCTGTAAGACAGTTTTTAATGTGTTAGAAGTTATATGCACAAAAACTTATGTTAGGACTTCAATGATCAAGATTGTCAGTTTACAGCTTTCTGAGTCCAGTAATGCTGAAATAGTGTTTCTGTTCAAATGAAGTGAAATCAAGCCCAAATCTGCTCAAAAGCTTGTCTCTCTAATAGAGAATGCGGTTTCATTCAGTATTCAGTGCAAATCTTGCCAAACTGATAGATGCTTATGCCATATGAAATACAATGATTTCTGCAATGCTGTAAGACAGTTTTTAATGTGTTAGAAGTTATATGCACAAAAACTTATGTTAGGACTTCAATGATCAAGATTGTCAGTTTACAGCTTTCTGAGTCCAGTAATGCTGAAATAGTGCTTCTGTTCAAATGAAGTGAAATCTAGCCCAAATCTGCTCAAAAGCTTGTCTCTCTATTAGAGAAAGCTGTTTCATTCAATATTCAGTGCAAATCTTGCCAAACTGAAACATGCTTATGTCTTATGAAATAAAATGTTTTCTGCAATGCTGTAAGACAGTTTTTAATGTGTTAGAAGTTATATGCACAAAAACTAATGTAAGGACTTCAATGATCAAGATTGTCAGTTTACAGCTTTCTGAGTCCAGTAATGCTGAAATAGTGTTTCTGTTCAAATGAAGTGAAATCAAGCCCAAATCTGCTCAAAAGCTTTTCTCTCTATTAGATAAAGCTGTTTCATTCAGTATTCAGTGCAAATCTTGCCAAACTGAAACAAGCTTATGTCTTATGAAGTACAATGTTTTCTGCAATGCTGTAAGACAGTTTTTAATGTGTTAGAAGTTATATGCACAAAAACTTATGTTAGGACTTCAATGATCAAGATTGTCAGTTTACAGCTTTCTGAGTCCAGTAATGCTGAAATAGTGTTTCTGTTCAAATGAAGTGAAATCAAGCCCAAATCTGCTCAAAAGCTTTTCTCTCTATTAGAGAAAGCTGTTTCATTCAGTATTCAGTGCAAATCTTGCCAAACTGAAACATGCTTATGTCTTATGAAATAAAATGTTTTCTGCAATGCTGTAAGACAGTTTTTAATGTGTTAGAAGTTATATACACAAAAACTAATGTTAGGACTGAAATGATCAAGATTGTCAGTTTACAGCTTTCTGAGTCCAGTAATGTTGAAATAGTGTTTCTGTTCAAATGAAGTGAAATCAAGCCCAAATCTGCTCAAAAGCTTTTCTCTCTATTAGAGAAAGCTGTTTCATTCAATATTCAGTGCAAATCTTGCCAAACTGAAACAAGCTTATGCCTTATGAAGTACAATGTTTTCTGCAATGCTGTAAGACAGTTTTTAATGTGTTAGAAGTTATATGCACAAAAACTTATGTTAGGACTTCAATGATCAAGATTGTCAGTTTACAGCTTTCTGAGTCCAGTAATGCTGAAATAGTGTTTCTGTTGAAATGAAGTGAAATCAAGCCCAAATCTGCTCAAAAGCTTTTCTCTCTATTAGAGAAAGCTGTTTCATTCAATATTCAGTGCAAATCTTGCCAAACTGAAACAAGCTTATGCCTTATGAAGTACAATGTTTTCTGCAATGCTGTAAGACAGTTTTTAATGTGTTAAAAGTTATATGCACAAAAACTTATGTTAGGACTTCAATGATCAAGATTGTCAGTTTACAGCTTTCTGAGTCCAGTAATGCTGAAATAGTGTTTCTGTTGAAATGAAGTGAAATCAAGCCCAAATCTGCTCAAAAGCTTTTCTCTCTATTAGATAAAGCTGTTTGATTCAGTATTCAGTGCAAATTTTGCCAAACTGAAACAAGCTTATGTCTTATGAAGTACAATGTTTTCTGCAATGCTGTAAGACAGTTTTTAATGTGTTAGAAGTTATATGCACAAAAACTTATGTTAGGACTTCAATGATCAAGATTGTCAGTTTACAGCTTTCTGAGTCCAGTAATGCTGAAATAGTGTTTCTGTTCAAATGAAGTGAAATCAAGCCCAAATCTGCTCAAAAGCTTGTCTCTCTAATAGAGAATGCGGTTTCATTCAGTATTCAGTGCAAATCTTGCCAAACTGATAGATGCTTATGCCATATGAAATACAATGATTTCTGCAATGCTGTAAGACAGTTTTTAATGTGTTAGAAGTTATATGCACAAAAACTTATGTTAGGACTTCAATGATCAAGATTGTCAGTTTACAGCTTTCTGAGTCCAGTAATGCTGAAATAGTGCTTCTGTTCAAATGAAGTGAAATCTAGCCCAAATCTGCTCAAAAGCTTGTCTCTCTATTAGAGAAAGCTGTTTCATTCAATATTCAGTGCAAATCTTGCCAAACTGAAACATGCTTATGTCTTATGAAATAAAATGTTTTCTGCAATGCTGTAAGACAGTTTTTAATGTGTTAGAAGTTATATGCACAAAAACTAATGTAAGGACTTCAATGATCAAGATTGTCAGTTTACAGCTTTCTGAGTCCAGTAATGCTGAAATAGTGTTTCTGTTCAAATGAAGTGAAATCAAGCCCAAATCTGCTCAAAAGCTTTTCTCTCTATTAGAGAAAGCTGTTTCATTCAGTATTCAGTGCAAATCTTGCCAAACTGAAACATGCTTATGTCTTATGAAATAAAATGTTTTCTGCAATGCTGTAAGACAGTTTTTAATGTGTTAGAAGTTATATACACAAAAACTAATGTTAGGACTGCAATGATCAAGATTGTCAGTTTACAGCTTTCTGAGTCCAGTAATGTTTAAATAGTGTTTCTGTTCAAATGAAGTGAAATCAAGCCCAAATCTGCTCAAAAGCTTTTCTCTCTATTAGAGAAAGCTGTTTCATTCAATATTCAGTGCAAATCTTGCCAAACTGAAACAAGCTTATGCCTTATGAAGTACAATGTTTTCTGCAATGCTGTAAGACAGTTTTTAATGTGTTAGAAGTTATATGCACAAAAACTTATGTTAGGACTTCAATGATCAAGATTGTCAGTTTACAGCTTTCTGAGTCCAGTAATGCTGAAATAGTGTTTCTGTTGAAATGAAGTGAAATCAAGCCCAAATCTGCTCAAAAGCTTTTCTCTCTATTAGATAAAGCTGTTTGATTCAGTATTCAGTGCAAATTTTGCCAAACTGAAACAAGCTTATGTCTTATGAAGTACAATGTTTTCTGCAATGCTGTAAGACAGTTTTTAATGTGTTAGAAGTTATATGCACAAAAACTTATGTTAGGACTTCAATGATCAAGATTGTCAGTTTACAGCTTTCTGAGTCCAGTAATGCTGAAATAGTGTTTCTGTTCAAATGAAGTGAAATCAAGCCCAAATCTGCTCAAAAGCTTGTCTCTCTAATAGAGAATGCGGTTTCATTCAGTATTCAGTGCAAATCTTGCCAAACTGATAGATGCTTATGCCATATGAAATACAATGATTTCTGCAATGCTGTAAGACAGTTTTTAATGTGTTAGAAGTTATATGCACAAAAACTTATGTTAGGACTTCAATGATCAAGATTGTCAGTTTACAGCTTTCTGAGTCCAGTAATGCTGAAATAGTGCTTCCGTTCAAATGAAGTGAAATCTAGCCCAAATCTGCTCAAAAGCTTTTCTCTCTATTAGAGAAAGCTGTTTCATTCAGTATTCAGTGCAAATCTTGCCAAACTGAAAAATGCTTATGTCTTATGAAATAAAATGTTTTCTGCAATGCTGTAAGACAGTTTTTAATGTGTTAGAAGTTATATACACAAAAACTAATGTTAGGACTGCAATGATCAAGATTGTCAGTTTACAGCTTTCTGAGTCCAGTAATGTTGAAATAGTGTTTCTGTTCAAATGAAGTGAAATCAAGCCCAAATCTGCTCAAAAGCTTTTCTCTCTATTAGAGAAAGCTGTTTCATTCAATATTCAGTGCAAATCTTGCCAAACTGAAACAAGCTTATGCCTTATGAAGTACAATGTTTTCTGCAATGCTGTAAGACAGTTTTTAATGTGTTAGAAGTTATATGCACAAAAACTTATGTTAGGACTTCAATGATCAAGATTGTCAGTTTACAGCTTTCTGAGTCCAGTAATGCTGAAATAGTGTTTCTGTTGAAATGAAGTGAAATCAAGCCCAAATCTGCTCAAAAGCTTTTCTCTCTATTAGATAAAGCTGTTTCATTCAGTATTCAGTGCAAATCTTGCCAAACTGAAACAAGCTTATGTCTTATGAAATAAAATGTTTCCTGCAATGCTGTAAGACAGTTTTTAATGTGTTAGAAGTTATATGCACAAAAACTAATGTTAGGACTGCAATGATCAAGATTGTCAGTTTACAGCTTTCTGAGTCCAGTAATGTTGAAATAGTGTTTCTGTTCAAATGAAGTGAAATCAAGCCCAAATCTGCTCAAAAGCTTTTCTCTCTATTAGAGAAAGCTGTTTCATTCAATATTCAGTGCAAATCTTGCCAAACTGAAACAAGCTTATGCCTTATGAAGTACAATGTTTTCTGCAATGCTGTAAGACAGTTTTTAATGTGTTAGAAGTTATATGCACAAAAACTAATGTTAGGACTGCAATGATCAAGATTGTCAGTTTACAGCTTTCTGAGTCCAGTAATGTTGAAATAGTGTTTCTGTTCAAATGAAGTGAAATCAAGCCCAAATCTGCTCAAAAGCTTTTCTCTCTATTAGAGAAAGCTGTTTCAGTCAATATTCAGTGCAAATCTTGCCAAACTGAAACAAGCTTATGCCTTATGAAGTACAATGTTTTCTGCAATGCTGTAAGACAGTTTTTCATGTGTTAGAAGTTATATGCACAAAAACTTATGTTAGGACTTCAATGATCAAGATTGTCAGTTTACAGCTTTCTGAGTCCAGTAATGCTGAAATAGTGTTTCTGTTGAAATGAAGTGAAATCAAGCCCAAATCTGCTCAAAAGCTTTTCTCTCTATTAGATAAGGCTGTTTCATTCAGTATTCAGTGCAAATCTTGCCAAACTGAAACAAGCTTATGTCTTATGAAGTACAATGTTTTCTGCAATGCTGTAAGACAGTTTTTAATGTGTTAGAAGTTATATGCACAAAAACTTATGTTAGGACTTCAATGATCAAGATTGTCAGTTTACAGCTTTCTGAGTCCAGTAATGCTGAAATAGTGTTTCTGTTGAAATGAAGTGAAATCAAGCCCAAATCTGCTCAAAAGCTTTTCTCTCTATTAGAGAAAGCTGTTTCATTCAGTATTCAGTGCAAATCTTGCCAAACTGAAAAATGCTTATGTCTTATGAAATAAAATGTTTTCTGCAATGCTGTAAGACAGTTTTTAATGTGTTAGAAGTTATATACACAAAAACTAATGTTAGGACTGCAATGATCAAGATTGTCAGTTTACAGCTTTCTGAGTCCAGTAATGTTGAAATAGTGTTTCTGTTCAAATGAAGTGAAATCAAGCCCAAATCTGCTCAAAAGCTTTTCTCTCTATTAGAGAAAGCTGTTTCATTCAATATTCAGTGCAAATCTTGCCAAACTGAAACAAGCTTATGCCTTATGAAGTACAATGTTTTCTGCAATGCTGTAAGACAGTTTTTAATGTGTTAGAAGTTATATGCACAAAAACTTATGTTAGGACTTCAATGATCAAGATTGTCAGTTTACAGCTTTCTGAGTCCAGTAATGCTGAAATAGTGTTTCTGTTAAAATGAAGTGAAATCAAGCCCAAATCTGCTCAAAAGCTTTTCTCTCTATTAGATAAAGCTGTTTCATTCAGTATTCAGTGCAAATCTTGCCAAACTGAAACAAGCTTATGTCTTATGAAATAAAATGTTTCCTGCAATGCTGTAAGACAGTTTTTAATGTGTTAGAAGTTATATGCACAAAAACTAATGTTAGGACTGCAATGATCAAGATTGTCAGTTTACAGCTTTCTGAGTCCAGTAATGTTGAAATAGTGTTTCTGTTCAAATTAAGTGAAATCAAGCCCAAATCTGCTCAAAAGCTTTTCTCTCTATTAGAGAAAGCTGTTTCATTCAATATTCAGTGCAAATCTTGCCAAACTGAAACAAGCTTATGCCTTATGAAGTACAATGTTTTCTGCAATGCTGTAAGACAGTTTTTAATGTGTTAGAAGTTATATGCACAAAAACTAATGTTAGGACTGCAATGATCAAGATTGTCAGTTTACAGCTTTCTGAGTCCAGTAATGTTGAAATAGTGTTTCTGTTCAAATGAAGTGAAATCAAGCCCAAATCTGCTCAAAAGCTTTTCTCTCTATTAGAGAAAGCTGTTTCATTCAATATTCAGTGCAAATCTTGCCAAACTGAAACAAGCTTATGCCTTATGAAGTACAATGTTTTCTGCAATGCTGTAAGACAGTTTTTAATGTGTTAGAAGTTATATGCACAAAAACTTATGTTAGGACTTCAATGATCAAGATTGTCAGTTTACAGCTTTCTGAGTCCAGTAATGCTGAAATAGTGTTTCTGTTGAAATGAAGTGAAATCAAGCCCAAATCTGCTCAAAAGCTTTTCTCTCTATTAGATAAGGCTGTTTCATTCAGTATTCAGTGCAAATCTTGCCAAACTGAAACAAGCTTATGTCTTATGAAGTACAATGTTTTCTGCAATGCTGTAAGACAGTTTTTAATGTGTTAGAAGTTATATGCACAAAAACTTATGTTAGGACTTCAATGATCAAGATTGTCAGTTTACAGCTTTCTGAGTCCAGTAATGCTGAAATAGTGTTTCTGTTGAAATGAAGTGAAATCAAGCCCAAATCTGCTCAAAAGCTTTTCTCTCTATTAGATAAAGCTGTTTCATTCAGTATTCAGTGCAAATCTTGCCAAACTGAAACAAGCTTATGTCTTATGAAATAAAATGTTTCCTGCAATGCTGTAAGACAGTTTTTAATGTGTTAGAAGTTATATGCACAAAAACTAATGTTAGGACTGCAATGATCAAGATTGTCAGTTTACAGCTTTCTGAGTCCAGTAATGTTGAAATAGTGTTTCTGTTCAAATGAAGTGAAATCAAGCCCAAATCTGCTCAAAAGCTTTTCTCTCTATTAGAGAAAGCTGTTTCATTCAATATTCAGTGCAAATCTTGCCAAACTGAAACAAGCTTATGCCTTATGAAGTACAATGTTTTCTGCAATGCTGTAAGACAGTTTTTAATGTGTTAGAAGTTATATGCACAAAAACTTATGTTAGGACTTCAATGATCAAGATTGTCAGTTTACAGCTTTCTGAGTCCAGTAATGCTGAAATAGTGTTTCTGTTGAAATGAAGTGAAATCAAGCCCAAATCTGCTCAAAAGCTTTTCTCTCTATTAGATAAGGCTGTTTCATTCAGTATTCAGTGCAAATCTTGCCAAACTGAAACAAGCTTATGTCTTATGAAGTACAATGTTTTCTGCAATGCTGTAAGACAGTTTTTAATGTGTTAGAAGTTATATGCACAAAAACTTATGTTAGGACTTCAATGATCAAGATTGTCAGTTTACAGCTTTCTGAGTCCAGTAATGCTGAAATAGTGTTTCTGTTGAAATGAAGTGAAATCAAGCCCAAATCTGCTCAAAAGCTTTTCTCTCTATTAGATAAAGCTGTTTCATTCAGTATTCATTGCAAATCTTGCCAAACTGAAACAAGCTTATGCCTTATGAAGTACAATGTTTTCTGCAATGCTGTAAGACAGTTTTTAATGTGTTAGAAGTTATATGCACAAAAACTTATGTTAGGACTTCAATGATCAAGATTGTCAGTTTACAGCTTTCTGAGTCCAGTAATGCTGAAATAGTGTTTCTGTTGAAATGAAGTGAAATCAAGCCCAAATCTGCTCAAAAGCTTTTCTCTCTATTAGATAAGGCTGTTTCATTCAGTATTCAGTGCAAATCTTGCCAAACTGAAACAAGCTTATGTCTTATGAAGTACAATGTTTTCTGCAATGCTGTAAGACAGTTTTTAATGTGTTAGAAGTTATATGCACAAAAACTTATGTTAGGACTGCAATGATCAAGATTGTCAGTTTACAGCTTTCTGAGTCCAGTAATGTTGAAATAGTGTTTCTGTTCAAATGAAGTGAAATCAAGCCCAAATCTGCTCAAAAGCTTTTCTCTCTATTAGAGAAAGCTGTTTCATTCAATATTCAGTGCAAATCTTGCCAAACTGAAACAAGCTTATGCCTTATGAAGTACAATGTTTTCTGCAATGCTGTAAGACAGTTTTTAATGTGTTAGAAGTTATATGCACAAAAACTTATGTTAGGACTTCAATGATCAAGATTGTCAGTTTACAGCTTTCTGAGTCCAGTAATGCTGAAATAGTGTTTCTGTTGAAATGAAGTGAAATCAAGCCCAAATCTGCTCAAAAGCTTTTCTCTCTATTAGATAAGGCTGTTTCATTCAGTATTCAGTGCAAATCTTGCCAAACTGAAACAAGCTTATGTCTTATGAAGTACAATGTTTTCTGCAATGCTGTAAGACAGTTTTTAATGTGTTAGAAGTTATATGCACAAAAACTTATGTTAGGACTTCAATGATCAAGATTGTCAGTTTACAGCTTTCTGAGTCCAGTAATGCTGAAATAGTGTTTCTGTTGAAATGAAGTGAAATCAAGCCCAAATCTGCTCAAAAGCTTTTCTCTCTATTAGATAAAGCTGTTTCAATCAGTATTCAGTGCAAATCTTGCCAAACTGAAACAAGCTTATGCCTTATGAAGTACAATGTTTTCTGCAATGCTGTAAGACAGTTTTTAATGTGTTAGAAGTTATATGCACAAAAACTTATGTTAGGACTGCAATGATCAAGATTGTCAGTTTACAGCTTTCTGAGTCCAGTAATGTTGAAATAGTGTTTCTGTTCAAATGAAGTGAAATCAAGCCCAAATCTGCTCAAAAGCTTTTCTCTCTATTAGAGAAAGCTGTTTCATTCAATATTCAGTGCAAATCTTGCCAAACTGAAACAAGCTTATGCCTTATGAAGTACAATGTTTTCTGCAATGCTGTAAGACAGTTTTTAATGTGTTAGAAGTTATATGCACAAAAACTTATGTTAGGACTTCAATGATCAAGATTGTCAGTTTACAGCTTTCTGAGTCCAGTAATGCTGAAATAGTGTTTCTGTTGAAATGAAGTGAAATCAAGCCCAAATCTGCTCAAAAGCTTTTCTCTCTATTAGATAAAGCTGTTTCATTCAGTATTCAGTGCAAATCTTGCCAAACTGAAACAAGCTTATGTCTTATGAAGTACAATGTTTTCTGCAATGCTGTAAGACAGTTTTTAATGTGTTAGAAGTTATATGCACAAAAACTTATGTTAGGACTTCAATGATCAAGATTGTCAGTTTACAGCTTTCTGAGTCCAGTAATGCTGAAATAGTGTTTCTGTTCAAATGAAGTGAAATCAAGCCCAAATCTGCTCAAAAGCTTTTCTCTCTATTAGAGAAAGCTGTTTCATTCAGTATTCAGTGCAAATCTTGCCAAACTGAAAGATGCTTATGTCTTATGAAATAAAATGTTTTCTGCAATGCTGTAAGACAGTTTTTAATGTGTTAGAAGTTATATACACAAAAACTAATGTTAGGACTGCAATGATCAAGATTGTCAGTTTACAGCTTTCTGAGTCCAGTAATGTTGAAATAGTGTTTCTGTTCAAATGAAGTGAAATCAAGCCCAAATCTGCTCAAAAGCTTTTCTCTCTATTAGAGAAAGCTGTTTCATTCAATATTCAGTGCAAATCTTGCCAAACTGAAACAAGCTTATGCCTTATGAAGTACAATGTTTTCTGCAATGCTGTAAGACAGTTTTTAATGTGTTAGAAGTTATATGCACAAAAACTTATGTTAGGACTTCAATGATCAAGATTGTCAGTTTACAGCTTTCTGAGTCCAGTAATGCTGAAATAGTGTTTCTGTTGAAATGAAGTGAAATCAAGCCCAAATCTGCTCAAAAGCTTTTCTCTCTATTAGATAAAGCTGTTTCATTCAGTATTCAGTGCAAATCTTGCCAAACTGAAACAAGCTTATGTCTTATGAAGTACAATGTTTTCTGCAATGCTGTAAGACAGTTTTTAATGTGTTAGAAGTTATATGCACAAAAACTTATGTTAGGACTTCAATGATCAAGATTGTCAGTTTACAGCTTTCTGAGTCCAGTAATGCTGAAATAGTGTTTCTGTTGAAATGAAGTGAAATCAAGCCCAAATCTGCTCAAAAGCTTTTCTCTCTATTAGAGAAAGCTGTTTCATTCAATATTCAGTGCAAATCTTGCCAAACTGAAACAAGCTTATGCCTTATGAAGTACAATGTTTTCTGCAATGCTGTAAGACAGTTTTTAATGTGTTAGAAGTTATATGCACAAAAACTTATGTTAGGACTGCAATGATCAAGATTGTCAGTTTACAGCTTTCTGAGTCCAGTAATGTTGAAATAGTGTTTCTGTTCAAATGAAGTGAAATCAAGCCCAAATCTGCTCAAAAGCTTTTCTCTCTATTAGAGAAAGCTGTTTCATTCAATATTCAGTGCAAATCTTGCCAAACTGAAACAAGCTTATGCCTTATGAAGTACAATGTTTTCTGCAATGCTGTAAGACAGTTTTTAATGTGTTAGAAGTTATATGCACAAAAACTTATGTTAGGACTTCAATGATCAAGATTGTCAGTTTACAGCTTTCTGAGTCCAGTAATGCTGAAATAGTGTTTCTGTTGAAATGAAGTGAAATCAAGCCCAAATCTGCTCAAAAGCTTTTCTCTCTATTAGATAAGGCTGTTTCATTCAGTATTCAGTGCAAATCTTGCCAAACTGAAACAAGCTTATGTCTTATGAAGTACAATGTTTTCTGCAATGCTGTAAGACAGTTTTTAATGTGTTAGAAGTTATATGCACAAAAACTTATGTTAGGACTTCAATGATCAAGATTGTCAGTTTACAGCTTTCTGAGTCCAGTAATGCTGAAATAGTGTTTCTGTTGAAATGAAGTGAAATCAAGCCCAAATCTGCTCAAAAGCTTTTCTCTCTATTAGATAAGGCTGTTTCATTCAGTATTCAGTGCAAATCTTGCCAAACTGAAACAAGCTTATGCCTTATGAAGTACAATGTTTTCTGCAATGCTGTAAGACAGTTTTTAATGTGTTAGAAGTTATATGCACAAAAACTTATGTTAGGACTGCAATGATCAAGATTGTCAGTTTACAGCTTTCTGAGTCCAGTAATGTTGAAATAGTGTTTCTGTTCAAATGAAGTGAAATCAAGCCCAAATCTGCTCAAAAGCTTTTCTCTCTATTAGAGAAAGCTGTTTCATTCAATATTCAGTGCAAATCTTGCCAAACTGAAACAAGCTTATGCCTTATGAAGTACAATGTTTTCTGCAATGCTGTAAGACAGTTTTTAATGTGTTAGAAGTTATATGCACAAAAACTTATGTTAGGACTTCAATGATCAAGATTGTCAGTTTACAGCTTTCTGAGTCCAGTAATGCTGAAATAGTGTTTCTGTTGAAATGAAGTGAAATCAAGCCCAAATCTGCTCAAAAGCTTTTCTCTCTATTAGATAAAGCTGTTTCATTCAGTATTCAGTGCAAATCTTGCCAAACTGAAACAAGCTTATGTCTTATGAAGTACAATGTTTTCTGCAATGCTGTAAGACAGTTTTTAATGTGTTAGAAGTTATATGCACAAAAACTTATGTTAGGACTTCAATGATCAAGATTGTCAGTTTACAGCTTTCTGAGTCCAGTAATGCTGAAATAGTGTTTCTGTTCAAATGAAGTGAAATCAAGCCCAAATCTGCTCAAAAGCTTTTCTCTCTATTAGAGAAAGCTGTTTCATTCAGTATTCAGTGCAAATCTTGCCAAACTGAAACATGCTTATGCCTTATGAAATAAAATGTTTTCTGCAATGCTGTAAGACAGTTTTTAATGTGTTAGAAGTTATATACACAAAAACTAATGTTAGGACTGCAATGATCAAGTTTGTCAGTTTACAGCTTTCTGAGTCCAGTAATGCTGAAATAGTGTTTCTGTTGAAATGAAGTGAAATCAAGCCCAAATCTGCTCAAAAGCTTTTCTCTCTATTAGATAAGGCTGTTTCATTCAGTATTCAGTGCAAATCTTGCCAAACTGAAACAAGCTTATGTCTTATGAAGTACAATGTTTTCTGCAATGCTGTAAGACAGTTTTTAATGTGTTAGAAGTTATATGCACAAAAACTTATGTTAGGACTTCAATGATCAAGATTGTCAGTTTACAGCTTTCTGAGTCCAGTAATGCTGAAATAGTGTTTCTGTTGAAATGAAGTGAAATCAAGCCCAAATCTGCTCAAAAGCTTTTCTCTCTATTAGATAAAGCTGTTTCATTCAGTATTCAGTGCAAATCTTGCCAAACTGAAACAAGCTTATGTCTTATGAAATAAAATGTTTCCTGCAATGCTGTAAGACAGTTTTTAATGTGTTAGAAGTTACATGCACAAAAACTAATGTTAGGACTGCAATGATCAAGATTGTCAGTTTACAGCTTTCTGAGTCCAGTAATGTTGAAATAGTGTTTCTGTTCAAATGAAGTGAAATCAAGCCCAAATCTGCTCAAAAGCTTTTCTCTCTATTAGAGAAAGCTGTTTCATTCAATATTCAGTGCAAATCTTGCCAAACTGAAACAAGCTTATGCCTTATGAAGTACAATGTTTTCTGCAATGCTGTAAGACAGTTTTTAATGTGTTAGAAGTTATATGCACAAAAACTTATGTTAGGACTTCAATGATCAAGATTGTCAGTTTACAGCTTTCTGAGTCCAGTAATGCTGAAATAGTGTTTCTGTTCAAATGAAGTGAAATCAAGCCCAAATCTGCTCAAAAGCTTTTCTCTCTATTAGATAAGGCTGTTTCATTCAGTATTCAGTGCAAATCTTGCCAAACTGAAACAAGCTTATGTCTTATGAAGTACAATGTTTTCTGCAATGCTGTAAGACAGTTTTTAATGTGTTAGAAGTTATATGCACAAAAACTTATGTTAGGACTTCAATGATCAAGATTGTCAGTTTACAGCTTTCTGAGTCCAGTAATGCTGAAATAGTGTTTCTGTTGAAATGAAGTGAAATCAAGCCCAAATCTGCTCAAAAGCTTTTCTCTCTATTAGATAAAGCTGTTTCATTCAGTATTCATTGCAAATCTTGCCAAACTGAAACAAGCTTATGCCTTATGAAGTACAATGTTTTCTGCAATGCTGTAAGACAGTTTTTAATGTGTTAGAAGTTATATGCACAAAAACTTATGTTAGGACTTCAATGATCAAGATTGTCAGTTTACAGCTTTCTGAGTCCAGTAATGCTGAAATAGTGTTTCTGTTGAAATGAAGTGAAATCAAGCCCAAATCTGCTCAAAAGCTTTTCTCTCTATTAGATAAGGCTGTTTCATTCAGTATTCAGTGCAAATCTTGCCAAACTGAAACAAGCTTATGTCTTATGAAGTACAATGTTTTCTGCAATGCTGTAAGACAGTTTTTAATGTGTTAGAAGTTATATGCACAAAAACTTATGTTAGGACTGCAATGATCAAGATTGTCAGTTTACAGCTTTCTGAGTCCAGTAATGTTGAAATAGTGTTTCTGTTCAAATGAAGTGAAATCAAGCCCAAATCTGCTCAAAAGCTTTTCTCTCTATTAGAGAAAGCTGTTTCATTCAATATTCAGTGCAAATCTTGCCAAACTGAAACAAGCTTATGCCTTATGAAGTACAATGTTTTCTGCAATGCTGTAAGACAGTTTTTAATGTGTTAGAAGTTATATGCACAAAAACTTATGTTAGGACTTCAATGATCAAGATTGTCAGTTTACAGCTTTCTGAGTCCAGTAATGCTGAAATAGTGTTTCTGTTGAAATGAAGTGAAATCAAGCCCAAATCTGCTCAAAAGCTTTTCTCTCTATTAGATAAGGCTGTTTCATTCAGTATTCAGTGCAAATCTTGCCAAACTGAAACAAGCTTATGTCTTATGAAGTACAATGTTTTCTGCAATGCTGTAAGACAGTTTTTAATGTGTTAGAAGTTATATGCACAAAAACTTATGTTAGGACTGCAATGATCAAGATTGTCAGTTTACAGCTTTCTGAGTCCAGTAATGTTGAAATAGTGTTTCTGTTCAAATGAAGTGAAATCAAGCCCAAATCTGCTCAAAAGCTTTTCTCTCTATTAGAGAAAGCTGTTTCATTCAATATTCAGTGCAAATCTTGCCAAACTGAAACAAGCTTATGCCTTATGAAGTACAATGTTTTCTGCAATGCTGTAAGACAGTTTTTAATGTGTTAGAAGTTATATGCACAAAAACTTATGTTAGGACTTCAATGATCAAGATTGTCAGTTTACAGCTTTCTGAGTCCAGTAATGCTGAAATAGTGTTTCTGTTGAAATGAAGTGAAATCAAGCCCAAATCTGCTCAAAAGCTTTTCTCTCTATTAGATAAAGCTGTTTCATTCAGTATTCAGTGCAAATCTTGCCAAACTGAAACAAGCTTATGTCTTATGAAGTACAATGTTTTCTGCAATGCTGTAAGACAGTTTTTAATGTGTTAGAAGTTATATGCACAAAAACTTATGTTAGGACTTCAATGATCAAGATTGTCAGTTTACAGCTTTCTGAGTCCAGTAATGCTGAAATAGTGTTTCTGTTCAAATGAAGTGAAATCAAGCCCAAATCTGCTCAAAAGCTTTTCTCTCTATTAGAGAAAGCTGTTTCATTCAGTATTCAGTGCAAATCTTGCCAAACTGAAACATGCTTATGTCTTATGAAATAAAATGTTTTCTGCAATGCTGTAAGACAGTTTTTAATGTGTTAGAAGTTATATACACAAAAACTAATGTTAGGACTGCAATGATCAAGATTGTCAGTTTACAGCTTTCTGAGTCCAGTAATGTTGAAATAGTGTTTCTGTTCAAATGAAGTGAAATCAAGCCCAAATCTGCTCAAAAGCTTTTCTCTCTATTAGAGAAAGCTGTTTCATTCAATATTCAGTGCAAATCTTGCCAAACTGAAACAAGCTTATGCCTTATGAAGTACAATGTTTTCTGCAATGCTGTAAGACAGTTTTTAATGTGTTAGAAGTTATATGCACAAAAACTAATGTTAGGACTGCAATGATCAAGATTGTCAGTTTACAGCTTTCTGAGTCCAGTAATGTTGAAATAGTGTTTCTGTTCAAATGAAGTGAAATCAAGCCCAAATCTGCTCAAAAGCTTTTCTCTCTATTAGAGAAAGCTGTTTCATTCAATATTCAGTGCAAATCTTGCCAAACTGAAACAAGCTTATGCCTTATGAAGTACAATGTTTTCTGCAATGCTGTAAGACAGTTTTTAATGTGTTAGAAGTTATATGCACAAAAACTTATGTTAGGACTTCAATGATCAAGATTGTCAGTTTACAGCTTTCTGAGTCCAGTAATGCTGAAATAGTGTTTCTGTTCAAATGAAGTGAAATCAAGCCCAAATCTGCTCAAAAGCTTTTCTCTCTATTAGAGAAAGCTGTTTCATTCAGTATTCAGTGCAAATCTTGCCAAACTGAAAGATGCTTATGTCTTATGAAATAAAATGTTTTCTGCAATGCTGTAAGACAGTTTTTAATGTGTTAGAAGTTATATACACAAAAACTAATGTTAGGACTGCAATGATCAAGATTGTCAGTTTACAGCTTTCTGAGTCCAGTAATGTTGAAATAGTGTTTCTGTTCAAATGAAGTGAAATCAAGCCCAAATCTGCTCAAAAGCTTTTCTCTCTATTAGAGAAAGCTGTTTCATTCAATATTCAGTGCAAATCTTGCCAAACTGAAACAAGCTTATGCCTTATGAAGTACAATGTTTTCTGCAATGCTGTAAGACAGTTTTTAATGTGTTAGAAGTTATATGCACAAAAACTAATGTTAGGACTGCAATGATCAAGATTGTCAGTTTACAGCTTTCTGAGTCCAGTAATGTTGAAATAGTGTTTCTGTTCAAATGAAGTGAAATCAAGCCCAAATCTGCTCAAAAGCTTTTCTCTCTATTAGAGAAAGCTGTTTCATTCAATATTCAGTGCAAATCTTGCCAAACTGAAACAAGCTTATGCCTTATGAAGTACAATGTTTTCTGCAATGCTGTAAGACAGTTTTTAATGTGTTAGAAGTTATATGCACAAAAACTTATGTTAGGAGTTCAATGATCAAGATTGTCAGTTTACAGCTTTCTGAGTCCAGTAATGCTGAAATAGTGTTTCTGTTGAAATGAAGTGAAATCAAGCCCAAATCTGCTCAAAAGCTTTTCTCTCTATTAGATAAAGCTGTTTCATTCAGTATTCAGTGCAAATCTTGCCAAACTGAAACAAGCTTATGTCTTATGAAGTACAATGTTTTCTGCAATGCTGTAAGACAGTTTTTAATGTGTTAGAAGTTATATGCACAAAAACTTATGTTAGGACCTCAATGATCAAGATTGTCAGTTTACAGCTTTCTGAGTCCAGTAATGCTGAAATAGTGTTTCTGTTGAAATGAAGTGAAATCAAGCCCAAATCTGCTCAAAAGCTTTTCTCTCTATTAGAGAAAGCTGTTTCATTCAATATTCAGTGCAAATCTTGCCAAACTGAAACAAGCTTATGCCTTATGAAGTACAATGTTTTCTGCAATGCTGTAAGACAGTTTTTAATGTGTTAGAAGTTATATGCACAAAAACTTATGTTAGGACTGCAATGATCAAGATTGTCAGTTTACAGCTTTCTGAGTCCAGTAATGTTGAAATAGTGTTTCTGTTCAAATGAAGTGAAATCAAGCCCAAATCTGCTCAAAAGCTTTTCTCTCTATTAGAGAAAGCTGTTTCATTCAATATTCAGTGCAAATCTTGCCAAACTGAAACAAGCTTATGCCTTATGAAGTACAATGTTTTCTGCAATGCTGTAAGACAGTTTTTAATGTGTTAGAAGTTATATGCACAAAAACTTATGTTAGGACTTCAATGATCAAGATTGTCAGTTTACAGCTTTCTGAGTCCAGTAATGCTGAAATAGTGTTTCTGTTGAAATGAAGTGAAATCAAGCCCAAATCTGCTCAAAAGCTTTTCTCTCTATTAGATAAGGCTGTTTCATTCAGTATTCAGTGCAAATCTTGCCAAACTGAAACAAGCTTATGTCTTATGAAGTACAATGTTTTCTGCAATGCTGTAAGACAGTTTTTAATGTGTTAGAAGTTATATGCACAAAAACTTATGTTAGGACTTCAATGATCAAGATTGTCAGTTTACAGCTTTCTGAGTCCAGTAATGCTGAAATAGTGTTTCTGTTGAAATGAAGTGAAATCAAGCCCAAATCTGCTCAAAAGCTTTTCTCTCTATTAGATAAAGCTGTTTCATTCAGTATTCAGTGCAAATCTTGCCAAACTGAAACAAGCTTATGCCTTATGAAGTACAATGTTTTCTGCAATGCTGTAAGACAGTTTTTAATGTGTTAGAAGTTATATGCACAAAAACTTATGTTAGGACTGCAATGATCAAGATTGTCAGTTTACAGCTTTCTGAGTCCAGTAATGTTGAAATAGTGTTTCTGTTCAAATGAAGTGAAATCAAGCCCAAATCTGCTCAAAAGCTTTTCTCTCTATTAGAGAAAGCTGTTTCATTCAATATTCAGTGCAAATCTTGCCAAACTGAAACAAGCTTATGCCTTATGAAGTACAATGTTTTCTGCAATGCTGTAAGACAGTTTTTAATGTGTTAGAAGTTATATGCACAAAAACTTATGTTAGGACTTCAATGATCAAGATTGTCAGTTTACAGCTTTCTGAGTCCAGTAATGCTGAAATAGTGTTTCTGTTGAAATGAAGTGAAATCAAGCCCAAATCTGCTCAAAAGCTTTTCTCTCTATTAGATAAAGCTGTTTCATTCAGTATTCAGTGCAAATCTTGCCAAACTGAAACAAGCTTATGTCTTATGAAATAAAATGTTTCCTGCAATGCTGTAAGACAGTTTTTAATGTGTTAGAAGTTACATGCACAAAAACTAATGTTAGGACTGCAATGATCAAGATTGTCAGTTTACAGCTTTCTGAGTCCAGTAATGTTGAAATAGTGTTTCTGTTCAAATGAAGTGAAATCAAGCCCAAATCTGCTCAAAAGCTTTTCTCTCTATTAGAGAAAGCTGTTTCATTCAATATTCAGTGCAAATCTTGCCAAACTGAAACAAGCTTATGCCTTATGAAGTACAATGTTTTCTGCAATGCTGTAAGACAGTTTTTAATGTGTTAGAAGTTATATGCACAAAAACTTATGTTAGGACTTCAATGATCAAGATTGTCAGTTTACAGCTTTCTGAGTCCAGTAATGCTGAAATAGTGTTTCTGTTGAAATGAAGTGAAATCAAGCCCAAATCTGCTCAAAAGCTTTTCTCTCTATTAGATAAGGCTGTTTCATTCAGTATTCAGTGCAAATCTTGCCAAACTGAAACAAGCTTATGTCTTATGAAGTACAATGTTTTCTGCAATGCTGTAAGACAGTTTTTAATGTGTTAGAAGTTATATGCACAAAAACTTATGTTAGGACTTCAATGATCAAGATTGTCAGTTTACAGCTTTCTGAGTCCAGTAATGCTGAAATAGTGTTTCTGTTGAAATGAAGTGAAATCAAGCCCAAATCTGCTCAAAAGCTTTTCTATCTATTAGATAAAGCTGTTTCATTCAGTATTCATTGCAAATCTTGCCAAACTGAAACAAGCTTATGCCTTATGAAGTACAATGTTTTCTGCAATGCTGTAAGACAGTTTTTAATGTGTTAGAAGTTATATGCACAAAAACTTATGTTAGGACTTCAATGATCAAGATTGTCAGTTTACAGCTTTCTGAGTCCAGTAATGCTGAAATAGTGTTTCTGTTGAAATGAAGTGAAATCAAGCCCAAATCTGCTCAAAAGCTTTTCTCTCTATTAGATAAGGCTGTTTCATTCAGTATTCAGTGCAAATCTTGCCAAACTGAAACAAGCTTATGTCTTATGAAGTACAATGTTTTCTGCAATGCTGTAAGACAGTTTTTAATGTGTTAGAAGTTATATGCACAAAAACTTATGTTAGGACTGCAATGATCAAGATTGTCAGTTTACAGCTTTCTGAGTCCAGTAATGTTGAAATAGTGTTTCTGTTCAAATGAAGTGAAATCAAGCCCAAATCTGCTCAAAAGCTTTTCTCTCTATTAGAGAAAGCTGTTTCATTCAATATTCAGTGCAAATCTTGCCAAACTGAAACAAGCTTATGCCTTATGAAGTACAATGTTTTCTGCAATGCTGTAAGACAGTTTTTAATGTGTTAGAAGTTATATGCACAAAAACTTATGTTAGGACTTCAATGATCAAGATTGTCAGTTTACAGCTTTCTGAGTCCAGTAATGCTGAAATAGTGTTTCTGTTGAAATGAAGTGAAATCAAGCCCAAATCTGCTCAAAAGCTTTTCTCTCTATTAGATAAGGCTGTTTCATTCAGTATTCAGTGCAAATCTTGCCAAACTGAAACAAGCTTATGTCTTATGAAGTACAATGTTTTCTGCAATGCTGTAAGACAGTTTTTAATGTGTTAGAAGTTATATGCACAAAAACTTATGTTAGGACTTCAATGATCAAGATTGTCAGTTTACAGCTTTCTGAGTCCAGTAATGCTGAAATAGTGTTTCTGTTGAAATGAAGTGAAATCAAGCCCAAATCTGCTCAAAAGCTTTTCTCTCTATTAGATAAAGCTGTTTCATTCAGTATTCAGTGCAAATCTTGCCAAACTGAAACAAGCTTATGCCTTATGAAGTACAATGTTTTCTGCAATGCTGTAAGACAGTTTTTAATGTGTTAGAAGTTATATGCACAAAAACTTATGTTAGGACTTCAATGATCAAGATTGTCAGTTTACAGCTTTCTGAGTCCAGTAATGTTGAAATAGTGTTTCTGTTCAAATGAAGTGAAATCAAGCCCAAATCTGCTCAAAAGCTTTTCTCTCTATTAGAGAAAGCTGTTTCATTCAATATTCAGTGCAAATCTTGCCAAACTGAAACAAGCTTATGCCTTATGAAGTACAATGTTTTCTGCAATGCTGTAAGACAGTTTTTAATGTGTTAGAAGTTATATGCACAAAAACTTATGTTAGGACTTCAATGATCAAGATTGTCAGTTTACAGCTTTCTGAGTCCAGTAATGCTGAAATAGTGTTTCTGTTGAAATGAAGTGAAATCAAGCCCAAATCTGCTCAAAAGCTTTTCTCTCTATTAGATAAGGCTGTTTCATTCAGTATTCAGTGCAAATCTTGCCAAACTGAAACAAGCTTATGTCTTATGAAGTACAATGTTTTCTGCAATGCTGTAAGACAGTTTTTAATGTGTTAGAAGTTATATGCACAAAAACTTATGTTAGGACTTCAATGATCAAGATTGTCAGTTTACAGCTTTCTGAGTCCAGTAATGCTGAAATAGTGTTTCTGTTGAAATGAAGTGAAATCAAGCCCAAATCTGCTCAAAAGCTTTTCTCTCTATTAGATAAAGCTGTTTCATTCAGTATTCAGTGCAAATCTTGCCAAACTGAAACAAGCTTATGCCTTATGAAGTACAATGTTTTCTGCAATGCTGTAAGACAGTTTTTAATGTGTTAGAAGTTATATGCACAAAAACTTATGTTAGGACTGCAATGATCAAGATTGTCAGTTTACAGCTTTCTGAGTCCAGTAATGTTGAAATAGTGTTTCTGTTCAAATGAAGTGAAATCAAGCCCAAATCTGCTCAAAAGCTTTTCTCTCTATTAGAGAAAGCTGTTTCATTCAATATTCAGTGCAAATCTTGCCAAACTGAAACAAGCTTATGCCTTATGAAGTACAATGTTTTCTGCAATGCTGTAAGACAGTTTTTAATGTGTTAGAAGTTATATGCACAAAAACTTATGTTAGGACTTCAATGATCAAGATTGTCAGTTTACAGCTTTCTGAGTCCAGTAATGCTGAAATAGTGTTTCTGTTGAAATGAAGTGAAATCAAGCCCAAATCTGCTCAAAAGCTTTTCTCTCTATTAGATAAAGCTGTTTCATTCAGTATTCAGTGCAAATCTTGCCAAACTGAAACAAGCTTATGTCTTATGAAATAAAATGTTTCCTGCAATGCTGTAAGACAGTTTTTAATGTGTTAGAAGTTACATGCACAAAAACTAATGTTAGGACTGCAATGATCAAGATTGTCAGTTTACAGCTTTCTGAGTCCAGTAATGTTGAAATAGTGTTTCTGTTCAAATGAAGTGAAATCAAGCCCAAATCTGCTCAAAAGCTTTTCTCTCTATTAGAGAAAGCTGTTTCATTCAATATTCAGTGCAAATCTTGCCAAACTGAAACAAGCTTATGCCTTATGAAGTACAATGTTTTCTGCAATGCTGTAAGACAGTTTTTAATGTGTTAGAAGTTATATGCACAAAAACTTATGTTAGGACTTCAATGATCAAGATTGTCAGTTTACAGCTTTCTGAGTCCAGTAATGCTGAAATAGTGTTTCTGTTGAAATGAAGTGAAATCAAGCCCAAATCTGCTCAAAAGCTTTTCTCTCTATTAGATAAGGCTGTTTCATTCAGTATTCAGTGCAAATCTTGCCAAACTGAAACAAGCTTATGTCTTATGAAGTACAATGTTTTCTGCAATGCTGTAAGACAGTTTTTAATGTGTTAGAAGTTATATGCACAAAAACTTATGTTAGGACTTCAATGATCAAGATTGTCAGTTTACAGCTTTCTGAGTCCAGTAATGCTGAAATAGTGTTTCTGTTGAAATGAAGTGAAATCAAGCCCAAATCTGCTCAAAAGCTTTTCTATCTATTAGATAAAGCTGTTTCATTCAGTATTCATTGCAAATCTTGCCAAACTGAAACAAGCTTATGCCTTATGAAGTACAATGTTTTCTGCAATGCTGTAAGACAGTTTTTAATGTGTTAGAAGTTATATGCACAAAAACTTATGTTAGGACTTCAATGATCAAGATTGTCAGTTTACAGCTTTCTGAGTCCAGTAATGCTGAAATAGTGTTTCTGTTGAAATGAAGTGAAATCAAGCCCAAATCTGCTCAAAAGCTTTTCTCTCTATTAGATAAGGCTGTTTCATTCAGTATTCAGTGCAAATCTTGCCAAACTGAAACAAGCTTATGTCTTATGAAGTACAATGTTTTCTGCAATGCTGTAAGACAGTTTTTAATGTGTTAGAAGTTATATGCACAAAAACTTATGTTAGGACTGCAATGATCAAGATTGTCAGTTTACAGCTTTCTGAGTCCAGTAATGTTGAAATAGTGTTTCTGTTCAAATGAAGTGAAATCAAGCCCAAATCTGCTCAAAAGCTTTTCTCTCTATTAGAGAAAGCTGTTTCATTCAATATTCAGTGCAAATCTTGCCAAACTGAAACAAGCTTATGCCTTATGAAGTACAATGTTTTCTGCAATGCTGTAAGACAGTTTTTAATGTGTTAGAAGTTATATGCACAAAAACTTATGTTAGGACTTCAATGATCAAGATTGTCAGTTTACAGCTTTCTGAGTCCAGTAATGCTGAAATAGTGTTTCTGTTGAAATGAAGTGAAATCAAGCCCAAATCTGCTCAAAAGCTTTTCTCTCTATTAGATAAGGCTGTTTCATTCAGTATTCAGTGCAAATCTTGCCAAACTGAAACAAGCTTATGTCTTATGAAGTACAATGTTTTCTGCAATGCTGTAAGACAGTTTTTAATGTGTTAGAAGTTATATGCACAAAAACTTATGTTAGGACTTCAATGATCAAGATTGTCAGTTTACAGCTTTCTGAGTCCAGTAATGCTGAAATAGTGTTTCTGTTGAAATGAAGTGAAATCAAGCCCAAATCTGCTCAAAAGCTTTTCTCTCTATTAGATAAAGCTGTTTCATTCAGTATTCAGTGCAAATCTTGCCAAACTGAAACAAGCTTATGCCTTATGAAGTACAATGTTTTCTGCAATGCTGTAAGACAGTTTTTAATGTGTTAGAAGTTATATGCACAAAAACTTATGTTAGGACTTCAATGATCAAGATTGTCAGTTTACAGCTTTCTGAGTCCAGTAATGTTGAAATAGTGTTTCTGTTCAAATGAAGTGAAATCAAGCCCAAATCTGCTCAAAAGCTTTTCTCTCTATTAGAGAAAGCTGTTTCATTCAATATTCAGTGCAAATCTTGCCAAACTGAAACAAGCTTATGCCTTATGAAGTACAATGTTTTCTGCAATGCTGTAAGACAGTTTTTAATGTGTTAGAAGTTATATGCACAAAAACTTATGTTAGGACTTCAATGATCAAGATTGTCAGTTTACAGCTTTCTGAGTCCAGTAATGCTGAAATAGTGTTTCTGTTGAAATGAAGTGAAATCAAGCCCAAATCTGCTCAAAAGCTTTTCTCTCTATTAGATAAAGCTGTTTCATTCAGTATTCAGTGCAAATCTTGCCAAACTGAAACAAGCTTATGTCTTATGAAGTACAATGTTTTCTGCAATGCTGTAAGACAGTTTTTAATGTGTTAGAAGTTATATGCACAAAAACTTATGTTAGGACTTCAATGATCAAGATTGTCAGTTTACAGCTTTCTGAGTCCAGTAATGCTGAAATAGTGTTTCTGTTCAAATGAAGTGAAATCAAGCCCAAATCTGCTCAAAAGCTTTTCTCTCTATTAGAGAAAGCTGTTTCATTCAGTATTCAGTGCAAATCTTGCCAAACTGAAACATGCTTATGTCTTATGAAATAAAATGTTTTCTGCAATGCTGTAAGACAGTTTTTAATGTGTTAGAAGTTATATACACAAAAACTAATGTTAGGACTGCAATGATCAAGATTGTCAGTTTACAGCTTTCTGAGTCCAGTAATGTTGAAATAGTGTTTCTGTTCAAATGAAGTGAAATCAAGCCCAAATCTGCTCAAAAGCTTTTCTCTCTATTAGAGAAAGCTGTTTCATTCAATATTCAGTGCAAATCTTGCCAAACTGAAACAAGCTTATGCCTTATGAAGTACAATGTTTTCTGCAATGCTGTAAGACAGTTTTTAATGTGTTAGAAGTTATATGCACAAAAACTAATGTTAGGACTGCAATGATCAAGATTGTCAGTTTACAGCTTTCTGAGTCCAGTAATGTTGAAATAGTGTTTCTGTTCAAATGAAGTGAAATCAAGCCCAAATCTGCTCAAAAGCTTTTCTCTCTATTAGAGAAAGCTGTTTCATTCAATATTCAGTGCAAATCTTGCCAAACTGAAACAAGCTTATGCCTTATGAAGTACAATGTTTTCTGCAATGCTGTAAGACAGTTTTTAATGTGTTAGAAGTTATATGCACAAAAACTTATGTTAGGACTTCAATGATCAAGATTGTCAGTTTACAGCTTTCTGAGTCCAGTAATGCTGAAATAGTGTTTCTGTTGAAATGAAGTGAAATCAAGCCCAAATCTGCTCAAAAGCTTTTCTCTCTATTAGATAAAGCTGTTTCATTCAGTATTCAGTGCAAATCTTGCCAAACTGAAACAAGCTTATGTCTTATGAAGTACAATGTTTTCTGCAATGCTGTAAGACAGTTTTTAATGTGTTAGAAGTTATATGCACAAAAACTTATGTTAGGACTTCAATGATCAAGATTGTCAGTTTACAGCTTTCTGAGTCCAGTAATGCTGAAATAGTGTTTCTGTTGAAATGAAGTGAAATCAAGCCCAAATCTGCTCAAAAGCTTTTCTCTCTGTTAGAGAAAGCTGTTTCATTCAATATTCAGTGCAAATCTTGCCAAACTGAAACAAGCTTATGCCTTATGAAGTACAATGTTTTCTGCAATGCTGTAAGACAGTTTTTAATGTGTTAGAAGTTATATGCACAAAAACTTATGTTAGGACTTCAATGATCAAGATTGTCAGTTTACAGCTTTCTGAGTCCAGTAATGTTGAAATAGTGTTTCTGTTCAAATGAAGTGAAATCAAGCCCAAATCTGCTCAAAAGCTTTTCTCTCTATTAGAGAAAGCTGTTTCATTCAATATTCAGTGCAAATCTTGCCAAACTGAAACAAGCTTATGCCTTATGAAGTACAATGTTTTCTGCAATGCTGTAAGACAGTTTTTAATGTGTTAGAAGTTATATGCACAAAAACTTATGTTAGGACTTCAATGATCAAGATTGTCAGTTTACAGCTTTCTGAGTCCAGTAATGCTGAAATAGTGTTTCTGTTGAAATGAAGTGAAATCAAGCCCAAATCTGCTCAAAAGCTTTTCTCTCTATTAGATAAGGCTGTTTCATTCAGTATTCAGTGCAAATCTTGCCAAACTGAAACAAGCTTATGTCTTATGAAGTACAATGTTTTCTGCAATGCTGTAAGACAGTTTTTAATGTGTTAGAAGTTATATGCACAAAAACTTATGTTAGGACTTCAATGATCAAGATTGTCAGTTTACAGCTTTCTGAGTCCAGTAATGCTGAAATAGTGTTTCTGTTGAAATGAAGTGAAATCAAGCCCAAATCTGCTCAAAAGCTTTTCTCTCTATTAGATAAAGCTGTTTCATTCAGTATTCAGTGCAAATCTTGCCAAACTGAAACAAGCTTATGCCTTATGAAGTACAATGTTTTCTGCAATGCTGTAAGACAGTTTTTAATGTGTTAGAAGTTATATGCACAAAAACTTATGTTAGGACTGCAATGATCAAGATTGTCAGTTTACAGCTTTCTGAGTCCAGTAATGTTGAAATAGTGTTTCTGTTCAAATGAAGTGAAATCAAGCCCAAATCTGCTCAAAAGCTTTTCTCTCTATTAGAGAAAGCTGTTTCATTCAATATTCAGTGCAAATCTTGCCAAACTGAAACAAGCTTATGCCTTATGAAGTACAATGTTTTCTGCAATGCTGTAAGACAGTTTTTAATGTGTTAGAAGTTATATGCACAAAAACTTATGTTAGGACTTCAATGATCAAGATTGTCAGTTTACAGCTTTCTGAGTCCAGTAATGCTGAAATAGTGTTTCTGTTGAAATGAAGTGAAATCAAGCCCAAATCTGCTCAAAAGCTTTTCTCTCTATTAGATAAAGCTGTTTCATTCAGTATTCAGTGCAAATCTTGCCAAACTGAAACAAGCTTATGTCTTATGAAGTACAATGTTTTCTGCAATGCTGTAAGACAGTTTTTAATGTGTTAGAAGTTATATGCACAAAAACTTATTTTAGGACTTCAATGATCAAGATTGTCAGTTTACAGCTTTCTGAGTCCAGTAATGCTGAAATAGTGTTTCTGTTCAAATGAAGTGAAATCAAGCCCAAATCTGCTCAAAAGCTTTTCTCTCTATTAGAGAAAGCTGTTTCATTCAGTATTCAGTGCAAATCTTGCCAAACTGAAACATGCTTATGTCTTATGAAATAAAATGTTTTCTGCAATGCTGTAAGACAGTTTTTAATGTGTTAGAAGTTATATACACAAAAACTAATGTTAGGACTGCAATGATCAAGATTGTCAGTTTACAGCTTTCTGAGTCCAGTAATGTTGAAATAGTGTTTCTGTTCAAATGAAGTGAAATCAAGCCCAAATCTGCTCAAAAGCTTTTCTCTCTATTAGAGAAAGCTGTTTCATTCAATATTCAGTGCAAATCTTGCCAAACTGAAACAAGCTTATGCCTTATGAAGTACAATGTTTTCTGCAATGCTGTAAGACAGTTTTTAATGTGTTAGAAGTTATATGCACAAAAACTAATGTTAGGACTGCAATGATCAAGATTGTCAGTTTACAGCTTTCTGAGTCCAGTAATGTTGAAATAGTGTTTCTGTTCAAATGAAGTGAAATCAAGCCCAAATCTGCTCAAAAGCTTTTCTCTCTATTAGAGAAAGCTGTTTCATTCAATATTCAGTGCAAATCTTGCCAAACTGAAACAAGCTTATGCCTTATGAAGTACAATGTTTTCTGCAATGCTGTAAGACAGTTTTTAATGTGTTAGAAGTTATATGCACAAAAACTTATGTTAGGACTTCAATGATCAAGATTGTCAGTTTACAGCTTTCTGAGTCCAGTAATGCTGAAATAGTGTTTCTGTTGAAATGAAGTGAAATCAAGCCCAAATCTGCTCAAAAGCTTTTCTCTCTATTAGATAAAGCTGTTTCATTCAGTATTCAGTGCAAATCTTGCCAAACTGAAACAAGCTTATGTCTTATGAAGTACAATGTTTTCTGCAATGCTGTAAGACAGTTTTTAATGTGTTAGAAGTTATATGCACAAAAACTTATGTTAGGACTTCAATGATCAAGATTGTCAGTTTACAGCTTTCTGAGTCCAGTAATGTTGAAATAGTGTTTCTGTTCAAATGAAGTGAAATCAAGCCCAAATCTGCTCAAAAGCTTTTCTCTCTATTAGAGAAAGCTGTTTCATTCAATATTCAGTGCAAATCTTGCCAATCTGAAAGATGCTTATGCCTTATGAAATACAATGTTTTCTGCAATGCTGTAAGACAGTTTTTAATGTGTTAGAAGTTATATGCACAAAAACTTATGTTAGGACTTCAATGATCAAGATTGTCAGTTTACAGCTTTCTGAGTCCAGTAAAGTTGAAATGGTGCCTCTGTTCAAATGAAGTGAAATCAAGCCCAAATCTGCTCAAAAGCTTGTCTCTCTAATAGAGAAAGCTGTTTCATTCAGTATTCAGTGCAAATCTTGCCAAACTGAAAGATGCTTATGCCATATGAAATACAATGTTTTCTGCAATGCTGTAAGACAGTTTTTAATGTGTTAGAAGTTATATGCACAAAAACTTATGTTAGGACTTCAATGATCAAGATTGTCAGTTTACAGCTTTCTGAGTCCAGTAATGCTGAAATAGTGTTTCTGTTCAAATGAAGTGAAATCAAGCCCAAATCTGCTCAAAAGCTTTTCTCTCTATTAGAGAAAGCTGTTTCATTCAGTATTCAGTGCAAATCTTGCCAAACTGAAACATGCTTATGTCTTATGAAATAAAATGTTTTCTGCAATGCTGTAAGACAGTTTTTAATGTGTTAGAAGTTAAATACACAAAAACTAATGTTAGGACTGCAATGATCAAGATTGTCAGTTTACAGCTTTCTGAGTCCAGTAATGTTGAAATAGTGTTTCTGTTCAAATGAAGTGAAATCAAGCCCAAATCTGCTCAAAAGCTTTTCTCTCTATTAGAGAAAGCTGTTTCATTCAATATTCAGTGCAAATCTTGCCAAACTGAAACAAGCTTATGCCTTATGAAGTACAATGTTTTCTGCAATGCTGTAAGACAGTTTTTAATGTGTTAGAAGTTATATGCACAAAAACTTATGTTAGGACTTCAATGATCAAGATTGTCAGTTTACAGCTTTATGAGTCCAGTAATGCTGAAATAGTGTTTCTGTTGAAATGAAGTGAAATCAAGCCCAAATCTGCACAAAAGCTTTTCTCTCTATTAGATAAAGCTGTTTCATTCAGTATTCAGTGCAAATCTTGCCAAACTGAAACAAGCTTATGTCTTATGAAGTACAATGTTTTCTGCAATGCTGTAAGACAGTTTTTAATGTGTTAGAAGTTATATGCACAAAAACTTATGTTAGGACTTCAATGATCAAGATTGTCAGTTTACAGCTTTCTGAGTCCAGTAATGCTGAAATAGTGTTTCTGTTGAAATGAAGTGAAATCAAGCCCAAATCTGCTCAAAAGCTTTTCTCTCTATTAGATAAAGCTGTTTCATTCAATATTCAGTGCAAATCTTGCCAAACTGAAACAAGCTTATGCCTTATGAAGTACAATGTTTTCTGCAATGCTGTAAGACAGTTTTTAATGTGTTAGAAGTTATATGCACAAAAACTTATGTTAGGACTTCAATGATCAAGATTGTCAGTTTACAGCTTTCTGAGTCCAGTAATGCTGAAATAGTGTTTCTGTTGAAATGAAGTGAAATCAAGCCCAAATCTGCTCAAAAGCTTTTCTCTCTATTAGATAAAGCTGTTTCATTCAGTATTCAGTGCAAATCTTGCCAAACTGAAACAAGCTTATGTCTTATGAAGTACAATGTTTTCTGCAATGCTGTAAGACAGTTTTTAATGTGTTAGAAGTTATATGCACAAAAACTTATGTTAGGACTTCAATGATCAAGATTGTCAGTTTACAGCTTTCTGAGTCCAGTAATGCTGAAATAGTGTTTCTGTTCAAATGAAGTGAAATCAAGCCCAAATCTGCTCAAAAGCTTTTCTCTCTATTAGAGAAAGCTGTTTCATTCAGTATTCAGTGCAAATCTTGCCAAACTGAAACTTGCTTATGTCTTATGAAATAAAATGTTTTCTGCAATGCTGTAAGACAGTTTTTAATGTGTTAGAAGTTATATACACAAAAACTAATGTTAGGACTGCAATGATCAAGATTGTCAGTTTACAGCTTTCTGAGTCCAGTAATGTTGAAATAGTGTTTCTGTTCAAATGAAGTGAAATCAAGCCCAAATCTGCTCAAAAGCTTGTATCTCTAATAGAGAATGCGGTTTCATTCAGTATTCAGTGCAAATCTTGCCAAACTGAAACATGCTTATGTCTTATGAAATAAAATGTTTTCTGCAATGCTGTAAGACAGTTTTTAATGTGTTAGAAGTTATATACACAAAAACTAATGTTAGGACTGCAATGATCAAGATTGTCAGTTTACAGCTTTCTGAGTCCAGTAATGTTGAAATAGTGTTTCTGTTCAAATGAAGTGAAATCAAGCCCAAATCTGCTCAAAAGCTTTTCTCTCTATTAGAGAAAGCTGTTTCATTCAATATTCAGTGCAAATCTTGCCAAACTGAAACAAGCTTATGCCTTATGAAGTACAATGTTTTCTGCAATGCTGTAAGACAGTTTTTAATGTGTTAGAAGTTATATGCACAAAAACTTATGTTAGGACTTCAATGATCAAGATTGTCAGTTTACAGCTTTCTGAGTCCAGTAATGCTGAAATAGTGTTTCTGTTGAAATGAAGTGAAATCAAGCCCAAATCTGCTCAAAAGCTTTTCTCTCTATTAGATAAAGCTGTTTCATTCAGTATTCAGTGCAAATCTTGCCAAACTGAAACAAGCTTATGTCTTATGAAGTACAATGTTTTCTGCAATGCTGTAAGACAGTTTTTAATGTGTTAGAAGTTATATGCACAAAAACTTATGTTAGGACTTCAATGATCAAGATTGTCAGTTTACAGCTTTCTGAGTCCAGTAATGCTGAAATAGTGTTTCTGTTCAAATGAAGTGAAATCAAGCCCAAATCTGCTCAAAAGCTTTTCTCTCTATTAGAGAAAGCTGTTTCATTCAGTATTCAGTGCAAATCTTGCCAAACTGAAACATGCTTATGTCTTATGAAATAAAATGTTTTCTGCAATGCTGTAAGACAGTTTTTAATGTGTTAGAAGTTATATACACAAAAACTAATGTTAGGACTGCAATGATCAAGATTGTCAGTTTACAGCTTTCTGAGTCCAGTAATGTTGAAATAGTGTTTCTGTTCAAATGAAGTGAAATCAAGCCCAAATCTGCTCAAAAGCTTTTCTCTCTATTAGAGAAAGCTGTTTCATTCAATATTCAGTGCAAATCTTGCCAAACTGAAACAAGCTTATGCCTTATGAAGTACAATGTTTTCTGCAATGCTTGTAAGACAGTTTTTAATGTGTTAGAAGTTATATGCACAAAAACTAATGTTAGGACTGCAATGATCAAGATTGTCAGTTTACAGCTTTCTGAGTCCAGTAATGTTGAAATAGTGTTTCTGTTCAAATGAAGTGAAATCAAGCCCAAATCTGCTCAAAAGCTTTTCTCTCTATTAGAGAAAGCTGTTTCATTCAATATTCAGTGCAAATCTTGCCAAACTGAAACAAGCTTATGCCTTATGAAGTACAATGTTTTCTGCAATGCTGTAAGACAGTTTTTAATGTGTTAGAAGTTATATGCACAAACACTTATGTTAGGACTTCAATGATCAAGATTGTCAGTTTACAGCTTTCTGAGTCCAGTAATGCTGAAATAGTGTTTCTGTTGAAATGAAGTGAAATCAAGCCCAAATCTGCTCAAAAGCTTTTCTCTCTATTAGATAAAGCTGTTTCATTCAGTATTCAGTGCAAATCTTGCCAAACTGAAACAAGCTTATGTCTTATGAAGTACAATGTTTTCTGCAATGCTGTAAGACAGTTTTTAATGTGTTAGAAGTTATATGCACAAAAACTTATGTTAGGACTTCAATGATCAAGATTGTCAGTTTACAGCTTTCTGAGTCCAGTAATGCTGAAATAGTGTTTCTGTTGAAATGAAGTGAAATCAAGCCCAAATCTGCTCAAAAGCTTTTCTCTCTATTAGATAAAGCTGTTTCATTCAGTATTCAGTGCAAATCTTGCCAAACTGAAACAAGCTTATGCCTTATGAAGTACAATGTTTTCTGCAATGCTGTAAGACAGTTTTTAATGTGTTAGAAGTTATATGCACAAAAACTTATGTTAGGACTGCAATGATCAAGATTGTCAGTTTACAGCTTTCTGAGTCCAGTAATGTTGAAATAGTGTTTCTGTTCAAATGAAGTGAAATCAAGCCCAAATCTGCTCAAAAGCTTTTCTCTCTATTAGAGAAAGCTGTTTCATTCAATATTCAGTGCAAATCTTGCCAATCTGAAAGATGCTTATGCCTTATGAAATACAATGTTTTCTGCAATGCTGTAAGACAGTTTTTAATGTGTTAGAAGTTATATGCACAAAAACTTATGTTAGGACTTCAATGATCAAGATTGTCAGTTTACAGCTTTCTGAGTCCAGTAAAGTTGAAATGGTGCCTCTGTTCAAATGAAGTGAAATCAAGCCCAAATCTGCTCAAAAGCTTGTCTCTCTAATAGAGAAAGCTGTTTCATTCAGTATTCAGTGCAAATCTTGCCAAACTGAAAGATGCTTATGCCATATGAAATACAATGTTTTCTGCAATGCTGTAAGACAGTTTTTAATGTGTTAGAAGTTATATGCACAAAAACTTATGTTAGGACTTCAATGATCAAGATTGTCAGTTTACAGCTTTCTGAGTCCAGTAATGCTGAAATAGTGTTTCTGTTGAAATGAAGTGAAATCAAGCCCAAATCTGCTCAAAAGCTTTTCTCTCTATTAGATAAAGCTGTTTCATTCAGTATTCAGTGCAAATCTTGCCAAACTGAAACAAGCTTATGTCTTATGAAATAAAATGTTTCCTGCAATGCTGTAAGACAGTTTTTAATGTGTTAGAAGTTATATACACAAAAACTTATGTTAGGACTTCAATGATCAAGATTGTCAGTTTACAGCTTTCTGAGTCCAGTAATGTTGAAATAGTGTTTCTGTTCAAATGAAGTGAAATCAAGCCCAAATCTGCTCAAAAGCTTTTCTCTCTATTAGAGAAAGCTGTTTCATTCAATATTCAGTGCAAATCTTGCCAAACTGAAACAAGCTTATGCCTTATGAAGTACAATGTTTTCTGCAATGCTGTAAGACAGTTTTTAATGTGTTAGAAGTTATATGCACAAAAACTAATGTTAGGACTGCAATGATCAAGATTGTCAGTTTACAGCTTTCTGAGTCCAGTAATGTTGAAATAGTGTTTCTGTTCAAATGAAGTGAAATCAAGCCCAAATCTGCTCAAAAGCTTTTCTCTCTATTAGATAAAGCTGTTTCATTCAGTATTCAGTGCAAATCTTGCCAAACTGAAACAAGCTTATGCCTTATGAAGTACAATGTTTTCTGCAATGCTGTAAGACAGTTTTTAATGTGTTAGAAGTTATATGCACAAAAACTTATGTTAGGACTTCAATGATCAAGATTGTCAGTTTACAGCTTTCTGAGTCCAGTAATGCTGAAATAGTGTTTCTGTTGAAATGAAGTGAAATCAAGCCCAAATCTGCACAAAAGCTTTTCTCTCTATTAGATAAAGCTGTTTCATTCAGTATTCAGTGCAAATCTTGCCAAACTGAAACAAGCTTATGTCTTATGAAGTACAATGTTTTCTGCAATGCTGTAAGACAGTTTTTAATGTGTTAGAAGTTATATGCACAAAAACTTATGTTAGGACTTCAATGATCAAGATTGTCAGTTTACAGCTTTCTGAGTCCAGTAATGCTGAAATAGTGTTTCTGTTGAAATGAAGTGAAATCAAGCCCAAATCTGCTCAAAAGCTTTTCTCTCTATTAGATAAAGCTGTTTCATTCAGTATTCAGTGCAAATCTTGCCAAACTGAAACAAGCTTATGCGTTATGAAGTACAATGTTTTCTGCAATGCTGTAAGACAGTTTTTAATGTGTTAGAAGTTATATGCACAAAAACTTATGTTAGGACTGCAATGATCAAGATTGTCAGTTTACAGCTTTCTGAGTCCAGTAATGTTGAAATAGTGTTTCTGTTCAAATGAAGTGAAATCAAGCCCAAATCTGCTCAAAAGCTTTTCTCTCTATTAGAGAAAGCTGTTTCATTCAATATTCAGTGCAAATCTTGCCAAACTGAAACAAGCTTATGCCTTATGAAGTACAATGTTTTCTGCAATGCTGTAAGACAGTTTTTAATGTGTTAGATGTTATATGCACAAAAACTTATGTTAGGACTTCAATGATCAAGATTGTCAGTTTACAGCTTTCTGAGTCCAGTAATGCTGAAATAGTGTTTCTGTTGAAATGAAGTGAAATCAAGCCCAAATCTGCTCAAAAGCTTTTCTCTCTATTAGATAAAGCTGTTTCATTCAGTATTCAGTGCAAATCTTGCCAAACTGAAACAAGCTTATGTCTTATGAAGTACAATGTTTTCTGCAATGCTGTAAGACAGTTTTTAATGTGTTAGAAGTTATATGCACAAAAACTTATGTTAGGACTTCAATGATCAAGATTGTCAGTTTACAGCTTTCTGAGTCCAGTAATGTTGAAATAGTGTTTCTGTTCAAATGAAGTGAAATCAAGCCCAAATCTGCTCAAAAGCTTTTCTCTCTATTAGATAAAGCTGTTTCATTCAGTATTCAGTGCAAATCTTGCCAAACTGAAACAAGCTTATGCCTTATGAAGTACAATGTTTTCTGCAATGCTGTAAGACAGTTTTTAATGTGTTAGAAGTTATATGCACAAAAACTTATGTTAGGACTTCAATGATCAAGATTGTCAGTTTACAGCTTTCTGAGTCCAGTAATGCTGAAATAGTGTTTCTGTTGAAATGAAGTGAAATCAAGCCCAAATCTGCACAAAAGCTTTTCTCTCTATTAGATAAAGCTGTTTCATTCAGTATTCAGTGCAAATCTTGCCAAACTGAAACAAGCTTATGTCTTATGAAGTACAATGTTTTCTGCAATGCTGTAAGACAGTTTTTAATGTGTTAGAAGTTATATGCACAAAAACTTATGTTAGGACTTCAATGATCAAGATTGTCAGTTTACAGCTTTCTGAGTCCAGTAATGCTGAAATAGTGTTTCTGTTGAAATGAAGTGAAATCAAGCCCAAATCTGCTCAAAAGCTTTTCTCTCTATTAGATAAAGCTGTTTCATTCAGTATTCAGTGCAAATCTTGCCAAACTGAAACAAGCTTATGCGTTATGAAGTACAATGTTTTCTGCAATGCTGTAAGACAGTTTTTAATGTGTTAGAAGTTATATGCACAAAAACTTATGTTAGGACTGCAATGATCAAGATTGTCAGTTTACAGCTTTCTGAGTCCAGTAATGTTGAAATAGTGTTTCTGTTCAAATGAAGTGAAATCAAGCCCAAATCTGCTCAAAAGCTTTTCTCTCTATTAGAGAAAGCTGTTTCATTCAATATTCAGTGGAAATCTTGCCAAACTGAAACAAGCTTATGCCTTATGAAGTACAATGTTTTCTGCAATGCTGTAAGACAGTTTTTAATGTGTTAGATGTTATATGCACAAAAACTTATGTTAGGACTTCAATGATCAAGATTGTCAGTTTACAGCTTTCTGAGTCCAGTAATGCTGAAATAGTGTTTCTGTTGAAATGAAGTGAAATCAAGCCCAAATCTGCTCAAAAGCTTTTCTCTCTATTAGATAAAGCTGTTTCATTCAGTATTCAGTGCAAATCTTGCCAAACTGAAACAAGCTTATGTCTTATGAAGTACAATGTTTTCTGCAATGCTGTAAGACAGTTTTTAATGTGTTAGAAGTTATATGCACAAAAACTTATGTTAGGACTTCAATGATCAAGATTGTCAGTTTACAGCTTTCTGAGTCCAGTAATGCTGAAATAGTGTTTCTGTTCAAATGAAGTGAAATCAAGCCCAAATCTGCTCAAAAGCTTGTATCTCCAATAGAGAATGCGGTTTCATTCAGTATTCAGTGCAAATCTTGCCAAACTGAAACATGCTTATGTCTTATGAAATAAAATGTTTTCTGCAATGCTGTAAGACAGTTTTTAATGTGTTAGAAGTTATATACACAAAAACTAATGTTAGGACTGCAATGATCAAGATTGTCAGTTTACAGCTTTCTGAGTCCAGTAATGTTGAAATAGTGTTTCTGTTCAAATGAAGTGAAATCAAGCCCAAATCTGCTCAAAAGCTTTTCTCTCTATTAGAGAAAGCTGTTTCATTCAATATTCAGTGCAAATCTTGCCAAACTGAAACAAGCTTATGCCTTATGAAGTACAATGTTTTCTGCAATGCTGTAAGACAGTTTTTAATGTGTTAGAAGTTATATGCACAAAAACTTATGTTAGGACTTCAATGATCAAGATTGTCAGTTTACAGCTTTCTGAGTCCAGTAATGCTGAAATAGTGTTTCTGTTGAAATGAAGTGAAATCAAGCCCAAATCTGCTCAAAAGCTTTTCTCCCTATTAGATAAAGCTGTTTCATTCAGTATTCAGTGCAAATCTTGCCAAACTTAAACAAACTTATGTCTTATGAAGTACAATGTTTTCTGCAATGCTGTAAGACAGTTTTTAATGTGTTAGAAGTTATATGCACAAAAACTTATGTTAGGACTTCAATGATCAAGATTGTCAGTTTACAGCTTTCTGAGTCCAGTAATGTTGAAATAGTGTTTCTGTTCAAATGAAGTGAAATCAAGCCCAAATCTGCTCAAAAGCTTTTCTCTCTATTAGAGAAAGCTGTTTCATTCAATATTCAGTGCAAATCTTGCCAAACTGAAACAAGCTTATGCCTTATGAAGTACAATGTTTTCTGCAATGCTGTAAGACAGTTTTTAATGTGTTAGAAGTTATATGCACAAAAACTAATGTTAGGACTGCAATGATCAAGATTGTCAGTTTACAGCTTTCTGAGTCCAGTAATGTTGAAATAGTGTTTCTGTTCAAATGAAGTGAAATCAAGCCCAAATCTGCTCAAAAGCTTTTCTCTCTATTAGAGAAAGCTGTTTCATTCAATATTCAGTGCAAATCTTGCCAAACTGAAACAAGCTTATGCCTTATGAAGTACAATGTTTTCTGCAATGCTGTAAGACAGTTTTTAATGTGTTAGAAGTTATATGCACAAACACTTATGTTAGGACTTCAATGATCAAGATTGTCAGTTTACAGCTTTCTGAGTCCAGTAATGCTGAAATAGTGTTTCTGTTGAAATGAAGTGAAATCAAGCCCAAATCTGCTCAAAAGCTTTTCTCTCTATTAGATAAAGCTGTTTCATTCAGTATTCAGTGCAAATCTTGCCAAACTGAAACAAGCTTATGCCTTATGAAGTACAATGTTTTCTGCAATGCTGTAAGACAGTTTTTAATGTGTTAGAAGTTATATGCACAAAAACTTATGTTAGGACTTCAATGATCAAGATTGTCAGTTTACAGCTTTCTGAGTCCAGTAATGCTGAAATAGTGTTTCTGTTGAAATGAAGTGAAATCAAGCCCAAATCTGCTCAAAAGCTTTTCTCTCTATTAGATAAAGCTGTTTCATTCAGTATTCAGTGCAAATCTTGCCAAACTGAAACAAGCTTATGTCTTATGAAATAAAATGTTTCCTGCAATGCTGTAAGACAGTTTTTAATGTGTTAGAAGTTATATACACAAAAACTTATGTTAGGACTTCAATGATCAAGATTGTCAGTTTACAGCTTTCTGAGTCCAGTAATGCTGAAATAGTGTTTCTGTTCAAATGAAGTGAAATCAAGCCCAAATCTGCTCAAAAGCTTTTCTCTCTATTAGAGAAAGCTGTTTCATTCAGTATTCAGTGCAAATCTTGCCAAACTGAAACATGCTTATGTCTTATGAAATAAAATGTTTTCTGCAATGCTGTAAGACAGTTTTTAATGTGTTAGAAGTTAAATACACAAAAACTAATGTTAGGACTGCAATGATCAAGATTGTCAGTTTACAGCTTTCTGAGTCCAGTAATGTTGAAATAGTGTTTCTGTTCAAATGAAGTGAAATCAAGCCCAAATCTGCTCAAAAGCTTTTCTCTCTATTAGAGAAAGCTGTTTCATTCAATATTCAGTGCAAATCTTGCCAAACTGAAACAAGCTTATGCCTTATGAAGTACAATGTTTTCTGCAATGCTGTAAGACAGTTTTTAATGTGTTAGAAGTTATATGCACAAAAACTAATGTTAGGACTGCAATGATCAAGATTGTCAGTTTACAGCTTTCTGAGTCCAGTAATGTTGAAATAGTGTTTCTGTTCAAATGAAGTGAAATCAAGCCCAAATCTGCTCAAAAGCTTTTCTCTCTATTAGAGAAAGCTGTTTCATTCAATATTCAGTGCAAATCTTGCCAAACTGAAACAAGCTTATGCCTTATGAAGTACAATGTTTTCTGCAATGCTGTAAGACAGTTTTTAATGTGTTAGAAGTTATATGCACAAAAACTTATGTTAGGACTTCAATGATCAAGATTGTCAGTTTACAGCTTTCTGAGTCCAGTAATGCTGAAATAGTGTTTCTGTTGAAATGAAGTGAAATCAAGCCCAAATCTGCACAAAAGCTTTTCTCTCTATTAGATAAAGCTGTTTCATTCAGTATTCAGTGCAAATCTTGCCAAACTGAAACAAGCTTATGTCTTATGAAGTACAATGTTTTCTGCAATGCTGTAAGACAGTTTTTAATGTGTTAGAAGTTATATGCACAAAAACTTATGTTAGGACTTCAATGATCAAGATTGTCAGTTTACAGCTTTCTGAGTCCAGTAATGCTGAAATAGTGTTTCTGTTGAAATTAAGTGAAATCAAGCCCAAATCTGCTCAAAAGCTTTTCTCTCTATTAGATAAAGCTGTTTCATTCAGTATTCAGTGCAAATCTTGCCAAACTGAAACAAGCTTATGCGTTATGAAGTACAATGTTTTCTGCAATGCTGTAAGACAGTTTTTAATGTGTTAGAAGTTATATGCACAAAAACTTATGTTAGGACTGCAATGATCAAGATTGTCAGTTTACAGCTTTCTGAGTCCAGTAATGTTGAAATAGTGTTTCTGTTCAAATGAAGTGAAATCAAGCCCAAATCTGCTCAAAAGCTTTTCTCTCTATTAGAGAAAGCTGTTTCATTCAATATTCAGTGCAAATCTTGCCAAACTGAAACAAGCTTATGCCTTATGAAGTACAATGTTTTCTGCAATGCTGTAAGACAGTTTTTAATGTGTTAGAAGTTATATGCACAAAAACTTATGTTAGGACTTCAATGATCAAGATTGTCAGTTTACAGCTTTCTGAGTCCAGTAATGCTGAAATAGTGTTTCTGTTGAAATGAAGTGAAATCAAGCCCAAATCTGCTCAAAAGCTTTTCTCTCTATTAGATAAAGCTGTTTCATTCAGTATTCAGTGCAAATCTTGCCAAACTGAAACAAGCTTATGTCTTATGAAGTACAATGTTTTCTGCAATGCTGTAAGACAGTTTTTAATGTGTTAGAAGTTATATGCACAAAAACTTATGTTAGGACTTCAATGATCAAGATTGTCAGTTTACAGCTTTCTGAGTCCAGTAATGCTGAAATAGTGTTTCTGTTCAAATGAAGTGAAATCAAGCCCAAATCTGCTCTAAAGCTTTTCTCTCTATTAGAGAAAGCTGTTTCATTCAGTATTCAGTGCAAATCTTGCCAAACTGAAACTTGCTTATGTCTTATGAAATAAAATGTTTTCTGCAATGCTGTAAGACAGTTTTTAATGTGTTAGAAGTTATATACACAAAAACTAATGTTAGGACTGCAATGATCAAGATTGTCAGTTTACAGCTTTCTGAGTCCAGTAATGTTGAAATAGTGTTTCTGTTCAAATGAAGTGAAATCAAGCCCAAATCTGCTCAAAAGCTTTTCTCTCTATTAGAGAAAGCTGTTTCATTCAATATTCAGTGCAAATCTTGCCAAACTGAAACAAGCTTATGCCTTATGAAGTACAATGTTTTCTGCAATGCTGTAAGACAGTTTTTAATGTGTTAGAAGTTATATGCACAAAAACTTATGTTAGGACTTCAATGATCAAGATTGTCAGTTTACAGCTTTCTGAGTCCAGTAATGCTGAAATAGTGTTTCTGTTGAAATGAAGTGAAATCAAGCCCAAATCTGCTCAAAAGCTTTTCTCTCTATTAGATAAAGCTGTTTCATTCAGTATTCAGTGCAAATCTTGCCAAACTGAAACAAGCTTATGTCTTATGAAGTACAATGTTTTCTGCAATGCTGTAAGACAGTTTTTAATGTGTTAGAAGTTATATGCACAAAAACTTATGTTAGGACTTCAATGATCAAGATTGTCAGTTTACAGCTTTCTGAGTCCAGTAATGCTGAAATAGTGTTTCTGTTGAAATGAAGTGAAATCAAGCCCAAATCTGCTCAAAAGCTTTTCTCTCTATTAGATAAAGCTGTTTCATTCAGTATTCAGTGCAAATCTTGCCAAACTGAAACAAGCTTATGCCTTATGAAGTACAATGTTTTCTGCAATGCTGTAAGACAGTTTTTAATGTGTTAGAAGTTATATGCACAAAAACTTATGTTAGGACTGCAATGATCAAGATTGTCAGTTTACAGCTTTCTGAGTCCAGTAATGTTGAAATAGTGTTTCTGTTCAAATGAAGTGAAATCAAGCCCAAATCTGCTCAAAAGCTTTTCTCTCTATTAGAGAAAGCTGTTTCATTCAATATTCAGTGCAAATCTTGCCAATCTGAAAGATGCTTATGCCTTATGAAATACAATGTTTTCTGCAATGCTGTAAGACAGTTTTTAATGTGTTAGAAGTTATATGCACAAAAACTTATGTTAGGACTTCAATGATCAAGATTGTCAGTTTACAGCTTTCTGAGTCCAGTAATGCTGAAATAGTGTTTCTGTTCAAATGAAGTGAAATCAAGCCCAAATCTGCTCAAAAGCTTTTCTCTCTATTAGAGAAAGCTGTTTCATTCAATATTCAGTGCAAATCTTGCCAAACTGAAACAAGCTTATGCCTTATGAAGTACAATGTTTTCTGCAATGCTGTAAGACAGTTTTTAATGTGTTAGAAGTTATATGCACAAAAACTTATGTTAGGACTTCAATGATCAAGATTGTCAGTTTACAGCTTTCTGAGTCCAGTAATGCTGAAATAGTGTTTCTGTTGAAATGAAGTGAAATCAAGCCCAAATCTGCTCAAAAGCTTTTCTCTCTATTAGATAAAGCTGTTTCATTCAGTATTCAGTGCAAATCTTGCCAAACTGAAACAAGCTTATGCGTTATGAAGTACAATGTTTTCTGCAATGCTGTAAGACAGTTTTTAATGTGTTAGAAGTTATATGCACAAAAACTTATGTTAGGACTGCAATGATCAAGATTGTCAGTTTACAGCTTTCTGAGTCCAGTAATGTTGAAATAGTGTTTCTGTTCAAATGAAGTGAAATCAAGCCCAAATCTGCTCAAAAGCTTTTCTCTCTATTAGAGAAAGCTGTTTCATTCAATATTCAGTGCAAATCTTGCCAAACTGAAACAAGCTTATGCCTTATGAAGTACAATGTTTTCTGCAATGCTGTAAGACAGTTTTTAATGTGTTAGAAGTTATATGCACAAAAACTTATATTAGGACTTCAATGATCAAGATTGTCAGTTTACAGCTTTCTGAGTCCAGTAATGCTGAAATAGTGTTTCTGTTGAAATGAAGTGAAATCAAGCCCAAATCTGCTCAAAAGCTTTTCTCTCTATTAGATAAAGCTGTTTCATTCAGTATTCAGTGCAAATCTTGCCAAACTGAAACAAGCTTATGTCTTATGAAGTACAATGTTTTCTGCAATGCTGTAAGACAGTTTTTAATGTGTTAGAAGTTATATGCACAAAAACTTATGTTAGGACTTCAATGATCAAGATTGTCAGTTTACAGCTTTCTGAGTCCAGTAATGCTGAAATAGTGTTTCTGTTCAAATGAAGTGAAATCAAGCCCAAATCTGCTCAAAAGCTTTTCTCTCTATTAGAGAAAGCTGTTTCATTCAGTATTCAGTGCAAATCTTGCCAAACTGAAACTTGCTTATGTCTTATGAAATAAAATGTTTTCTGCAATGCTGTAAGACAGTTTTTAATGTGTTAGAAGTTATATACACAAAAACTAATGTTAGGACTGCAATGATCAAGATTGTCAGTTTACAGCTTTCTGAGTCCAGTAATGTTGAAATAGTGTTTCTGTTCAAATGAAGTGAAATCAAGCCCAAATCTGCTCAAAAGCTTGTATCTCTAATAGAGAATGCGGTTTCATTCAGTATTCAGTGCAAATCTTGCCAAACTGATAGATGCTTATGCCATATGAAAAACAATGATTTCTGCAATGCTGTAAGACAGTTTTTAATGTGTTAGAAGTTATATACACAAAAACTTATGTTAGGACTTCAATGATCAAGATTGTCAGTTTACAGCTTTCTGAGTCCAGTAATGCTGAAATAGTGTTTCTGTTCAAATGAAGTGAAATCAAGCCCAAATCTGCTCAAAAGCTTTTCTCTCTATTAGAGAAAGCTGTTTCATTCAGTATTCAGTGTAAATCTTGCCAAACTGAAACATGCTTATGTCTTATGAAATAAAATGTTTTCTGCAATGCTGTAATACAGTTTTTAATGTGTTAGAAGTTATATACACAAAAACTAATGTTAGGACTGCAATGATCAAGATTGTCAGTTTACAGCTTTCTGAGTCCAGTAATGTTGAAATAGTGTTTCTGTTGAAATGAAGTGAAATCAAGCCCAAATCTGCTCAAAAGCTTTTCTCTCTATTAGAGAAAGCTGTTTCATTCAATATTCATTGCAAATCTTGCCAAACTGAAACAAGCTTATGCCTTATGAAGTACAATGTTTTCTGCAATGCTGTAAGACAGTTTTTAATGTGTTAGAAGTTATATGCACAAAAACTAATGTTAGGACTGCAATGATCAAGATTGTCAGTTTGCAGCTTTCTGAGTCCAGTAATGTTGAAATAGTGTTTCTGTTCAAATGAAGTGAAATCAAGCCCAAATCTGCTCAAAAGCTTTTCTCTCTATTAGAGAAAGCTGTTTCATTCAATATTCAGTGCAAATCTTGCCAAACTGAAACAAGCTTATGCCTTATGAAGTACAATGTTTTCTGCAATGCTGTAAGACAGTTTTTAATGTGTTAGAAGTTATATGCACAAAAACTAATGTTAGGACTGCAATGATCAAGATTGTCAGTTTACAGCTTTCTGAGTCCAGTAATGTTGAAATAGTGTTTCTGTTCAAATGAAGTGAAATCAAGCCCAAATCTGCTCAAAAGCTTTTCTCTCTATTAGAGAAAGCTGTTTCATTCAATATTCAGTGCAAATCTTGCCAAACTGAAACAAGCTTATGCCTTATGAAGTACAATGTTTTCTGCAATGCTGTAAGACAGTTTTTAATGTGTTAGATGTTATATGCACAAAAACTAATGTTAGGACTTCAATGATCAAGATTGTCAGTTTACAGCTTTCTGAGTCCAGTAATGCTGAAATAGTGTTTCTGTTGAAATGAAGTGAAATCAAGCCCAAATCTGCTCAAAAGCTTTTCTCTCTATTAGATAAGGCTGTTTCATTCAGTATTCAGTGCAAATCTTGCCAAACTGAAACAAGCTTATGTCTTATGAAGTACAATGTTTTCTGCAATGCTGTAAGACAGTTTTTAATGTGTTAGAAGTTATATGCACAAAAACTTATGTTAGGACTTCAATGATCAAGATTGTCAGTTTACAGCTTTCTGAGTCCAGTAATGCTGAAATAGTGTTTCTGTTGAAATGAAGTGAAATCAAGCCCAAATCTGCTCAAAAGCTTTTCTCTCTATTAGATAAGGCTGTTTCATTCAGTATTCAGTGCAAATCTTGCCAAACTGAAACAAGCTTATGTCTTATGAAGTACAATGTTTTCTGCAATGCTGTAAGACAGTTTTTAATGTGTTAGAAGTTATATGCACAAAAACTTATGTTAGGACTTCAATGATCAAGATTGTCAGTTTACAGCTTTCTGAGTCCAGTAATGCTGAAATAGTGTTTCTGTTGAAATGAAGTGAAATCAAGCCCAAATCTGCTCAAAAGCTTTTCTCTCTATTAGATAAAGCTGTTTCATTCAGTATTCAGTGCAAATCTTGCCAAACTGAAACAAGCTTATGCCTTATGAAGTACAATGTTTTCTGCAATGCTGTAAGACAGTTTTTAATGTGTTAGAAGTTATATGCACAAAAACTTATGTTAGGACTGCAATGATCAAGATTGTCAGTTTACAGCTTTCTGAGTCCAGTAATGTTGAAATAGTGTTTCTGTTCAAATGAAGTGAAATCAAGCCCAAATCTGCTCAAAAGCTTTTCTCTCTATTAGAGAAAGCTGTTTCATTCAATATTCAGTGCAAATCTTGCCAAACTGAAACAAGCTTATGCCTTATGAAGTACAATGTTTTCTGCAATGCTGTAAGACAGTTTTTAATGTGTTAGAAGTTATATGCACAAAAACTTATGTTAGGACTTCAATGATCAAGATTGTCAGTTTACAGCTTTCTGAGTCCAGTAATGCTGAAATAGTGTTTCTGTTGAAATGAAGTGAAATCAAGCCCAAATCTGCTCAAAAGCTTTTCTCTCTATTAGATAAAGCTGTTTCATTCAGTATGCAGTGCAAATCTTGCCAAACTGAAACAAGCTTATGTCTTATGAAGTACAATGTTTTCTGCAATGCTGTAAGACAGTTTTTAATGTGTTAGAAGTTATATGCACAAAAACTTATGTTAGGACTTCAATGATCAAGATTGTCAGTTTACAGCTTTCTGAGTCCAGTAATGCTGAAATAGTGTTTCTGTTCAAATGAAGTGAAATCAAGCCCAAATCTGCTCAAAAGCTTTTCTCTCTATTAGAGAAAGCTGTTTCATTCAGTATTCAGTGCAAATCTTGCCAAACTGAAACATGCTTATGTCTTATGAAATAAAATGTTTTCTGCAATGCTGTAAGACAGTTTTTAATGTGTTAGAAGTTATATACACAAAAACTAATGTTAGGACTGCAATGATCAAGATTGTCAGTTTACAGCTTTCTGAGTCCAGTAATGTTGAAATAGTGTTTCTGTTCAAATGAAGTGAAATCAAGCCCAAATCTGCTCAAAAGCTTTTCTCTCTATTAGAGAAAGCTGTTTCATTCAATATTCAGTGCAAATCTTGCCAAACTGAAACAAGCTTATGCCTTATGAAGTACAATGTTTTCTGCAATGCTGTAAGACAGTTTTTAATGTGTTAGAAGTTATATGCACAAAAACTAATGTTAGGACTGCAATGATCAAGATTGTCAGTTTACAGCTTTCTGAGTCCAGTAATGTTGAAATAGTGTTTCTGTTCAAATGAAGTGAAATCAAGCCCAAATCTGCTCAAAAGCTTTTCTCTCTATTAGAGAAAGCTGTTTCATTCAATATTCAGTGCAAATCTTGCCAAACTGAAACAAGCTTATGCCTTATGAAGTACAATGTTTTCTGCAATGCTGTAAGACAGTTTTTAATGTGTTAGAAGTTATATGCACAAAAACTTATGTTAGGACTTCAATGATCAAGATTGTTAGTTTACAGCTTTCTGAGTCCAGTAATGCTGAAATAGTGTTTCTGTTGAAATGAAGTGAAATCAAGCCCAAATCTGCTCAAAAGCTTTTCTCTCTATTAGATAAAGCTGTTTCATTCAGTATTCAGTGCAAATCTTGCCAAACTGAAACAAGCTTATGTCTTATGAAGTACAATGTTTTCTGCAATGCTGTAAGACAGTTTTTAATGTGTTAGAAGTTATATGCACAAAAACTTATGTTAGGACTTCAATGATCAAGATTGTCAGTTTACAGCTTTCTGAGTCCAGTAATGCTGAAATAGTGTTTCTGTTGAAATGAAGTGAAATCAAGCCCAAATCTGCTCAAAAGCTTTTCTCTCTATTAGATAAAGCTGTTTCATTCAGTATTCAGTGCAAATCTTGCCAAACTGAAACAAGCTTATGCCTTATGAAGTACAATGTTTTCTGCAATGCTGTAAGACAGTTTTTAATGTGTTAGAAGTTATATGCACAAAAACTTATGTTAGGACGTCAATGATCAAGATTGTCAGTTTACAGCTTTCTGAGTCCAGTAATGCTGAAATAGTGTTTCTGTTGAAATGAAGTGAAATCAAGCCCAAATCTGCTCAAAAGCTTTTCTCTCTATTAGATAAAGCTGTTTCATTCAGTATTCAGTGCAAATCTTGCCAAACTGAAACAAGCTTATGCCTTATGAAGTACAATGTTTTCTGCAATGCTGTAAGACAGTTTTTAATGTGTTAGAAGTTATATGCACAAAAACTTATGTTAGGACTTCAATGATCAAGATTGTCAGTTTACAGCTTTCTGAGTCCAGTAATGCTGAAATAGTGTTTCTGTTCAAATGAAGTGAAATCAAGCCCAAATCTGCTCAAAAGCTTTTCTCTCTATTAGAGAAAGCTGTTTCATTCAGTATTCAGTGCAAATCTTGCCAAACTGAAACTTGCTTATGTCTTATGAAATAAAATGTTTTCTGCAATGCTGTAAGACAGTTTTTAATGTGTTAGAAGTTATATACACAAAAACTAATGTTAGGACTGCAATGATCAAGATTGTCCGTTTACAGCTTTCTGAGTCCAGTAATGTTGAAATAGTGTTTCTGTTCAAATGAAGTGAAATCAAGCCCAAATCTGCTCAAAAGCTTGTCTCTCTAATAGAGAATGCGGTTTCATTCAGTATTCAGTGCAAATCTTGCCAAACTGATAGATGCTTATGCCATATGAAATACAATGATTTCTGCAATGCTGTAAGACAGTTTTTAATGTGTTAGAAGTTATATGCACAAAAACTTATGTTAGGACTTCAATGATCAAGATTGTCAGTTTACAGCTTTCTGAGTCCAGTAATGCTGAAATAGTGCTTCTGTTCAAATGAAGTGAAATCTAGCCCAAATCTGCTCAAAAGCTTGTCTCTCTATTAGAGAAAGCTGTTTCATTCAATATTCAGTGCAAATCTTGCCAAACTGAAACATGCTTATGTATTATGAAATAAAATGTTTTCTGCAATGCTGTAAGACAGTTTTTAATGTGTTAGAAGTTATATGCACAAAAACTAATGTAAGGACTTCAATGATCAGGATTGTCAGTTTACAGCTTTCTGAGTCCAGTAATGCTGAAATAGTGTTTCTGTTCAAATGAAGTGAAATCAAGCCCAAATCTGCTCAAAAGCTTTTCTCTCTATTAGAGAAAGCTGTTTCATTCAATATTCAGTGCAAATCTTGCCAAACTGAAACAAGCTTATGCCTTATGAAGTACAATGTTTTCTGCAATGCTGTAAGACAGTTTTTAATGTGTTAGAAGTTATATGCACAAAAACTTATGTTAGGACTTCAATTATCAAGATTGTCAGTTTACAGCTTTCTGAGTCCAGTAATGCTGAAATAGTGTTTCTGTTGAAATGAAGTGAAATCAAGCCCAAATCTGCTCAAAAGCTTTTCTCTCTATTAGATAAAGCTGTTTCATTCAGTATTCAGTGCAAATCTTGCCAAACTGAAACAAGCTTATGTCTTATGAAGTACAATGTTTTCTGCAATGCTGTAAGACAGTTTTTAATGTGTTAGAAGTTATATGCACAAAAACTTATGTTAGGACTTCAATGATCAAGATTGTCAGTTTACAGCTTTCTGAGTCCAGTAATGCTGAAATAGTGTTTCTGTTCAAATGAAGTGAAATCAAGCCCAAATCTGCTCAAAAGCTTTTCTCTCTATTAGAGAAAGCTGTTTCATTCAATATTCAGTGCAAATCTTGCCAAACTGAAACAAGCTTATTCCTTATGAAGTACAATGTTTTCTGCAATGCTGTAAGACAGTTTTTAATGTGTTAGAAGTTATATGCACAAAAACTAATGTTAGGACTGCAATGATCAAGATTGTCAGTTTACAGCTTTCTGAGTCCAGTAATGTTGAAATAGTGTTTCTGTTCAAATGAAGTGAAATCAAGCCCAAATCTGCTCAAAAGCTTTTCTCTCTATTAGAGAAAGCTGTTTCATTCAATATTCAGTGCAAATCTTGCCAAACTGAAACAAGCTTATGCCTTATGAAGTACAATGTTTTCTGCAATGCTGTAAGACAGTTTTTAATGTGTTAGAAGTTATATGCACAAAAACTAATGTTAGGACTGCAATGATCAAGATTGTCAGTTTACAGCTTTCTGAGTCCAGTAATGCTGAAATAGTGTTTCTGTTGAAATGAAGTGAAATCAAGCCCAAATCTGCTCAAAAGCTTTTCTCTCTATTAGATAAAGCTGTTTCATTCAGTATTCAGTGCAAATCTTGCCAAACTGAAACAAGCTTATGCCTTATGAAGTACAATGTTTTCTGCAATGCTGTAAGACAGTTTTTAATGTGTTAGAAGTTATATGCACAAAAACTTATGTTAGGACTTCAATGATCAAGATTGTCAGTTTACAGCTTTCTGAGTCCAGTAATGCTGAAATAGTGTTTCTGTTGAAATGAAGTGAAATCAAGCCCAAATCTGCTCAAAAGCTTTTCTCTCTATTAGATAAAGCTGTTTCATTCAGTATTCATTGCAAATCTTGCCAAACTGAAACAAGCTTATGCCTTATGAAGTACAATGTTTTCTGCAATGCTGTAAGACAGTTTTTAATGTGTTAGAAGTTATATGCACAAAAACTTATGTTAGGACTGCAATGATCAAGATTGTCAGTTTACAGCTTTCTGAGTCCAGTAATGTTGAAATAGTGTTTCTGTTCAAATGAAGTGAAATCAAGCCCAAATCTGCTCAAAAGCTTTTCTCTCTATTAGAGAAAGCTGTTTCATTCAATATTCAGTGCAAATCTTGCCAAACTGAAACAAGCTTATGCCTTATGAAGTACAATGTTTTCTGCAATGCTGTAAGACAGTTTTTAATGTGTTAGAAGTTATATGCACAAAAACTTATGTTAGGACTTCAATGATCAAGATTGTCAGTTTACAGCTTTCTGAGTCCAGTAATGCTGAAATAGTGTTTCTGTTGAAATGAAGTGAAATCAAGCCCAAATCTGCTCAAAAGCTTTTCTCTCTATTAGATAAGGCTGTTTCATTCAGTATTCAGTGCAAATCTTGCCAAACTGAAACAAGCTTATGTCTTATGAAGTACAATGTTTTCTGCAATGCTGTAAGACAGTTTTTAATGTGTTAGAAGTTATATGCACAAAAACTTATGTTAGGACTGCAATGATCAAGATTGTCAGTTTACAGCTTTCTGAGTCCAGTAATGTTGAAATAGTGTTTCTGTTCAAATGAAGTGAAATCAAGCCCAAATCTGCTCAAAAGCTTTTCTCTCTATTAGAGAAAGCTGTTTCATTCAATATTCAGTGCAAATCTTGCCAAACTGAAACAAGCTTATGTCTTATGAAGTACAATGTTTTCTGCAATGCTGTAAGACAGTTTTTAATGTGTTAGAAGTTATATGCACAAAAACTTATGTTAGGACTTCAATGATCAAGATTGTCAGTTTACAGCTTTCTGAGTCCAGTAATGCTGAAATAGTGTTTCTGTTCAAATGAAGTGAAATCAAGCCCAAATCTGCTCAAAAGCTTGTCTCTCTAATAGAGAATGCGGTTTCATTCAGTATTCAGTGCAAATCTTGCCAAACTGATAGATGCTTATGCCATATGAAATACAATGATTTCTGCAATGCTGTAAGACAGTTTTTAATGTGTTAGAAGTTATATGCACAAAAACTTATGTTAGGACTTCAATGATCAAGATTGTCAGTTTACAGCTTTCTGAGTCCAGTAATGCTGAAATAGTGCTTCTGTTCAAATGAAGTGAAATCTAGCCCAAATCTGCTCAAAAGCTTTTCTCTCTATTAGAGAAAGATGTTTCATTCAGTATTCAGTGCAAATCTTGCCAAACTGAAACATGCTTATGTCTTATGAAATAAAATGTTTTCTGCAATGCTGTAAGACAGTTTTTAATGTGTTAGAACTTATATACACAAAAACTAATGTTAGGACTGCAATGATCAAGATTGTCAGTTTACAGCTTTCTGAGTCCAGTAATGTTGAAATAGTGTTTCTGTTCAAATGAAGTGAAATCAAGCCCAAATCTGCTCAAAAGCTTTTCTCTCTATTAGAGAAAGCTGTTTCATTCAATATTCAGTGCAAATCTTGCCAAACTGAAACAAGCTTATGCCTTATGAAGTACAATGTTTTCTGCAATGCTGTAAGACAGTTTTTAATGTGTTAGAAGTTATATGCACAAAAACTAATGTTAGGACTGCAATGATCAAGATTGTCAGTTTACAGCTTTCTGAGTCCAGTAATGCTGAAATAGTGTTTCTGTTGAAATGAAGTGAAATCAAGCCCAAATCTGCTCAAAAGCTTTTCTCTCTATTAGATAAAGCTGTTTCATTCAGTATTCAGTGCAAATCTTGCCAAACTGAAACAAGCTTATGTCTTATGAAATAAAATGTTTCCTGCAATGCTGTAAGACAGTTTTTAATGTGTTAGAAGTTATATACACAAAAACTAATGTTAGGACTTCAATGATCAAGATTGTCAGTTTACAGCTTTCTGAGTCCAGTAATGTTGAAATAGTGTTTCTGTTCAAATGAAGTGAAATCAAGCCCAAATCTGCTCAAAAGCTTTTCTCTCTATTAGAGAAAGCTGTTTCATTCAATATTCAGTGCAAATCTTGCCAAACTGAAACAAGCTTATGCCTTATGAAGTACAATGTTTTCTGCAATGCTGTAAGACAGTTTTTAATGTGTTAGAAGTTATATGCACAAAAACTAATGTTAGGACTGCAATGATCAAGATTGTCAGTTTACAGCTTTCTGTGTCCAGTAATGTTGAAATAGTGTTTCTGTTCAAATGAAGTGAAATCAAGCCCAAATCTGCTCAAAAGCTTTTCTCTCTATTAGAGAAAGCTGTTTCATTCAATATTCAGTGCAAATCTTGCCAAACTGAAACAAGCTTATGCCTTATGAAGTACAATGTTTTCTGCAATGCTGTAAGACAGTTTTTAATGTGTTAGAAGTTATATGCACAAAAACTAATGTTAGGACTGCAATGATCAAGATTGTCAGTTTACAGCTTTCTGAGTCCAGTAATGTTGAAATAGTGTTTCTGTTCAAATGAAGTGAAATCAAGCCCAAATCTGCTCAAAAGCTTTTCTCTCTATTAGAGAAAGCTGTTTCATTCAATATTCAGTGCAAATCTTGCCAAACTGAAACAAGCTTATGCCTTATGAAGTACAATGTTTTCTGCAATGCTGTAAGACAGTTTTTAATGTGTTAGAAGTTATATGCACAAAAACTAATGTTAGGACTGCAATGATCAAGATTGTCAGTTTACAGCTTTCTGAGTCCAGTAATGCTGAAATAGTGTTTCTGTTGAAATGAAGTGAAATCAAGCCCAAATCTGCTCAAAAGCTTTTCTCTCTATTAGAGAAAGCTGTTTCATTCAGTATTCAGTGCAAATCTTGCCAAACTGAAACATGCTTATGTCTTATGAAATAAAATGTTTTCTGCAATGCTGTAAGACAGTTTTTAATGTGTTAGAAGTTATATACACAAAAACTAATGTTAGGACTGCAATGATCAAGATTGTCAGTTTACAGCTTTCTGAGTCCAGTAATGTTGAAATAGTGTTTCTGTTCAAATGAAGTGAAATCAAGCCCAAATCTGCTCAAAAGCTTTTCTCTCTATTAGAGAAAGCTGTTTCATTCAATATTCAGTGCAAATCTTGCCAAACTGAAACAAGCTTATGCCTTATGAAGTACAATGTTTTCTGCAATGCTGTAAGACAGTTTTTAATGTGTTAGAAGTTATATGCACAAAAACTAATGTTAGGACTGCAATGATCAAGATTGTCAGTTTACAGCTTTCTGTGTCCAGTAATGTTGAAATAGTGTTTCTGTTCAAATGAAGTGAAATCAAGCCCAAATCTGCTCAAAAGCTTTTCTCTCTATTAGAGAAAGCTGTTTCATTCAATATTCAGTGCAAATCTTGCCAAACTGAAACAAGCTTATGCCTTATGAAGTACAATGTTTTCTGCAATGCTGTAAGACAGTTTTTAATGTGTTAGAAGTTATATGCACAAAAACTAATGTTAGGACTGCAATGATCAAGATTGTCAGTTTACAGCTTTCTGAGTCCAGTAATGTTGAAATAGTGTTTCTGTTCAAATGAAGTGAAATCAAGCCCAAATCTGCTCAAAAGCTTTTCTCTCTATTAGAGAAAGCTGTTTCATTCAATATTCAGTGCAAATCTTGCCAAACTGAAACAAGCTTATGCCTTATGAAGTACAATGTTTTCTGCAATGCTGTAAGACAGTTTTTAATGTGTTAGAAGTTATATGCACAAAAACTTATGTTAGGACTTCAATGATCAAGATTGTCAGTTTACAGCTTTCTGAGTCCAGTAATGCTGAAATAGTGTTTCTGTTGAAATGAAGTGAAATCAAGCCCAAATCTGCTCAAAAGCTTTTCTCTCTATTAGATAAGGCTGTTTCATTCAGTATTCAGTGCAAATCTTGCCAAACTGAAACAAGCTTATGTCTTATGAAGTACAATGTTTTCTGCAATGCTGTAAGACAGTTTTTAATGTGTTAGAAGTTATATGCACAAAAACTTATGTTAGGACTTCAATGATCAAGATTGTCAGTTTACAGCTTTCTGAGTCCAGTAATGCTGAAATAGTGTTTCTGTTGAAATGAAGTGAAATCAAGCCCAAATCTGCTCAAAAGCTTTTCTCTCTATTAGATAAAGCTGTTTCATTCAGTATTCAGTGCAAATCTTGCCAAACTGAAACAAGCTTATGCCTTATGAAGTACAATGTTTTCTGCAATGCTGTAAGACAGTTTTTAATGTGTTAGAAGTTATATGCACAAAAACTTATGTTAGGACTGCAATGATCAAGATTGTCAGTTTACAGCTTTCTGAGTCCAGTAATGTTGAAATAGTGTTTCTGTTCAAATGAAGTGAAATCAAGCCCAAATCTGCTCAAAAGCTTTTCTCTCTATTAGAGAAAGCTGTTTCATTCAATATTCAGTGCAAATCTTGCCAAACTGAAACAAGCTTATGCCTTATGAAGTACAATGTTTTCTGCAATGCTGTAAGACAGTTTTTAATGTGTTAGAAGTTATATGCACAAAAACTTATGTTAGGACTTCAATGATCAAGATTGTCAGTTTACAGCTTTCTGAGTCCAGTAATGCTGAAATAGTGTTTCTGTTGAAATGAAGTGAAATCAAGCCCAAATCTGCTCAAAAGCTTTTCCCTCTATTAGATAAAGCTGTTTCATTCAGTATGCAGTGCAAATCTTGCCAAACTGAAACAAGCTTATGTCTTATGAAGTACAATGTTTTCTGCAATGCTGTAAGACAGTTTTTAATGTGTTAGAAGTTATATGCACAAAAACTTATGTTAGGACTTCATTGATCAAGATTGTCAGTTTACAGCTTTCTGAGTCCAGTAATGCTGAAATAGTGTTTCTGTTCAAATGAAGTGAAATCAAGCCCAAATCTGCTCAAAAGCTTTTCTCTCTATTAGAGAAAGCTGTTTCATTCAGTATTCAGTGCAAATCTTGCCAAACTGAAACATGCTTATGTCTTATGAAATAAAATGTTTTCTGCAATGCTGTAAGACAGTTTTTAATGTGTTAGAAGTTATATACACAAAAACTAATGTTAGGACTGCAATGATCAAGATTGTCAGTTTACAGCTTTCTGAGTCCAGTAATGTTGAAATAGTGTTTCTGTTCAAATGAAGTGAAATCAAGCCCAAATCTGCTCAAAAGCTTTTCTCTCTATTAGATAAAGCTGTTTCATTCAGTATTCATTGCAAATCTTGCCAAACTGAAACAAGCTTATGCCTTATGAAGTACAATGTTTTCTGCAATGCTGTAAGACAGTTTTTAATGTGTTAGAAGTTATATGCACAAAAACTTATGTTAGGACTGCAATGATCAAGATTGTCAGTTTACAGCTTTCTGAGTCCAGTAATGTTGAAATAGTGTTTCTGTTCAAATGAAGTGAAATCAAGCCCAAATCTGCTCAAAAGCTTTTCTCTCTATTAGAGAAAGCTGTTTCATTCAATATTCAGTGCAAATCTTGCCAAACTGAAACAAGCTTATGCCTTATGAAGTACAATGTTTTCTGCAATGCTGTAAGACAGTTTTTAATGTGTTAGAAGTTATATGCACAAAAACTTATGTTAGGACTGCAATGATCAAGATTGTCAGTTTACAGCTTTCTGAGTCCAGTAATGTTGAAATAGTGTTTCTGTTCAAATGAAGTGAAATCAAGCCCAAATCTGCTCAAAAGCTTTTCTCTCTATTAGAGAAAGCTGTTTCATTCAATATTCAGTGCAAATCTTGCCAAACTGAAACAAGCTTATGCCTTATGAAGTACAATGTTTTCTGCAATGCTGTAAGACAGTTTTTAATGTGTTAGAAGTTATATGCACAAAAACTTATGTTAGGACTTCAATGATCAAGATTGTCAGTTTACAGCTTTCTGAGTCCAGTAATGCTGAAATAGTGTTTCTGTTGAAATGAAGTGAAATCAAGCCCAAATCTGCTCAAAAGCTTTTCTCTCTATTAGATAAGGCTGTTTCATTCAGTATTCAGTGCAAATCTTGCCAAACTGAAACAAGCTTATGTCTTATGAAGTACAATGTTTTCTGCAATGCTGTAAGACAGTTTTTAATGTGTTAGAAGTTATATGCACAAAAACTTATGTTAGGACTGCAATGATCAAGATTGTCAGTTTACAGCTTTCTGAGTCCAGTAATGTTGAAATAGTGTTTCTGTTCAAATGAAGTGAAATCAAGCCCAAATCTGCTCAAAAGCTTTTCTCTCTATTAGAGAAAGCTGTTTCATTCAATATTCAGTGCAAATCTTGCCAAACTGAAACAAGCTTATGTCTTATGAAGTACAATGTTTTCTGCAATGCTGTAAGACAGTTTTTAATGTGTTAGAAGTTATATGCACAAAAACTTATGTTAGGACTTCAATGATCAAGATTGTCAGTTTACAGCTTTCTGAGTCCAGTAATGCTGAAATAGTGTTTCTGTTCAAATGAAGTGAAATCAAGCCCAAATCTGCTCAAAAGCTTGTCTCTCTAATAGAGAATGCGGTTTCATTCAGTATTCAGTGCAAATCTTGCCAAACTGATAGATGCTTATGCCATATGAAATACAATGATTTCTGCAATGCTGTAAGACAGTTTTTAATGTGTTAGAAGTTATATGCACAAAAACTTATGTTAGGACTGCAATGATCAAGATTGTCAGTTTACAGCTTTCTGAGTCCAGTAATGTTGAAATAGTGTTTCTGTTCAAATGAAGTGAAATCAAGCCCAAATCTGCTCAAAAGCTTTTCTCTCTATTAGAGAAAGCTGTTTCATTCAATATTCAGTGCAAATCTTGCCAAACTGAAACAAGCTTATGCCTTATGAAGTACAATGTTTTCTGCAATGCTGTAAGACAGTTTTTAATGTGTTAGAAGTTATATGCACAAAAACTTATGTTAGGACTTCAATGATCAAGATTGTCAGTTTACAGCTTTCTGAGTCCAGTAATGCTGAAATAGTGTTTCTGTTGAAATGAAGTGAAATCAAGCCCAAATCTGCTCAAAAGCTTTTCCCTCTATTAGATAAAGCTGTTTCATTCAGTATGCAGTGCAAATCTTGCCAAACTGAAACAAGCTTATGTCTTATGAAGTACAATGTTTTCTGCAATGCTGTAAGACAGTTTTTAATGTGTTAGAAGTTATATGCACAAAAACTTATGTTAGGACTTCATTGATCAAGATTGTCAGTTTACAGCTTTCTGAGTCCAGTAATGCTGAAATAGTGTTTCTGTTCAAATGAAGTGAAATCAAGCCCAAATCTGCTCAAAAGCTTTTCTCTCTATTAGAGAAAGCTGTTTCATTCAGTATTCAGTGCAAATCTTGCCAAACTGAAACATGCTTATGTCTTATGAAATAAAATGTTTTCTGCAATGCTGTAAGACAGTTTTTAATGTGTTAGAAGTTATATACACAAAAACTAATGTTAGGACTGCAATGATCAAGATTGTCAGTTTACAGCTTTCTGAGTCCAGTAATGTTGAAATAGTGTTTCTGTTCAAATGAAGTGAAATCAAGCCCAAATCTGCTCAAAAGCTTTTCTCTCTATTAGATAAAGCTGTTTCATTCAGTATTCATTGCAAATCTTGCCAAACTGAAACAAGCTTATGCCTTATGAAGTACAATGTTTTCTGCAATGCTGTAAGACAGTTTTTAATGTGTTAGAAGTTATATGCACAAAAACTTATGTTAGGACTGCAATGATCAAGATTGTCAGTTTACAGCTTTCTGAGTCCAGTAATGTTGAAATAGTGTTTCTGTTCAAATGAAGTGAAATCAAGCCCAAATCTGCTCAAAAGCTTTTCTCTCTATTAGAGAAAGCTGTTTCATTCAATATTCAGTGCAAATCTTGCCAAACTGAAACAAGCTTATGCCTTATGAAGTACAATGTTTTCTGCAATGCTGTAAGACAGTTTTTAATGTGTTAGAAGTTATATGCACAAAAACTTATGTTAGGACTTCAATGATCAAGATTGTCAGTTTACAGCTTTCTGAGTCCAGTAATGCTGAAATAGTGTTTCTGTTGAAATGAAGTGAAATCAAGCCCAAATCTGCTCAAAAGCTTTTCTCTCTATTAGATAAGGCTGTTTCATTCAGTATTCAGTGCAAATCTTGCCAAACTGAAACAAGCTTATGTCTTATGAAGTACAATGTTTTCTGCAATGCTGTAAGACAGTTTTTAATGTGTTAGAAGTTATATGCACAAAAACTTATGTTAGGACTTCAATGATCAAGATTGTCAGTTTACAGCTTTCTGAGTCCAGTAATGCTGAAATAGTGCTTCTGTTCAAATGAAGTGAAATCTAGCCCAAATCTGCTCAAAAGCTTTTCTCTCTATTAGAGAAAGCTGTTTCATTCAGTATTCAGTGCAAATCTTGCCAAACTGAAACATGCTTATGTCTTATGAAATAAAATGTTTTCTGCAATGCTGTAAGACAGTTTTTAATGTGTTAGAACTTATATACACAAAAACTAATGTTAGGACTGCAATGATCAAGATTGTCAGTTTACAGCTTTCTGAGTCCAGTAATGTTGAAATAGTGTTTCTGTTCAAATGAAGTGAAATCAAGCCCAAATCTGCTCAAAAGCTTTTCTCTCTATTAGAGAAAGCTGTTTCATTCAATATTCAGTGCAAATCTTGCCAAACTGAAACAAGCTTATGCCTTATGAAGTACAATGTTTTCTGCAATGCTGTAAGACAGTTTTTAATGTGTTAGAAGTTATATGCACAAAAACTTATGTTAGGACTTCAATGATCAAGATTGTCAGTTTACAGCTTTCTGAGTCCAGTAATGCTGAAATAGTGTTTCTGTTGAAATGAAGTGAAATCAAGCCCAAATCTGCTCAAAAGCTTTTCTCTCTATTAGATAAAGCTGTTTCATTCAGTATTCAGTGCAAATCTTGCCAAACTGAAACAAGCTTATGCCTTATGAAGTACAATGTTTTCTGCAATGCTGTAAGACAGTTTTTAATGTGTTAGAAGTTATATGCACAAAAACTTATGTTAGGACTTCAATGATCAAGATTGTCAGTTTACAGCTTTCTGAGTCCAGTAATGCTGAAATAGTGTTTCTGTTCAAATGAAGTGAAATCAAGCCCAAATCTGCTCAAAAGCTTTTCTCTCTATTAGAGAAAGCTGTTTCATTCAGTATTCAGTGCAAATCTTGCCAAACTGAAACTTGCTTATGTCTTATGAAATAAAATGTTTTCTGCAATGCTGTAAGACAGTTTTTAATGTGTTAGAAGTTATATACACAAAAACTAATGTTAGGACTGCAATGATCAAGATTGTCCGTTTACAGCTTTCTGAGTCCAGTAATGTTGAAATAGTGTTTCTGTTCAAATGAAGTGAAATCAAGCCCAAATCTGCTCAAAAGCTTGTCTCTCTAATAGAGAATGCGGTTTCATTCAGTATTCAGTGCAAATCTTGCCAAACTGATAGATGCTTATGCCATATGAAATACAATGATTTCTGCAATGCTGTAAGACAGTTTTTAATGTGTTAGAAGTTATATGCACAAAAACTTATGTTAGGACTTCAATGATCAAGATTGTCAGTTTACAGCTTTCTGAGTCCAGTAATGCTGAAATAGTGCTTCTGTTCAAATGAAGTGAAATCTAGCCCAAATCGGCTCAAAAGCTTGTCTCTCTATTAGAGAAAGCTGTTTCATTCAATATTCAGTGCAAATCTTGCCAAACTGAAACATGCTTATGTATTATGAAATAAAATGTTTTCTGCAATGCTGTAAGACAGTTTTTAATGTGTTAGAAGTTATATGCACAAAAACTAATGTAAGGACTTCAATGATCAGGATTGTCAGTTTACAGCTTTCTGAGTCCAGTAATGCTGAAATAGTGTTTCTGTTCAAATGAAGTGAAATCAAGCCCAAATCTGCTCAAAAGCTTTTCTCTCTATTAGAGAAAGCTGTTTCATTCAATATTCAGTGCAAATCTTGCCAAACTGAAACAAGCTTATGCCTTATGAAGTACAATGTTTTCTGCAATGCTGTAAGACAGTTTTTAATGTGTTAGAAGTTATATGCACAAAAACTTATGTTAGGACTTCAATGATCAAGATTGTCAGTTTACAGCTTTCTGAGTCCAGTAATGCTGAAATAGTGTTTCTGTTGAAATGAAGTGAAATCAAGCCCAAATCTGCTCAAAAGCTTTGCTCTCTATTAGATAAAGCTGTTTCATTCAGTATTCAGTGCAAATCTTGCCAAACTGAAACAAGCTTATGTCTTATGAAGTACAATGTTTTCTGCAATGCTGTAAGACAGTTTTTAATGTGTTAGAAGTTATATGCACAAAAACTTATGTTAGGACTTCAATGATCAAGATTGTCAGTTTACAGCTTTCTGAGTCCAGTAATGCTGAAATAGTGTTTCTGTTCAAATGAAGTGAAATCAAGCCCAAATCTGCTCAAAAGCTTTTCTCTCTATTAGAGAAAGCTGTTTCATTCAATATTCAGTGCAAATCTTGCCAAACTGAAACAAGCTTATTCCTTATGAAGTACAATGTTTTCTGCAATGCTGTAAGACAGTTTTTAATGTGTTAGAAGTTATATGCACAAAAACTAATGTTAGGACTGCAATGATCAAGATTGTCAGTTTACAGCTTTCTGAGTCCAGTAATGTTGAAATAGTGTTTCTGTTCAAATGAAGTGAAATCAAGCCCAAATCTGCTCAAAAGCTTTTCTCTCTATTAGAGAAAGCTGTTTCATTCAATATTCAGTGCAAATCTTGCCAAACTGAAACAAGCTTATGCCTTATGAAGTACAATGTTTTCTGCAATGCTGTAAGACAGTTTTTAATGTGTTAGAAGTTATATGCACAAAAACTAATGTTAGGACTGCAATGATCAAGATTGTCAGTTTACAGCTTTCTGAGTCCAGTAATGCTGAAATAGTGTTTCTGTTGAAATGAAGTGAAATCAAGCCCAAATCTGCTCAAAAGCTTTTCTCTCTATTAGATAAAGCTGTTTCATTCAGTATTCAGTGCAAATCTTGCCAAACTGAAACAAGCTTATGCCTTATGAAGTACAATGTTTTCTGCAATGCTGTAAGACAGTTTTTAATGTGTTAGAAGTTATATGCACAAAAACTTATGTTAGGACTTCAATGATCAAGATTGTCAGTTTACAGCTTTCTGAGTCCAGTAATGCTGAAATAGTGTTTCTGTTCAAATGAAGTGAAATCAAGCCCAAATCTGCTCAAAAGCTTTTCTCTCTATTAGAGAAAGCTGTTTCATTCAGTATTCAGTGCAAATCTTGCCAAACTGAAACATGCTTATGTCTTATGAAGTACAATGTTTTCTGCAATGCTGTAAGACAGTTTTTAATGTGTTAGAAGTTATATGCACAAAAACTTATGTTAGGACTTCATTGATCAAGATTGTCAGTTTACAGCTTTCTGAGTCCAGTAATGCTGAAATAGTGTTTCTGTTCAAATGAAGTGAAATCAAGCCCAAATCTGCTCAAAAGCTTTTCTCTCTATTAGAGAAAGCTGTTTCATTCAGTATTCAGTGCAAATCTTGCCAAACTGAAACATGCTTATGTCTTATGAAATAAAATGTTTTCTGCAATGCTGTAAGACAGTTTTTAATGTGTTAGAAGTTATATACACAAAAACTAATGTTAGGACTGCAATGATCAAGATTGTCAGTTTACAGCTTTCTGAGTCCAGTAATGTTGAAATAGTGTTTCTGTTCAAATGAAGTGAAATCAAGCCCAAATCTGCTCAAAAGCTTTTCTCTCTATTAGAGAAAGCTGTTTCATTCAATATTCAGTGCAAATCTTGCCAAACTGAAACAAGCTTATGCCTTATGAAGTACAATGTTTTCTGCAATGCTGTAAGACAGTTTTTAATGTGTTAGAAGTTATATGCACAAAAACTAATGTTAGGACTGCAATGATCAAGATTGTCAGTTTACAGCTTTCTGAGTCCAGTAATGTTGAAATAGTGTTTCTGTTCAAATGAAGTGAAATCAAGCCCAAATCTGCTCAAAAGCTTTTCTCTCTATTAGAGAAAGCTGTTTCATTCAATATTCAGTGCAAATCTTGCCAAACTGAAACAAGCTTATGCCTTATGAAGTACAATGTTTTCTGCAATGCTGTAAGACAGTTTTTAATGTGTTAGAAGTTATATGCACAAAAACTTATGTTAGGACTTCAATGATCAAGATTGTCAGTTTACAGCTTTCTGAGTCCAGTAATGCTGAAATAGTGTTTCTGTTGAAATGAAGTGAAATCAAGCCCAAATCTGCTCAAAAGCTTTTCTCTCTATTAGATAAAGCTGTTTCATTCAGTATTCAGTGCAAATCTTGCCAAACTGAAACAAGCTTATGTCTTATGAAGTACAATGTTTTCTGCAATGCTGTAAGACAGTTTTTAATGTGTTAGAAGTTATATGCACAAAAACTTATGTTAGGACTTCAATGATCAAGATTGTCAGTTTACAGCTTTCTGAGTCCAGTAATGCTGAAATAGTGTTTCTGTTGAAATGAAGTGAAATCAAGCCCAAATCTGCTCAAAAGCTTTTCTCTCTATTAGATAAAGCTGTTTCATTCAGTATTCAGTGCAAATCTTGCCAAACTGAAACAAGCTTATGCCTTATGAAGTACAATGTTTTCTGCAATGCTGTAAGACAGTTTTTAATGTGTTAGAAGTTATATGCACAAAAACTTATGTTAGGACTGCAATGATCAAGATTGTCAGTTTACAGCTTTCTGAGTCCAGTAATGTTGAAATAGTGTTTCTGTTCAAATGAAGTGAAATCAAGCCCAAATCTGCTCAAAAGCTTTTCTCTCTATTAGAGAAAGCTGTTTCATTCAATATTCAGTGCAAATCTTGCCAAACTGAAACAAGCTTATGCCTTATGAAGTACAATGTTTTCTGCAATGCTGTAAGACAGTTTTTAATGTGTTAGAAGTTATATGCACAAAAACTTATGTTAGGACTTCAATGATCAAGATTGTCAGTTTACAGCTTTCTGAGTCCAGTAATGCTGAAATAGTGTTTCTGTTGAAATGAAGTGAAATCAAGCCCAAATCTGCTCAAAAGCTTTTCTCTCTATTAGATAAAGCTGTTTCATTCAGTATTCAGTGCAAATCTTGCCAAACTGAAACAAGCTTATGTCTCATGAAGTACAATGTTTTCTGCAATGCTGTAAGACAGTTTTTAATGTGTTAGAAGTTATATGCACAAAAACTTATGTTAGGACTTCAATGATCAAGATTGTCAGTTTACAGCTTTCTGAGTCCAGTAATGCTGAAATAGTGTTTCTGTTGAAATGAAGTGAAATCAAGCCCAAATCTGCTCAAAAGCTTTTCTCTCTATTAGATAAAGCTGTTTCATTCAGTATTCAGTGCAAATCTTGCCAAACTGAAACAAGCTTATGCCTTATGAAGTACAATGTTTTCTGCAATGCTGTAAGACAGTTTTTAATGTGTTAGAAGTTATATGCACAAAAACTTATGTTAGGACTTCAATGATCAAGATTGTCAGTTTACAGCTTTCTGAGTCCAGTAATGCTGAAATAGTGTTTCTGTTCAAATGAAGTGAAATCAAGCCCAAATCTGCTCAAAAGCTTTTCTCTCTATTAGAGAAAGCTGTTTCATTCAGTATTCAGTGCAAATCTTGCCAAACTGAAACTTGCTTATGTCTTATGAAATAAAATGTTTTCTGCAATGCTGTAAGACAGTTTTTAATGTGTTAGAAGTTATATACACAAAAACTAATGTTAGGACTGCAATGATCAAGATTGTCCGTTTACAGCTTTCTGAGTCCAGTAATGTTGAAATAGTGTTTCTGTTCAAATGAAGTGAAATCAAGCCCAAATCTGCTCAAAAGCTTGTCTCTCTAATAGAGAATGCGGTTTCATTCAGTATTCAGTGCAAATCTTGCCAAACTGATAGATGCTTATGCCATATGAAATACAATGATTTCTGCAATGCTGTAAGACAGTTTTTAATGTGTTAGAAGTTATATGCACAAAAACTTATGTTAGGACTTCAATGATCAAGATTGTCAGTTTACAGCTTTCTGAGTCCAGTAATGCTGAAATAGTGCTTCTGTTCAAATGAAGTGAAATCTAGCCCAAATCTGCTCAAAAGCTTGTCTCTCTATTAGAGAAAGCTGTTTCATTCAATATTCAGTGCAAATCTTGCCAAACTGAAACATGCTTATGTATTATGAAATAAAATGTTTTCTGCAATGCTGTAAGACAGTTTTTAATGTGTTAGAAGTTATATGCACAAAAACTAATGTTAGGACTGCAATGATAAAGATTGTCAGTTTACAGCTTTCTGAGTCCAGTAATGTTGAAATAGTGTTTCTGTTCAAATGAAGTGAAATCAAGCCCAAATCTGCTCAAAAGCTTTTCTCTCTATTAGAGAAAGCTGTTTCATTCAATATTCAGTGCAAATCTTGCCAAACTGAAACAAGCTTATGCCTTATGAAGTACAATGTTTTCTGCAATGCTGTAAGACAGTTTTTAATGTGTTAGAAGTTATATGCACAAAAACTTATGTTAGGACTTCAATGATCAAGATTGTCAGTTTACAGCTTTCTGAGTCCAGTAATGCTGAAATAGTGTTTCTGTTGAAATGAAGTGAAATCAAGCCCAAATCTGCTCAAAAGCTTTTCCCTCTATTAGATAAAGCTGTTTCATTCAGTATGCAGTGCAAATCTTGCCAAACTGAAACAAGCTTATGTCTTATGAAGTACAATGTTTTCTGCAATGCTGTAAGACAGTTTTTAATGTGTTAGAAGTTATATGCACAAAAACTTATGTTAGGACTTCATTGATCAAGATTGTCAGTTTACAGCTTTCTGAGTCCAGTAATGCTGAAATAGTGTTTCTGTTCAAATGAAGTGAAATCAAGCCCAAATCTGCTCAAAAGCTTTTCTCTCTATTAGAGAAAGCTGTTTCATTCAGTATTCAGTGCAAATCTTGCCAAACTGAAACATGCTTATGTCTTATGAAATAAAATGTTTTCTGCAATGCTGTAAGACAGTTTTTAATGTGTTAGAAGTTATATACACAAAAACTAATGTTAGGACTGCAATGATCAAGATTGTCAGTTTACAGCTTTCTGAGTCCAGTAATGTTGAAATAGTGTTTCTGTTCAAATGAAGTGAAATCAAGCCCAAATCTGCTCAAAAGCTTTTCTCTCTATTAGAGAAAGCTGTTTCATTCAGTATTCAGTGCAAATCTTGCCAAACTGAAACATGCTTATGTCTTATGAAATAAAATGTTTTCTGCAATGCTGTAAGACAGTTTTTAATGTGTTAGAAGTTATATACACAAAAACTAATGTTAGGACTGCAATGATCAAGATTGTCAGTTTACAGCTTTCTGAGTCCAGTAATGTTGAAATAGTGTTTCTGTTCAAATGAAGTGAAATCAAGCCCAAATCTGCTCAAAAGCTTTTCTCTCTATTAGAGAAAGCTGTTTCATTCAATATTCAGTGCAAATCTTGCCAAACTGAAACAAGCTTATGCCTTATGAAGTACAATGTTTTCTGCAATGCTGTAAGACAGTTTTTAATGTGTTAGAAGTTATATGCACAAAAACTAATGTTAGGACTGCAATGATCAAGATTGTCAGTTTACAGCTTTCTGAGTCCAGTAATGTTGAAATAGTGTTTCTGTTCAAATGAAGTGAAATCAAGCCCAAATCTGCTCAAAAGCTTTTCTCTCTATTAGAGAAAGCTGTTTCATTCAATATTCAGTGCAAATCTTGCCAAACTGAAACAAGCTTATGCCTTATGAAGTACAATGTTTTCTGCAATGCTGTAAGACAGTTTTTAATGTGTTAGAAGTTATATGCACAAAAACTAATGTTAGGACTTCAATGATCAAGATTGTCAGTTTACAGCTTTCTGAGTCCAGTAATGCTGAAATAGTGTTTCTGTTGAAATGAAGTGAAATCAAGCCCAAATCTGCTCAAAAGCTTTTCTCTCTATTAGATAAAGCTGTTTCATTCAGTATTCAGTGCAAATCTTGCCAAACTGAAACAAGCTTATGTCTTATGAAGTACAATGTTTTCTGCAATGCTGTAAGACAGTTTTTAATGTGTTAGAAGTTATATGCACAAAAACTTATGTTAGGACTTCAATGATCAAGATTGTCAGTTTACAGCTTTCTGAGTCCAGTAATGCTGAAATAGTGTTTCTGTTGAAATGAAGTGAAATCAAGCCCAAATCTGCTCAAAAGCTTTTCTCTCTATTAGATAAAGCTGTTTCATTCAGTATTCAGTGCAAATCTTGCCAAACTGAAACAAGCTTATGCCTTATGAAGTACAATGTTTTCTGCAATGCTGTAAGACAGTTTTTAATGTGTTAGAAGTTATATGCACAAAAACTTATGTTAGGACTGCAATGATCAAGATTGTCAGTTTACAGCTTTCTGAGTCCAGTAATGTTGAAATAGTGTTTCTGTTCAAATGAAGTGAAATCAAGCCCAAATCTGCTCAAAAGCTTTTCTCTCTATTAGAGAAAGCTGTTTCATTCAATATTCAGTGCAAATCTTGCCAAACTGAAACAAGCTTATGCCTTATGAAGTACAATGTTTTCTGCAATGCTGTAAGACAGTTTTTAATGTGTTAGAAGTTATATGCACAAAAACTTATGTTAGGACTTCAATGATCAAGATTGTCAGTTTACAGCTTTCTGAGTCCAGTAATGCTGAAATAGTGTTTCTGTTGAAATGAAGTGAAATCAAGCCCAAATCTGCTCAAAAGCTTTTCTCTCTATTAGATAAAGCTGTTTCATTCAGTATTCAGTGCAAATCTTGCCAAACTGAAACAAGCTTATGTCTCATGAAGTACAATGTTTTCTGCAATGCTGTAAGACAGTTTTTAATGTGTTAGAAGTTATATGCACAAAAACTTATGTTAGGACTTCAATGATCAAGATTGTCAGTTTACAGCTTTCTGAGTCCAGTAATGCTGAAATAGTGTTTCTGTTGAAATGAAGTGAAATCAAGCCCAAATCTGCTCAAAAGCTTTTCTCTCTATTAGATAAAGCTGTTTCATTCAGTATTCAGTGCAAATCTTGCCAAACTGAAACAAGCTTATGCCTTATGAAGTACAATGTTTTCTGCAATGCTGTAAGACAGTTTTTAATGTGTTAGAAGTTATATGCACAAAAACTTATGTTAGGACTTCAATGATCAAGATTGTCAGTTTACAGCTTTCTGAGTCCAGTAATGCTGAAATAGTGTTTCTGTTCAAATGAAGTGAAATCAAGCCCAAATCTGCTCAAAAGCTTTTCTCTCTATTAGAGAAAGCTGTTTCATTCAGTATTCAGTGCAAATCTTGCCAAACTGAAACTTGCTTATGTCTTATGAAATAAAATGTTTTCTGCAATGCTGTAAGACAGTTTTTAATGTGTTAGAAGTTATATACACAAAAACTAATGTTAGGACTGCAATGATCAAGATTGTCCGTTTACAGCTTTCTGAGTCCAGTAATGTTGAAATAGTGTTTCTGTTCAAATGAAGTGAAATCAAGCCCAAATCTGCTCAAAAGCTTTTCTCTCTAATAGAGAATGCGGTTTCATTCAGTATTCAGTGCAAATCTTGCCAAACTGATAGATGCTTATGCCATATGAAATACAATGATTTCTGCAATGCTGTAAGACAGTTTTTAATGTGTTAGAAGTTATATGCACAAAAACTTATGTTAGGACTTCAATGATCAAGATTGTCAGTTTACAGCTTTCTGAGTCCAGTAATGCTGAAATAGTGCTTCTGTTCAAATGAAGTGAAATCTAGCCCAAATCTGCTCAAAAGCTTGTCTCTCTATTAGAGAAAGCTGTTTCATTCAATATTCAGTGCAAATCTTGCCAAACTGAAACATGCTTATGTATTATGAAATAAAATGTTTTCTGCAATGCTGTAAGACAGTTTTTAATGTGTTAGAAGTTATATGCACAAAAACTAATGTTAGGACTGCAATGATCAAGATTGTCAGTTTACAGCTTTCTGAGTCCAGTAATGTTGAAATAGTGTTTCTGTTCAAATGAAGTGAAATCAAGCCCAAATCTGCTCAAAAGCTTTTCTCTCTATTAGAGAAAGCTGTTTCATTCAATATTCAGTGCAAATCTTGCCAAACTGAAACAAGCTTATGCCTTATGAAGTACAATGTTTTCTGCAATGCTGTAAGACAGTTTTTAATGTGTTAGAAGTTATATGCACAAAAACTTATGTTAGGACTTCAATGATCAAGATTGTCAGTTTACAGCTTTCTGAGTCCAGTAATGCTGAAATAGTGTTTCTGTTGAAATGAAGTGAAATCAAGCCCAAATCTGCTCAAAAGCTTTTCCCTCTATTAGATAAAGCTGTTTCATTCAGTATGCAGTGCAAATCTTGCCAAACTGAAACAAGCTTATGTCTTATGAAGTACAATGTTTTCTGCAATGCTGTAAGACAGTTTTTAATGTGTTAGAAGTTATATACACAAAAACTAATGTTAGGACTGCAATGATCAAGATTGTCCGTTTACAGCTTTCTGAGTCCAGTAATGCTGAAATAGTGTTTCTGTTCAAATGAAGTGAAATCAAGCCCAAATCTGCTCAAAAGCTTGTCTCTCTAATAGAGAATGCGGTTTCATTCAGTATTCAGTGCAAATCTTGCCAAACTGATAGATGCTTATGCCATATGAAATACAATGATTTCTGCAATGCTGTAAGACAGTTTTTAATGTGTTAGAAGTTATATGCACAAAAACTTATGTTAGGACTTCAATGATCAAGATTGTCAGTTTACAGCTTTCTGAGTCCAGTAATGCTGAAATAGTGCTTCTGTTCAAATGAAGTGAAATCTAGCCCAAATCTGCTCAAAAGCTTGTCTCTCTATTAGAGAAAGCTGTTTCATTCAATATTCAGTGCAAATCTTGCCAAACTGAAACATGCTTATGTATTATGAAATAAAATGTTTTCTGCAATGCTGTAAGACAGTTTTTAATGTGTTAGAAGTTATATGCACAAAAACTAATGTTAGGACTGCAATGATCAAGATTGTCAGTTTACAGCTTTCTGAGTCCAGTAATGTTGAAATAGTGTTTCTGTTCAAATGAAGTGAAATCAAGCCCAAATCTGCTCAAAAGCTTTTCTCTCTATTAGAGAAAGCTGTTTCATTCAATATTCAGTGCAAATCTTGCCAAACTGAAACAAGCTTATGCCTTATGAAGTACAATGTTTTCTGCAATGCTGTAAGACAGTTTTTAATGTGTTAGAAGTTATATGCACAAAAACTTATGTTAGGACTTCAATGATCAAGATTGTCAGTTTACAGCTTTCTGAGTCCAGTAATGCTGAAATAGTGTTTCTGTTGAAATGAAGTGAAATCAAGCCCAAATCTGCTCAAAAGCTTTTCCCTCTATTAGATAAAGCTGTTTCATTCAGTATGCAGTGCAAATCTTGCCAAACTGAAACAAGCTTATGTCTTATGAAGTACAATGTTTTCTGCAATGCTGTAAGACAGTTTTTTAATGTGTTAGAAGTTATATGCACAAAAACTTATGTTAGGACTTCATTGATCAAGATTGTCAGTTTACAGCTTTCTGAGTCCAGTAATGCTGAAATAGTGTTTCTGTTCAAATGAAGTGAAATCAAGCCCAAATCTGCTCAAAAGCTTTTCTCTCTATTAGAGAAAGCTGTTTCATTCAGTATTCAGTGCAAATCTTGCCAAACTGAAACATGCTTATGTCTTATGAAATAAAATGTTTTCTGCAATGCTGTAAGACAGTTTTTAATGTGTTAGAAGTTATATACACAAAAACTAATGTTAGGACTGCAATGATCAAGATTGTCAGTTTACAGCTTTCTGAGTCCAGTAATGTTGAAATAGTGTTTCTGTTCAAATGAAGTGAAATCAAGCCCAAATCTGCTCAAAAGCTTTTCTCTCTATTAGAGAAAGCTGTTTCATTCAATATTCAGTGCAAATCTTGCCAAACTGAAACAAGCTTATGCCTTATGAAGTACAATGTTTTCTGCAATGCTGTAAGACAGTTTTTAATGTGTTAGAAGTTATATGCACAAAAACTAATGTTAGGACTGCAATGATCAAGATTGTCAGTTTACAGCTTTCTGTGTCCAGTAATGTTGAAATAGTGTTTCTGTTCAAATGAAGTGAAATCAAGCCCAAATCTGCTCAAAAGCTTTTCTCTCTATTAGAGAAAGCTGTTTCATTCAATATTCAGTGCAAATCTTGCCAAACTGAAACAAGCTTATGCCTTATGAAGTACAATGTTTTCTGCAATGCTGTAAGACAGTTTTTAATGTGTTAGAAGTTATATGCACAAAAACTAATGTTAGGACTGCAATGATCAAGATTGTCAGTTTACAGCTTTCTGAGTCCAGTAATGTTGAAATAGTGTTTCTGTTCAAATGAAGTGAAATCAAGCCCAAATCTGCTCAAAAGCTTTTCTCTCTATTAGAGAAAGCTGTTTCATTCAATATTCAGTGCAAATCTTGCCAAACTGAAACAAGCTTATGCCTTATGAAGTACAATGTTTTCTGCAATGCTGTAAGACAGTTTTTAATGTGTTAGAAGTTATATGCACAAAAACTTATGTTAGGACTTCAATGATCAAGATTGTCAGTTTACAGCTTTCTGAGTCCAGTAATGCGGAAATAGTGTTTCTGTTGAAATGAAGTGAAATCAAGCCCAAATCTGCTCAAAAGCTTTTCTCTCTATTAGATAAGGCTGTTTCATTCAGTATTCAGTGCAAATCTTGCCAAACTGAAACAAGCTTATGTCTTATGAAGTACAATGTTTTCTGCAATGCTGTAAGACAGTTTTTAATGTGTTAGAAGTTATATGCACAAAAACTTATGTTAGGACTTCAATGATCAAGATTGTCAGTTTACAGCTTTCTGAGTCCAGTAATGCTGAAATAGTGTTTCTGTTGAAATGAAGTGAAATCAAGCCCAAATCTGCTCAAAAGCTTTTCTCTCTATTAGAGAAAGCTGTTTCATTCAATATTCAGTGCAAATCTTGCCAAACTGAAACAAGCTTATGCCTTATGAAGTACAATGTTTTCTGCAATGCTGTAAGACAGTTTTTAATGTGTTAGAAGTTATATGCACAAAAACTTATGTTAGGACTTCAATGATCAAGATTGTCAGTTTACAGCTTTCTGAGTCCAGTAATGCTGAAATAGTGTTTCTGTTGAAATGAAGTGAAATCAAGCCCAAATCTGCTCAAAAGCTTTTCTCTCTATTAGATAAGGCTGTTTCATTCAGTATTCAGTGCAAATCTTGCCAAACTGAAACAAGCTTATGTCTTATGAAGTACAATGTTTTCTGCAATGCTGTAAGACAGTTTTTAATGTGTTAGAAGTTATATGCACAAAAACTTATGTTAGGACTTCAATGATCAAGATTGTCAGTTTACAGCTTTCTGAGTCCAGTAATGCTGAAATAGTGTTTCTGTTGAAATGAAGTGAAATCAAGCCCAAATCTGCTCAAAAGCTTTTCTCTCTATTAGATAAAGCTGTTTCATTCAGTATTCAGTGCAAATCTTGCCAAACTGAAACAAGCTTATGCCTTATGAAGTACAATGTTTTCTGCAATGCTGTAAGACAGTTTTTAATGTGTTAGAAGTTATATGCACAAAAACTTATGTTAGGACTGCAATGATCAAGATTGTCAGTTTACAGCTTTCTGAGTCCAGTAATGTTGAAATAGTGTTTCTGTTCAAATGAAGTGAAATCAAGCCCAAATCTGCTCAAAAGCTTTTCTCTCTATTAGAGAAAGCTGTTTCATTCAATATTCAGTGCAAATCTTGCCAAACTGAAACAAGCTTATGCCTTATGAAGTACAATGTTTTCTGCAATGCTGTAAGACAGTTTTTAATGTGTTAGAAGTTATATGCACAAAAACTTATGTTAGGACTTCAATGATCAAGATTGTCAGTTTACAGCTTTCTGAGTCCAGTAATGCTGAAATAGTGTTTCTGTTGAAATGAAGTGAAATCAAGCCCAAATCTGCTCAAAAGCTTTTCCCTCTATTAGATAAAGCTGTTTCATTCAGTATGCAGTGCAAATCTTGCCAAACTGAAACAAGCTTATGTCTTATGAAGTACAATGTTTTCTGCAATGCTGTAAGACAGTTTTTAATGTGTTAGAAGTTATATGCACAAAAACTTATGTTAGGACTTCATTGATCAAGATTGTCAGTTTACAGCTTTCTGAGTCCAGTAATGCTGAAATAGTGTTTCTGTTCAAATGAAGTGAAATCAAGCCCAAATCTGCTCAAAAGCTTTTCTCTCTATTAGAGAAAGCTGTTTCATTCAGTATTCAGTGCAAATCTTGCCAAACTGAAACATGCTTATGTCTTATGAAATAAAATGTTTTCTGCAATGCTGTGAGACAGTTTTTAATGTGTTAGAAGTTATATGCACAAAAACTAATGTTAGGACTGCAATGATCAAGATTGTCAGTTTACAGCTTTCTGAGTCCAGTAATGTTGAAATAGTGTTTCTGTTCAAATGAAGTGAAATCAAGCCCAATCTGCTCAAAAGCTTTTCTCTCTATTAGAGAAAGCTGTTTCATTCAATATTCAGTGCAAATCTTGCCAAACTGAAACAAGCTTATGCCTTATGAAGTACAATGTTTTCTGCAATGCTGTAAGACAGTTTTTAATGTGTTAGAAGTTATATGCAAAAAAACTTATGTTAGGACTTCAATGATCAAGATTGTCAGTTTACAGCTTTCTGAGTCCAGTAATGCTGAAATAGTGTTTCTGTTGAAATGAAGTGAAATCAAGCCCAAATCTGCTCAAAAGCTTTTCTCTCTATTAGATAAAGCTGTTTCATTCAGTATTCAGTGCAAATCTTGCCAAACTGAAACAAGCTTATGTCTTATGAAGTACAATGTTTTCTGCAATGCTGTAAGACAGTTTTTAATGTGTTAGAAGTTATATGCACAAAAACTTATGTTAGGACTTCAATGATCAAGATTGTCAGTTTACAGCTTTCTGAGTCCAGTAATGCTGAAATAGTGTTTCTGTTGAAATGAAGTGAAATCAAGCCCAAATCTGCTCAAAAGCTTTTCTCTCTATTAGATAAAGCTGTTTCATTCAGTATTCAGTGCAAATCTTGCCAAACTGAAACAAGCTTATGCCTTATGAAGTACAATGTTTTCTGCAATGCTGTAAGACAGTTTTTAATGTGTTAGTAGTTATATGCACAAAAACTTATGTTAGGACTGCAATGATCAAGATTGTCAGTTTACAGCTTTCTGAGTCCAGTAATGTTGAAATAGTGTTTCTGTTCAAATGAAGTGAAATCAAGCCCAAATCTGCTCAAAAGCTTTTCTCTCTATTAGAGAAAGCTGTTTCATTCAATATTCAGTGCAAATCTTGCCAAACTGAAACAAGCTTATGCCTTATGAAGTACAATGTTTTCTGCAATGCTGTAAGACAGTTTTTAATGTGTTAGAAGTTATATGCACAAAAACTTATGTTAGGACTTCAATGATCAAGATTGTCAGTTTACAGCTTTCTGTGTCCAGTAATGCTGAAATAGTGTTTCTGTTGAAATGAAGTGAAATCAAGCCCAAATCTGCTCAAAAGCTTTTCCCTCTATTAGATAAAGCTGTTTCATTCAGTATGCAGTGCAAATCTTGCCAAACTGAAACAAGCTTATGTCTTATGAAGTACAATGTTTTCTGCAATGCTGTAAGACAGTTTTTAATGTGTTAGAAGTTATATGCACAAAAACTTATGTTAGGACTTCATTGATCAAGATTGTCAGTTTACAGCTTTCTGAGTCCAGTAATGCTGAAATAGTGTTTCTGTTCAAATGAAGTGAAATCAAGCCCAAATCTGCTCAAAAGCTTTTCTCTCTATTAGAGAAAGCTGTTTCATTCAGTATTCAGTGCAAATCTTGCCAAACTGAAACATGCTTATGTCTTATGAAATAAAATGTTTTCTGCAATGCTGTAAGACAGTTTTTAATGTGTTAGAAGTTATATGCACAAAAACTAATGTTAGGACTGCAATGATCAAGATTGTCAGTTTACAGCTTTCTGAGTCCAGTAATGTTGAAATAGTGTTTCTGTTCAAATGAAGTGAAATCAAGCCCAAATCTGCTCAAAAGCTTTTCTCTCTATTAGAGAAAGCTGTTTCATTCAATATTCAGTGCAAATCTTGCCAAACTGAAACAAGCTTATGCCTTATGAAGTACAATGTTTTCTGCAATGCTGTAAGACAGTTTTTAATGTGTTAGAAGTTATATGCACAAAAACTAATGTTAGGACTGCAATGATCAAGATTGTCAGTTTACAGCTTTCTGAGTCCAGTAATGTTGAAATAGTGTTTCTGTTCAAATGAAGTGAAATCAAGCCCAAATCTGCTCAAAAGCTTTTCTCTCTATTAGAGAAAGCTGTTTCATTCAGTATTCAGTGCAAATCTTGCCAAACTGAAACATGCTTATGTCTTATGAAATAAAATGTTTTCTGCAATGCTGTAAGACAGTTTTTAATGTGTTAGAAGTTATATACACAAAAACTAATGTTAGGACTGCAATGATCAAGATTGTCAGTTTACAGCTTTCTGAGTCCAGTAATGTTGAAATAGTGTTTCTGTTCAAATGAAGTGAAATCAAGCCCAAATCTGCTCAAAAGCTTTTCTCTCTATTAGAGAAAGCTGTTTCATTCAATATTCAGTGCAAATCTTGCCAAACTGAAACAAGCTTATGCCTTATGAAGTACAATGTTTTCTGCAATGCTGTAAGACAGTTTTTAATGTGTTAGAAGTTATATGCACAAAAACTTATGTTAGGACTTCAATGATCAAGATTGTCAGTTTACAGCTTTCTGAGTCCAGTAATGCTGAAATAGTGTTTCTGTTGAAATGAAGTGAAATCAAGCCCAAATCTGCTCAAAAGCTTTTCTCTCTATTAGATAAAGCTGTTTCATTCAGTATTCAGTGCAAATCTTGCCAAACTGAAACAAGCTTATGCCTTATGAAGTACAATGTTTTCTGCAATGCTGTAAGACAGTTTTTAATGTGTTAGAAGTTATATGCACAAAAACTTATGTTAGGACTTCAATGATCAAGATTGTCAGTTTACAGCTTTCTGAGTCCAGTAATGCTGAAATAGTGTTTCTGTTCAAATGAAGTGAAATCAAGCCCAAATCTGCTCAAAAGCTTTTCTCTCTATTAGAGAAAGCTGTTTCATTCAGTATTCAGTGCAAATCTTGCCAAACTGAAACTTGCTTATGTCTTATGAAATAAAATGTTTTCTGCAATGCTGTAAGACAGTTTTTAATGTGTTAGAAGTTATATACACAAAAACTAATGTTAGGACTGCAATGATCAAGATTGTCCGTTTACAGCTTTCTGAGTCCAGTAATGTTGAAATAGTGTTTCTGTTCAAATGAAGTGAAATCAAGCCCAAATCTGCTCAAAAGCTTGTCTCTCTAATAGAGAATGCGGTTTCATTCAGTATTCAGTGCAAATCTTGCCAAACTGATAGATGCTTATGCCATATGAAATACAATGATTTCTGCAATGCTGTAAGACAGTTTTTAATGTGTTAGAAGTTATATGCACAAAAACTTATGTTAGGACTTCAATGATCAAGATTGTCAGTTTACAGCTTTCTGAGTCCAGTAATGCTGAAATAGTGCTTCTGTTCAAATGAAGTGAAATCTAGCCCAAATCTGCTCAAAAGCTTGTCTCTCTATTAGAGAAAGCTGTTTCATTCAATATTCAGTGCAAATCTTGCCAAACTGAAACATGCTTATGTATTATGAAATAAAATGTTTTCTGCAATGCTGTAAGACAGTTTTTAATGTGTTAGAAGTTATATGCACAAAAACTAATGTAAGGACTTCAATGATCAGGATTGTCAGTTTACAGCTTTCTGAGTCCAGTAATGCTGAAATAGTGTTTCTGTTCAAATGAAGTGAAATCAAGCCCAAATCTGCTCAAAAGCTTTTCTCTCTATTAGAGAAAGCTGTTTCATTCAATATTCAGTGCAAATCTTGCCAAACTGAAACAAGCTTATGCCTTATGAAGTACAATGTTTTCTGCAATGCTGTAAGACAGTTTTTAATGTGTTAGAAGTTATATGCACAAAAACTTATGTTAGGACTTCAATGATCAAGATTGTCAGTTTACAGCTTTCTGAGTCCAGTAATGCTGAAATAGTGTTTCTGTTGAAATGAAGTGAAATCAAGCCCAAATCTGCTCAAAAGCTTTTCTCTCTATTAGATAAAGCTGTTTCATTCAGTATTCAGTGCAAATCTTGCCAAACTGAAACAAGCTTATGTCTTATGAAGTACAATGTTTTCTGCAATGCTGTAAGACAGTTTTTAATGTGTTAGAAGTTATATGCACAAAAACTTATGTTAGGACTTCAATGATCAAGATTGTCAGTTTACAGCTTTCTGAGTCCAGTAATGCTGAAATAGTGTTTCTGTTCAAATGAAGTGAAATCAAGCCCAAATCTGCTCAAAAGCTTTTCTCTCTATTAGAGAAAGCTGTTTCATTCAATATTCAGTGCAAATCTTGCCAAACTGAAACAAGCTTATTCCTTATGAAGTACAATGTTTTCTGCAATGCTGTAAGACAGTTTTTAATGTGTTAGAAGTTATATGCACAAAAACTTATGTTAGGACTGCAATGATCAAGATTGTCAGTTTACAGCTTTCTGAGTCCAGTAATGTTGAAATAGTGTTTCTGTTCAAATGAAGTGAAATCAAGCCCAAATCTGCTCAAAAGCTTTTCTCTCTATTAGAGAAAGCTGTTTCATTCAATATTCAGTGCAAATCTTGCCAAACTGAAACAAGCTTATGCCTTATGAAGTACAATGTTTTCTGCAATGCTGTAAGACAGTTTTTAATGTGTTAGAAGTTATATGCACAAAAACTAATGTTAGGACTGCAATGATCAAGATTGTCAGTTTACAGCTTTCTGAGTCCAGTAATGCTGAAATAGTGTTTCTGTTGAAATGAAGTGAAATCAAGCCCAAATCTGCTCAAAAGCTTTTCTCTCTATTAGATAAAGCTGTTTCATTCAGTATTCAGTGCAAATCTTGCCAAACTGAAACAAGCTTATGCCTTATGAAGTACAATGTTTTCTGCAATGCTGTAAGACAGTTTTTAATGTGTTAGAAGTTATATGCACAAAAACTTATGTTAGGACTTCAATGATCAAGATTGTCAGTTTACAGCTTTCTGAGTCCAGTAATGCTGAAATAGTGTTTCTGTTGAAATGAAGTGAAATCAAGCCCAAATCTGCTCAAAAGCTTTTCTCTCTATTAGATAAAGCTGTTTCATTCAGTATTCATTGCAAATCTTGCCAAACTGAAACAAGCTTATGCCTTATGAAGTACAATGTTTTCTGCAATGCTGTAAGACAGTTTTTAATATGTTAGAAGTTATATGCACAAAAACTTATGTTAGGACTGCAATGATCAAGATTGTCAGTTTACAGCTTTCTGAGTCCAGTAATGTTGAAATAGTGTTTCTGTTCAAATGAAGTGAAATCAAGCCCAAATCTGCTCAAAAGCTTTTCTCTCTATTAGAGAAAGCTGTTTCATTCAATATTCAGTGCAAATCTTGCCAAACTGAAACAAGCTTATGCCTTATGAAGTACAATGTTTTCTGCAATGCTGTAAGACAGTTTTTAATGTGTTAGAAGTTATATGCACAAAAACTTATGTTAGGACTTCAATGATCAAGATTGTCAGTTTACAGCTTTCTGAGTCCAGTAATGCTGAAATAGTGTTTCTGTTGAAATGAAGTGAAATCAAGCCCAAATCTGCTCAAAAGCTTTTCTCTCTATTAGATAAGGCTGTTTCATTCAGTATTCAGTGCAAATCTTGCCAAACTGAAACAAGCTTATGTCTTATGAAGTACAATGTTTTCTGCAATGCTGTAAGACAGTTTTTAATGTGTTAGAAGTTATATGCACAAAAACTTATGTTAGGACTGCAATGATCAAGATTGTCAGTTTACAGCTTTCTGAGTCCAGTAATGTTGAAATAGTGTTTCTGTTCAAATGAAGTGAAATCAAGCCCAAATCTGCTCAAAAGCTTTTCTCTCTATTAGAGAAAGCTGTTTCATTCAATATTCAGTGCAAATCTTGCCAAACTGAAACAAACTTATGTCTTATGAAGTACAATGTTTTCTGCAATGCTGTAAGACAGTTTTTAATGTGTTAGAAGTTATATGCACAAAAACTTATGTTAGGACTTCAATGATCAAGATTGTCAGTTTACAGCTTTCTGAGTCCAGTAATGCTGAAATAGTGTTTCTGTTCAAATGAAGTGAAATCAAGCCCAAATCTGCTCAAAAGCTTGTCTCTCTAATAGAGAATGCGGTTTCATTCAGTATTCAGTGCAAATCTTGCCAAACTGATAGATGCTTATGCCATATGAAATACAATGATTTCTGCAATGCTGTAAGACAGTTTTTAATGTGTTAGAAGTTATATGCACAAAAACTTATGTTAGGACTTCAATGATCAAGATTGTCAGTTTACAGCTTTCTGAGTCCAGTATGCTGAAATAGTGCTTCTGTTCAAATGAAGTGAAACCTAGCCCAAATCTGCTCAAAAGCTTTTCTCTCTATTAGAGAAAGCTGTTTCATTCAGTATTCAGTGCAAATCTTGCCAAACTGAAACATGCTTATGTCTTATGAAATAAAATGTTTTCTGCAATGCTGTAAGACAGTTTTTAATGTGTTAGAAGTTATATACACAAAAACTAATGTTAGGACTGCAATGATCAAGATTGTCAGTTTACAGCTTTCTGAGTCCAGTAATGTTGAAATAGTGTTTCTGTTCAAATTAAGTGAAATCAAGCCCAAATCTGCTCAAAAGCTTTTCTCTCTATTAGAGAAAGCTGTTTCATTCAATATTCAGTGCAAATCTTGCCAAACTGAAACAAGCTTATGCCTTATGAAGTACAATGTTTTCTGCAATGCTGTAAGACAGTTTTTAATGTGTTAGAAGTTATATGCACAAAAACTTATGTTAGGACTTCAATGATCAAGATTGTCAGTTTACAGCTTTCTGAGTCCAGTAATGCTGAAATAGTGTTTCTGTTGAAATGAAGTGAAATCAAGCCCAAATCTGCTCAAAAGCTTTTCTCTCTATTAGATAAAGCTGTTTCATTCAGTATTCATTGCAAATCTTGCCAAACTGAAACAAGCTTATGCCTTATGAAGTACAATGTTTTCTGCAATGCTGTAAGACAGTTTTTAATGTGTTAGAAGTTATATGCACAAAAACTTATGTTAGGACTGCAATGATCAAGATTGTCAGTTTACAGCTTTCTGAGTCCAGTAATGTTGAAATAGTGTTTCTGTTCAAATGAAGTGAAATCAAGCCCAAATCTGCTCAAAAGCTTTTCTCTCTATTAGAGAAAGCTGTTTCATTCAATATTCAGTGCAAATCTTGCCAAACTGAAACAAGCTTATGCCTTATGAAGTACAATGTTTTCTGCAATGCTGTAAGACAGTTTTTAATGTGTTAGAAGTTATATGCACAAAAACTTATGTTAGGACTTCAATGATCAAGATTGTCAGTTTACAGCTTTCTGAGTCCAGTAATGCTGAAATAGTGTTTCTGTTGAAATGAAGTGAAATCAAGCCCAAATCTGCTCAAAAGCTTTTCTCTCTATTAGATAAGGCTGTTTCATTCAGTATTCAGTGCAAATCTTGCCAAACTGAAACAAGCTTATGTCTTATGAAGTACAATGTTTTCTGCAATGCTGTAAGACAGTTTTTAATGTGTTAGAAGTTATATGCACAACAACTTATGTTAGGACTGCAATGATCAAGATTGTCAGTTTACAGCTTTCTGAGTCCAGTAATGTTGAAATAGTGTTTCTGTTCAAATGAAGTGAAATCAAGCCCAAATCTGCTCAAAAGCTTTTCTCTCTATTAGAGAAAGCTGTTTCATTCAATATTCAGTGCAAATCTTGCCAAACTGAAACAAGCTTATGTCTTATGAAGTACAATGTTTTCTGCAATGCTGTAAGACAGTTTTTAATGTGTTAGAAGTTATATGCACAAAAACTTATGTTAGGACTTCAATGATCAAGATTGTCAGTTTACAGCTTTCTGAGTCCAGTAATGCTGAAATAGTGTTTCTGTTCAAATGAAGTGAAATCAAGCCCAAATCTGCTCAAAAGCTTGTCTCTCTAATAGAGAATGCGGTTTCATTCAGTATTCAGTGCAAATCTTGCCAAACTGATAGATGCTTATGCCATATGAAATACAATGATTTCTGCAATGCTGTAAGACAGTTTTTAATGTGTTAGAAGTTATATGCACAAAAACTTATGTTAGGACTTCAATGATCAAGATTGTCAGTTTACAGCTTTCTGAGTCCAGTAATGCTGAAATAGTGCTTCTGTTCAAATGAAGTGAAATCTAGCCCAAATCTGCTCAAAAGCTTTTCTCTCTATTAGAGAAAGCTGTTTCATTCAGTATTCAGTGCAAATCTTGCCAAACTGAAACATGCTTATGTCTTATGAAATAAAATGTTTTCTGCAATGCTGTAAGACAGTTTTTAATGTGTTAGAAGTTATATACACAAAAACTAATGTTAGGACTGCAATGATCAAGATTGTCAGTTTACAGCTTTCTGAGTCCAGTAATGTTGAAATAGTGTTTCTGTTCAAATGAAGTGAAATCAAGCCCAAATCTGCTCAAAAGCTTTTCTCTCTATTAGAGAAAGCTGTTTCATTCAATATTCAGTGCAAATCTTGCCAAACTGAAACAAGCTTATGCCTTATGAAGTACAATGTTTTCTGCAATGCTGTAAGACAGTTTTTAATGTGTTAGAAGTTATATGCACAAAAACTTATGTTAGGACTTCAATGATCAAGATTGTCAGTTTACAGCTTTCTGAGTCCAGTAATGCTGAAATAGTGTTTCTGTTGAAATGAAGTGAAATCAAGCCCAAATCTGCTCAAAAGCTTTTCTCTCTATTAGATAAAGCTGTTTCATTCAGTATTCAGTGCAAATCTTGCCAAACTGAAACAAGCTTATGCCTTATGAAGTACAATGTTTTCTGCAATGCTGTAAGACAGTTTTTAATGTGTTAGAAGTTATATGCACAAAAACTTATGTTAGGACTTCAATGATCAAGATTGTCAGTTTACAGCTTTCTGAGTCCAGTAATGCTGAAATAGTGTTTCTGTTGAAATGAAGTGAAATCAAGCCCAAATCTGCTCAAAAGCTTTTCTCTCTATTAGATAAAGCTGTTTCATTCAGTATTCAGTGCAAATCTTGCCAAACTGAAACAAGCTTATGCCTTATGAAGTACAATGTTTTCTGCAATGCTGTAAGACAGTTTTTAATGTGTTAGAAGTTATATGCACAAAAACTTATGTTAGGACTTCAATGATCAAGATTGTCAGTTTACAGCTTTCTGAGTCCAGTAATGCTGAAATAGTGTTTCTGTTCAAATGAAGTGAAATCAAGCCCAAATCTGCTCAAAAGCTTTTCTCTCTATTAGAGAAAGCTGTTTCATTCAGTATTCAGTGCAAATCTTGCCAAACTGAAACTTGCTTATGTCTTATGAAATAAAATGTTTTCTGCAATGCTGTAAGACAGTTTTTAATGTGTTAGAAGTTATATACACAAAAACTAATGTTAGGACTGCAATGATCAAGATTGTCCGTTTACAGCTTTCTGAGTCCAGTAATGTTGAAATAGTGTTTCTGTTCAAATGAAGTGAAATCAAGCCCAAATCTGCTCAAAAGCTTGTCTCTCTAATAGAGAATGCGGTTTCATTCAGTATTCAGTGCAAATCTTGCCAAACTGATAGATGCTTATGCCATATGAAATACAATGATTTCTGCAATGCTGTAAGACAGTTTTTAATGTGTTAGAAGTTATATGCACAAAAACTTATGTTAGGACTTCAATGATCAAGATTGTCAGTTTACAGCTTTCTGAGTCCAGTAATGCTGAAATAGTGTTTCTGTTGAAATGAAGTGAAATCAAGCCCAAATCTGCTCAAAAGCTTTTCTCTCTATTAGATAAGGCTGTTTCATTCAGTATTCAGTGCAAATCTTGCCAAACTGAAACAAGCTTATGTCTTATGAAGTACAATGTTTTCTGCAATGCTGTAAGACAGTTTTTAATGTGTTAGAAGTTATATGCACAAAAACTTATGTTAGGACTGCAATGATCAAGATTGTCAGTTTACAGCTTTCTGAGTCCAGTAATGTTGAAATAGTGTTTCTGTTCAAATGAAGTGAAATCAAGCCCAAATCTGCTCAAAAGCTTTTCTCTCTATTAGAGAAAGCTGTTTCATTCAATATTCAGTGCAAATCTTGCCAAACTGAAACAAGCTTATGTCTTATGAAGTACAATGTTTTCTGCAATGCTGTAAGACAGTTTTTAATGTGTTAGAAGTTATATGCACAAAAACTTATGTTAGGACTTCAATGATCAAGATTGTCAGTTTACAGCTTTCTGAGTCCAGTAATGCTGAAATAGTGTTTCTGTTCAAATGAAGTGAAATCAAGCCCAAATCTGCTCAAAAGCTTGTCTCTCTAATAGAGAATGCGGTTTCATTCAGTATTCAGTGCAAATCTTGCCAAACTGATAGATGCTTATGCCATATGAAATACAATGATTTCTGCAATGCTGTAAGACAGTTTTTAATGTGTTAGAAGTTATATGCACAAAAACTTATGTTAGGACTTCAATGATCAAGATTGTCAGTTTACAGCTTTCTGAGTCCAGTAATGCTGAAATAGTGCTTCTGTTCAAATGAAGTGAAATCTAGCCCAAATCTGCTCAAAAGCTTTTCTCTCTATTAGAGAAAGCTGTTTCATTCAGTATTCAGTGCAAATCTTGCCAAACTGAAACATGCTTATGTCTTATGAAATAAAATGTTTTCTGCAATGCTGTAAGACAGTTTTTAATGTGTTAGAAGTTATATACACAAAAACTAATGTTAGGACTGCAATGATCAAGATTGTCAGTTTACAGCTTTCTGAGTCCAGTAATGTTGAAATAGTGTTTCTGTTCAAATGAAGTGAAATCAAGCCCAAATCTGCTCAAAAGCTTTTCTCTCTATTAGAGAAAGCTGTTTCATTCAATATTCAGTGCAAATCTTGCCAAACTGAAACAAGCTTATGCCTTATGAAGTACAATGTTTTCTGCAATGCTGTAAGACAGTTTTTAATGTGTTAGAAGTTATATGCACAAAAACTTATGTTAGGACTTCAATGATCAAGATTGTCAGTTTACAGCTTTCTGAGTCCAGTAATGCTGAAATAGTGTTTCTGTTGAAATGAAGTGAAATCAAGCCCAAATCTGCTCAAAAGCTTTTCTCTCTATTAGATAAAGCTGTTTCATTCAGTATTCAGTGCAAATCTTGCCAAACTGAAACAAGCTTATGCCTTATGAAGTACAATGTTTTCTGCAATGCTGTAAGACAGTTTTTAATGTGTTAGAAGTTATATGCACAAAAACTTATGTTAGGACTTCAATGATCAAGATTGTCAGTTTACAGCTTTCTGAGTCCAGTAATGCTGAAATAGTGTTTCTGTTGAAATGAAGTGAAATCAAGCCCAATTTCAGTGCAAATCTTGCCAAACTGAAACTTGCTTATGTCTTATGAAATAAAATGTTTTCTGCAATGCTGTAAGACAGTTTTTAATGTGTTAGAAGTTATATACACAAAAACTAATGTTAGGACTGCAATGATCAAGATTGTCCGTTTACAGCTTTCTGAGTCCAGTAATGTTGAAATAGTGTTTCTGTTCAAATGAAGTGAAATCAAGCCCAAATCTGCTCAAAAGCTTGTCTCTCTAAAAGAGAATGCGGTTTCATTCAGTATTCAGTGCAAATCTTGCCAAACTGATAGATGCTTATGCCATATGAAATACAATGATTTCTGCAATGCTGTAAGACAGTTTTTAATGTGTTAGAAGTTATATGCACAAAAACTTATGTTAGGACTTCAATGATCAAGATTGTCAGTTTACAGCTTTCTGAGTCCAGTAATGCTGAAATAGTGTTTCTGTTGAAATGAAGTGAAATCAAGCCCAAATCTGCTCAAAAGCTTTTCTCTCTATTAGATAAGGCTGTTTCATTCAGTATTCAGTGCAAATCTTGCCAAACTGAAACAAGCTTATGTCTTATGAAGTACAATGTTTTCTGCAATGCTGTAAGACAGTTTTTAATGTGTTAGAAGTTATATGCACAAAAACTTATGTTAGGACTGCAATGATCAAGATTGTCAGTTTACAGCTTTCTGAGTCCAGTAATGTTGAAATAGTGTTTCTGTTCAAATGAAGTGAAATCAAGCCCAAATCTGCTCAAAAGCTTTTCTCTCTATTAGAGAAAGCTGTTTCATTCAATATTCAGTGCAAATCTTGCCAAACTGAAACAAGCTTATGTCTTATGAAGTACAATGTTTTCTGCAATGCTGTAAGACAGTTTTTAATGTGTTAGAAGTTATATGCACAAAAACTTATGTTAGGACTTCAATGATCAAGATTGTCAGTTTACAGCTTTCTGAGTCCAGTAATGCTGAAATAGTGTTTCTGTTCAAATGAAGTGAAATCAAGCCCAAATCTGCTCAAAAGCTTGTCTCTCTAATAGAGAATGCGGTTTCATTCAGTATTCAGTGCAAATCTTGCCAAACTGATAGATGCTTATGCCATATGAAATACAATGATTTCTGCAATGCTGTAAGACAGTTTTTAATGTGTTAGAAGTTATATGCACAAAAACTTATGTTAGGACTTCAATGATCAAGATTGTCAGTTTACAGCTTTCTGAGTCCAGTAATGCTGAAATAGTGCTTATGTTCAAATGAAGTGAAATCTAGCCCAAATCTGCTCAAAAGCTTTTCTCTCTATTAGAGAAAGCTGTTTCATTCAGTATTCAGTGCAAATCTTGCCAAACTGAAACATGCTTATGTCTTATGAAATAAAATGTTTTCTGCAATGCTGTAAGACAGTTTTTAATGTGTTAGAAGTTATATACACAAAAACTAATGTTAGGACTGCAATGATCAAGATTGTCAGTTTACAGCTTTCTGAGTCCAGTAATGTTGAAATAGTGTTTCTGTTCAAATGAAGTGAAATCAAGCCCAAATCTGCTCAAAAGCTTTTCTCTCTATTAGAGAAAGCTGTTTCATTCAATATTCAGTGCAAATCTTGCCAAACTGAAACAAGCTTATGCCTTATGAAGTACAATGTTTTCTGCAATGCTGTAAGACAGTTTTTAATGTGTTAGAAGTTATATGCACAAAAACTTATGTTAGGACTTCAATGATCAAGATTGTCAGTTTACAGCTTTCTGAGTCCAGTAATGCTGAAATAGTGTTTCTGTTGAAATGAAGTGAAATCAAGCCCAAATCTGCTCAAAAGCTTTTCTCTCTATTAGATAAAGCTGTTTCATTCAGTATTCAGTGCAAATCTTGCCAAACTGAAACAAGCTTATGCCTTATGAAGTACAATGTTTTCTGCAATGCTGTAAGACAGTTTTTAATGTGTTAGAAGTTATATGCACAAAAACTTATGTTAGGACTTCAATGATCAAGATTGTCAGTTTACAGCTTTCTGAGTCCAGTAATGCTGAAATAGTGTTTCTGTTGAAATGAAGTGAAATCAAGCCCAAATCTGCTCAAAAGCTTTTCTCTCTATTAGATAAAGCTGTTTCATTCAGTATTCAGTGCAAATCTTGCCAAACTGAAACAAGCTTATGCCTTATGAAGTACAATGTTTTCTGCAATGCTGTAAGACAGTTTTTAATGTGTTAGAAGTTATATGCACAAAAACTTATGTTAGGACTTCAATGATCAAGATTGTCAGTTTACAGCTTTCTGAGTCCAGTAATGCTGAAATAGTGTTTCTGTTCAAATGAAGTGAAATCAAGCCCAAATCTGCTCAAAAGCTTTTCTCTCTATTAGAGAAAGCTGTTTCATTCAGTATTCAGTGCAAATCTTGCCAAACTGAAACTTGCTTATGTCTTATGAAATAAAATGTTTTCTGCAATGCTGTAAGACAGTTTTTAATGTGTTAGAAGTTATATACACAAAAACTAATGTTAGGACTGCAATGATCAAGATTGTCCGTTTACAGCTTTCTGAGTCCAGTAATGTTGAAATAGTGTTTCTGTTCAAATGAAGTGAAATCAAGCCCAAATCTGCTCAAAAGCTTGTCTCTCTAATAGAGAATGCGGTTTCATTCAGTATTCAGTGCAAATCTTGCCAAACTGATAGATGCTTATGCCATATGAAATACAATGATTTCTGCAATGCTGTAAGACAGTTTTTAATGTGTTAGAAGTTATATGCACAAAAACTTATGTTAGGACTTCAATGATCAAGATTGTCAGTTTACAGCTTTCTGAGTCCAGTAATGCTGAAATAGTGCTTCTGTTCAAATGAAGTGAAATCTAGCCCAAATCTGCTCAAAAGCTTGTCTCTCTATTAGAGAAAGCTGTTTCATTCAATATTCAGTGCAAATCTTGCCAAACTGAAACATGCTTATGCCTTATGAAGTACAATGTTTTCTGCAATGCTGTAAGACAGTTTTTAATGTGTTAGAAGTTATATGCACAAAAACTTATGTTAGGACTTCAATGATCAAGATTGTCAGTTTACAGCTTTCTGAGTCCAGTAATGCTGAAATAGTGTTTCTGTTGAAATGAATTGAAATCAAGCCCAAATCTGCTCAAAAGCTTTTCTCTCTATTAGATAAAGCTGTTTCATTCAGTATTCAGTGCAAGTCTTGCCAAACTGAAACAAGCTTATGCCTTATGAAGTACAATGTTTTCTGCAATGCTGTAAGACAGTTTTTAATGTGTTAGAAGTTATATGCACAAAAACTTATGTTAGGACTTCAATGATCAAGATTGTCAGTTTACAGGTTTCTGAGTCCAGTAATGCTGAAATAGTGTTTCTGTTGAAATGAAGTGAAATCAAGCCCAAATCTGCTCAAAAGCTTTTCTCTCTATTAGATAAAGCTGTTTCATTCAGTATTCAGTGCAAATCTTGCCAAACTGAAACAAGCTTATGTCTTATGAAGTACAATGTTTTCTGCAATGCTGTAAGACAGTTTTTAATGTGTTAGAAGTTATATGCACAAAAACTTATGTTAGGACTTCAATGATCAAGATTGTCAGTTTACAGCTTTCTGAGTCCAGTAATGCTGAAATAGTGTTTCTGTTCAAATGAAGTGAAATCAAGCCCAAATCTGCTCAAAAGCTTTTCTCTCTATTAGAGAAAGCTGTTTCATTCAATATTCAGTGCAAATCTTGCCAAACTGAAACAAGCTTATGCCTTATGAAGTACAATGTTTTCTGCAATGCTGTAAGACAGTTTTTAATGTGTTAGAAGTTATATGCACAAAAACTAATGTTAGGACTGCAATGATCAAGATTGTCAGTTTACAGCTTTCTGAGTCCAGTAATGCTGAAATAGTGTTTCTGTTGAAATGAAGTGAAATCAAGCCCAAATCTGCTCAAAAGCTTTTCTCTCTATTAGATAAAGCTGTTTCATTCAGTATTCAGTGCAAATCTTGCCAAACTGAAACAAGCTTATGTCTTATGAAATAAAATGTTTCCTGCAATGCTGTAAGACAGTTTTTAATGTGTTAGAAGTTATATACACAAAAACTTATGTTAGGACTTCAATGATCAAGATTGTCAGTTTACAGCTTTCTGAGTCCAGTAATGCTGAAATAGTGTTTCTGTTCAAATGAAGTGAAATCAAGCCCAAATCTGCTCAAAAGCTTTTCTCTCTATTAGAGAAAGCTGTTTCATTCAGTATTCAGTGCAAATCTTGCCAAACTGAAACATGCTTATGTCTTATGAAATAAAATGTTTTCTGCAATGCTGTAAGACAGTTTTTAATGTGTTAGAAGTTATATACACAAAAACTAATGTTAGGACTGCAATGATCAAGATTGTCAGTTTACAGCTTTCTGAGTCCAGTAATGTTGAAATAGTGTTTCTGTTCAAATGAAGTGAAATCAAGCCCAAATCTGCTCAAAACCTTTTCTCTCTATTAGAGAAAGCTGTTTCATTCAATATTCAGTGCAAATCTTGCCAAACTGAAACAAGCTTATGCCTTATGAAGTACAATGTTTTCTGCAATGCTGTAAGACAGTTTTTAATGTGTTAGAAGTTATATGCACAAAAACTAATGTTAGGACTGCAATGATCAAGATTGTCAGTTTACAGCTTTCTGAGTCCAGTAATGTTGAAATAGTGTTTCTGTTCAAATGAAGTGAAATCAAGCCCAAATCTGCTCAAAAGCTTTTCTCTCTATTAGAGAAAGCTGTTTCATTCAATATTCAGTGCAAATCTTGCCAAACTGAAACAAGCTTATGCCTTATGAAGTACAATGTTTTCTGCAATGCTGTAAGACAGTTTTTAATGTGTTAGAAGTTATATGCACAAAAACTAATGTTAGGACTGCAATGATCAAGATTGTCAGTTTACAGCTTTCTGAGTCCAGTAATGTTGAAATAGTGTTTCTGTTCAAATGAAGTGAAATCAAGCCCAAATCTGCTCAAAAGCTTTTCTCTCTATTAGAGAAAGCTGTTTCATTCAATATTCAGTGCAAATCTTGCCAAACTGAAACAAGCTTATGTCTTATGAAGTACAATGTTTTCTGCAATGCTGTAAGACAGTTTTTAATGTGTTAGAAGTTATATGCACAAAAACTTATGTTAGGACTTCAATGATCAAGATTGTCAGTTTACAGCTTTCTGAGTCCAGTAATGCTGAAATAGTGTTTCTGTTCAAATGAAGTGAAATCAAGCCCAAATCTGCTCAAAAGCTTGTCTCTCTAATAGAGAATGCGGTTTCATTCAGTATTCAGTGCAAATCTTGCCAAACTGATAGATGCTTATGCCATATGAAATACAATGATTTCTGCAATGCTGTAAGACAGTTTTTAATGTGTTAGAAGTTATATGCACAAAAACTTATGTTAGGACTTCAATGATCAAGATTGTCAGTTTACAGCTTTCTGAGTCCAGTAATGCTGAAATAGTGCTTCTGTTCAAATGAAGTGAAATCTAGCTAAAATCTGCTCAAAAGCTTTTCTCTCTATTAGAGAAAGCTGTTTCATTCAGTATTCAGTGCAAATCTTGCCAAACTGAAACATGCTTATGTCTTATGAAATAAAATGTTTTCTGCAATGCTGTAAGACAGTTTTTAATGTGTTAGAAGTTATATACACAAAAACTAATGTTAGGACTGCAATGATCAAGATTGTCAGTTTACAGCTTTCTGAGTCCAGTAATGCTGAAATAGTGTTTCTGTTCAAATGAAGTGAAATCAAGCCCAAATCTGCTCAAAAGCTTTTCTCTCTATTAGATAAAGCTGTTTCATTCAGTATTCAGTGCAAATCTTGCCAAACTGAAACAAGCTTATGCCTTATGAAGTACAATGTTTTCTGCAATGCTGTAAGACAGTTTTTAATGTGTTAGAAGTTATATGCACAAAAACTTATGTTAGGACTTCAATGATCAAGATTGTCAGTTTACAGCTTTCTGAGTCCAGTAATGCTGAAATAGTGTTTCTGTTCAAATGAAGTGAAATCAAGCCCAAATCTGCTCAAAAGCTTTTCTCTCTATTAGAGAAAGCTGTTTCATTCAGTATTCAGTGCAAATCTTGCCAAACTGAAACTTGCTTATGTCTTATGAAATAAAATGTTTTCTGCAATGCTGTAAGACAGTTTTTAATGTGTTAGAAGTTATATACACAAAAACTAATGTTAGGACTGCAATGATCAAGATTGTCCGTTTACAGCTTTCTGAGTCCAGTAATGTTGAAATAGTGTTTCTGTTCAAATGAAGTGAAATCAAGCCCAAATCTGCTCAAAAGCTTGTCTCTCTAATAGAGAATGCGGTTTCATTCAGTATTCAGTGCAAATCTTGCCAAACTGATAGATGCTTATGCCATATGAAATACAATGATTTCTGCAATGCTGTAAGACAGTTTTTAATGTGTTAGAAGTTATATGCACAAAAACTTATGTTAGGACTTCAATGATCAAGATTGTCAGTTTACAGCTTTCTGAGTCCAGTAATGCTGAAATAGTGCTTCTGTTCAAATGAAGTGAAATCTAGCCCAAATCTGCTCAAAAGCTTGTCTCTCTATTAGAGAAAGCTGTTTCATTCAATATTCAGTGCAAATCTTGCCAAACTGAAACATGCTTATGTATTATGAAATAAAATGTTTTCTGCAATGCTGTAAGACAGTTTTTAATGTGTTAGAAGTTATATGCACAAAAACTAATGTAAGGACTTCAATGATCAGGATTGTCAGTTTACAGCTTTCTGAGTCCAGTAATGCTGAAATAGTGTTTCTGTTCAAATGAAGTGAAATCAAGCCCAAATCTGCTCAAAAGCTTTTCTCTCTATTAGAGAAAGCTGTTTCATTCAATATTCAGTGCAAATCTTGCCAAACTGAAACAAGCTTATGCCTTATGAAGTACAATGTTTTCTGCAATGCTGTAAGACAGTTTTTAATGTGTTAGAAGTTATATGCACAAAAACTTATGTTAGGACTTCAATGATCAAGATTGTCAGTTTACAGCTTTCTGAGTCCAGTAATGCTGAAATAGTGTTTCTGTTGAAATGAAGTGAAATCAAGCCCAAATCTGCTCAAAAGCTTTTCTCTCTATTAGATAAAGCTGTTTCATTCAGTATTCAGTGCAAATCTTGCCAAACTGAAACAAGCTTATGCCTTATGAAGTACAATTTTTTCTGCAATGCTGTAAGACAGTTTTTAATGTGTTAGAAGTTATATGCACAAAAACTTATGTTAGGACTTCAATGATCAAGATTGTCAGTTTACAGCTTTCTGAGTCCAGTAATGCTGAAATAGTGTTTCTGTTGAAATGAAGTGAAATCAAGCCCAAATCTGCTCAAAAGCTTTTCTCTCTATTAGATAAAGCTGTTTCATTCAGTATTCAGTGCAAATCTTGCCAAACTGAAACAAGCTTATGTCTTATGAAGTACAATGTTTTCTGCAATGCTGTAAGACAGTTTTTAATGTGTTAGAAGTTATATGCACAAAAACTTATGTTAGGACTTCAATGATCAAGATTGTCAGTTTACAGCTTTCTGAGTCCAGTAATGCTGAAATAGTGTTTCTGTTCAAATGAAGTGAAATCAAGCCCAAATCTGCTCAAAAGCTTTTCTCTCTATTAGAGAAAGCTGTTTCATTCAATATTCAGTGCAAATCTTGCCAAACTGAAACAAGCTTATTCCTTATGAAGTACAATGTTTTCTGCAATGCTGTAAGACAGTTTTTAATGTGTTAGAAGTTATATGCACAAAAACTAATGTTAGGACTGCAATGATCAAGATTGTCAGTTTACAGCTTTCTGAGTCCAGTAATGCTGAAATAGTGTTTCTGTTGAAATGAAGTGAAATCAAGCCCAAATCTGCTCAAAAGCTTTTCTCTCTATTAGATAAAGCTGTTTCATTCAGTATTCAGTGCAAATCTTGCCAAACTGAAACAAGCTTATGTCTTATGAAATAAAATGTTTCCTGCAATGCTGTAAGACAGTTTTTAATGTGTTAGAAGTTATATACACAAAAACTTATGTTAGGACTTCAATGATCAAGATTGTCAGTTTACAGCTTTCTGAGTCCAGTAATGCTGAAATAGTGTTTCTGTTCAAATGAAGTGAAATCAAGCCCAAATCTGCTCAAAAGCTTTTCTCTCTATTAGAGAAAGCTGTTTCATTCAGTATTCAGTGCAAATCTTGCCAAACTGAAACATGCTTATGTCTTATGAAATAAAATGTTTTCTGCAATGCTGTAAGACAGTTTTTAATGTGTTAGAAGTTATATACACAAAAACTAATGTTAGGACTGCAATGATCAAGATTGTCAGTTTACAGCTTTCTGAGTCCAGTAATGTTGAAATAGTGTTTCTGTTCAAATGAAGTGAAATCAAGCCCAAATCTGCTCAAAAGCTTTTCTCTCTATTAGAGAAAGCTGTTTCATTCAATATTCAGTGCAAATCTTGCCAAACTGAAACAAGCTTATGCCTTATGAAGTACAATGTTTTCTGCAATGCTGTAAGACAGTTTTTAATGTGTTAGAAGTTATATGCACAAAAACTAATGTTAGGACTGCAATGATCAAGATTGTCAGTTTACAGCTTTCTGAGTCCAGTAATGTTGAAATAGTGTTTCTGTTCAAATGAAGTGAAATCAAGCCCAAATCTGCTCAAAAGCTTTTCTCTCTATTAGAGAAAGCTGTTTCATTCAATATTCAGTGCAAATCTTGCCAAACTGAAACAAGCTTATGCCTTATGAAGTACAATGTTTTCTGCAATGCTGTAAGACAGTTTTTAATGTGTTAGAAGTTATATGCACAAAAACTAATGTTAGGACTGCAATGATCAAGATTGTCAGTTTACAGCTTTCTGAGTCCAGTAATGTTGAAATAGTGTTTCTGTTCAAATGAAGTGAAATCAAGCCCAAATCTGCTCAAAAGCTTTTCTCTCTATTAGAGAAAGCTGTTTCATTCAATATTCAGTGCAAATCTTGCCAAACTGAAACAAGCTTATGCCTTATGAAGTACAATGTTTTCTGCAATGCTGTAAGACAGTTTTTAATGTGTTAGAAGTTATATGCACAAAAACTTATGTTAGGACTTCAATGATCAAGATTGTCAGTTTACAGCTTTCTGAGTCCAGTAATGCTGAAATAGTGTTTCTGTTGAAATGAAGTGAAATCAAGCCCAAATCTGCTCAAAAGCTTTTCTCTCTATTAGATAAGGCTGTTTCATTCAGTATTCAGTGCAAATCTTGCCAAACTGAAACAAGCTTATGTCTTATGAAGTACAATGTTTTCTGCAATGCTGTAAGACAGTTTTTAATGTGTTAGAAGTTATATGCACAAAAACTTATGTTAGGACTTCAATGATCAAGATTGTCAGTTTACAGCTTTCTGAGTCCAGTAATGCTGAAATAGTGTTTCTGTTGAAATGAAGTGAAATCAAGCCCAAATCTGCTCAAAAGCTTTTCTCTCTATTAGATAAAGCTGTTTCATTCAGTATTCATTGCAAATCTTGCCAAACTGAAACAAGCTTATGCCTTATGAAGTACAATGTTTTCTGCAATGCTGTAAGACAGTTTTTAATGTGTTAGAAGTTATATGCACAAAAACTTATGTTAGGACTGCAATGATCAAGATTGTCAGTTTACAGCTTTCTGAGTCCAGTAATGTTGAAATAGTGTTTCTGTTCAAATGAAGTGAAATCAAGCCCAAATCTGCTCAAAAGCTTTTCTCTCTATTAGAGAAAGCTGTTTCATTCAATATTCAGTGCAAATCTTGCCAAACTGAAACAAGCTTATGCCTTATGAAGTACAATGTTTTCTGCAATGCTGTAAGACAGTTTTTAATGTGTTAGAAGTTATATGCACAAAAACTTATGTTAGGACTTCAATGATCAAGATTGTCAGTTTACAGCTTTCTGAGTCCAGTAATGCTGAAATAGTGTTTCTGTTGAAATGAAGTGAAATCAAGCCCAAATCTGCTCAAAAGCTTTTCTCTCTATTAGATAAGGCTGTTTCATTCAGTATTCAGTGCAAATCTTGCCAAACTGAAACAAGCTTATGTCTTATGAAGTACAATGTTTTCTGCAATGCTGTAAGACAGTTTTTAATGTGTTAGAAGTTATATGCACAAAAACTTATGTTAGGACTTCAATGATCAAGATTGTCAGTTTACAGCTTTCTGAGTCCAGTTATGCTGAAATAGTGTTTCTGTTGAAATGAAGTGAAATCAAGCCCAAATCTGCTCAAAAGCTTTTCTCTCTATTAGATAAAGCTGTTTCATTCAGTATTCAGTGCAAATCTTGCCAAACTGAAACAAGCTTATGCCTTATGAAGTACAATGTTTTCTGCAATGCTGTAAGACAGTTTTTAATGTGTTAGAAGTTATATGCACAAAAACTTATGTTAGGACTGCAATGATCAAGATTGTCAGTTTACAGCTTTCTGAGTCCAGTAATGTTGAAATAGTGTTTCTGTTCAAATGAAGTGAAATCAAGCCCAAATCTGCTCAAAAGCTTTTCTCTCTATTAGAGAAAGCTGTTTCATTCAATATTCAGTGCAAATCTTGCCAAACTGAAACAAGCTTATGCCTTATGAAGTACAATGTTTTCTGCAATGCTGTAAGACAGTTTTTAATGTGTTAGAAGTTATATGCACAAAAACTTATGTTAGGACTTCAATGATCAAGATTGTCAGTTTACAGCTTTCTGAGTCCAGTAATGCTGAAATAGTGTTTCTGTTGAAATGAAGTGAAATCAAGCCCAAATCTGCTCAAAAGCTTTTCCCTCTATTAGATAAAGCTGTTTCATTCAGTATGCAGTGCAAATCTTGCCAAACTGAAACAAGCTTATGTCTTATGAAGTACAATGTTTTCTGCAATGCTGTAAGACAGTTTTTAATGTGTTAGAAGTTATATGCACAAAAACTTATGTTAGGACTTCAATGATCAAGATTGTCAGTTTACAGCTTTCTGAGTCCAGTAATGCTGAAATAGTGTTTCTGTTCAAATGAAGTGAAATCAAGCCCAAATCTGCTCAAAAGCTTTTCTCTCTATTAGAGAAAGCTGTTTCATTCAGTATTCAGTGCAAATCTTGCCAAACTGAAACATGCTTATGTCTTATGAAATAAAATGTTTTCTGCAATGCTGTAAGACAGTTTTTAATGTGTTAGAAGTTATATACACAAAAACTAATGTTAGGACTGCAATGATCAAGATTGTCAGTTTACAGCTTTCTGAGTCCAGTAATGTTGAAATAGTGTTTCTGTTCAAATGAAGTGAAATCAAGCCCAAATCTGCTCAAAAGCTTTTCTCTCTATTAGAGAAAGCTGTTTCATTCAATATTCAGTGCAAATCTTGCCAAACTGAAACAAGCTTATGCCTTATGAAGTACAATGTTTTCTGCAATGCTGTAAGACAGTTTTTAATGTGTTAGAAGTTATATGCACAAAAACTTATGTTAGGACTTCAATGATCAAGATTGTCAGTTTACAGCTTTCTGAGTCCAGTAATGCTGAAATAGTGTTTCTGTTGAAATGAAGTGAAATCAAGCCCAAATCTGCTCAAAAGCTTTTCCCTCTATTAGATAAAGCTGTTTCATTCAGTATGCAGTGCAAATCTTGCCAAACTGAAACAAGCTTATGTCTTATGAAGTACAATGTTTTCTGCAATGCTGTAAGACAGTTTTTAATGTGTTAGAAGTTATATGCACAAAAACTTATGTTAGGACTTCATTGATCAAGATTGTCAGTTTACAGCTTTCTGAGTCCAGTAATGCTGAAATAGTGTTTCTGTTCAAATGAAGTGAAATCAAGCCCAAATCTGCTCAAAAGCTTTTCTCTCTATTAGAGAAAGCTGTTTCATTCAGTATTCAGTGCAAATCTTGCCAAACTGAAACATGCTTATGTCTTATGAAATAAAATGTTTTCTGCAATGCTGTAAGACAGTTTTTAATGTGTTAGAAGTTATATACACAAAAACTAATGTTAGGACTGCAATGATCAAGATTGTCAGTTTACAGCTTTCTGAGTCCAGTAATGTTGAAATAGTGTTTCTGTTCAAATGAAGTGAAATCAAGCCCAAATCTGCTCAAAAGCTTTTCTCTCTATTAGAGAAAGCTGTTTCATTCAATATTCAGTGCAAATCTTGCCAAACTGAAACAAGCTTATGCCTTATGAAGTACAATGTTTTCTGCAATGCTGTAAGACAGTTTTTAATGTGTTAGAAGTTATATGCACAAAAACTAATGTTAGGACTGCAATGATCAAGATTGTCAGTTTACAGCTTTCTGAGTCCAGTAATGTTGAAATAGTGTTTCTGTTCAAATGAAGTGAAATCAAGCCCAAATCTGCTCAAAAGCTTTTCTCTCTATTAGAGAAAGCTGTTTCATTCAGTATTCAGTGCAAATCTTGCCAAACTGAAACATGCTTATGTCTTATGAAATAAAATGTTTTCTGCAATGCTGTAAGACAGTTTTTAATGTGTTAGAAGTTATATACACAAAAACTAATGTTAGGACTGCAATGATCAAGATTGTCAGTTTACAGCTTTCTGAGTCCAGTAATGTTGAAATAGTGTTTCTGTTCAAATGAAGTGAAATCAAGCCCAAATCTGCTCAAAAGCTTTTCTCTCTATTAGAGAAAGCTGTTTCATTCAATATTCAGTGCAAATCTTGCCAAACTGAAACAAGCTTATGCCTTATGAAGTACAATGTTTTCTGCAATGCTGTAAGACAGTTTTTAATGTGTTAGAAGTTATATGCACAAAAACTTATGTTAGGACTTCAATGATCAAGATTGTCAGTTTACAGCTTTCTGAGTCCAGTAATGCTGAAATAGTGTTTCTGTTGAAATGAAGTGAAATCAAGCCCAAATCTGCTCAAAAGCTTTTCTCTCTATTAGATAAAGCTGTTTCATTCAGTATTCAGTGCAAATCTTGCCAAACTGAAACAAGCTTATGCCTTATGAAGTACAATGTTTTCTGCAATGCTGTAAGACAGTTTTTAATGTGTTAGAAGTTATATGCACAAAAACTTATGTTAGGACTTCAATGATCAAGATTGTCAGTTTACAGCTTTCTGAGTCCAGTAATGCTGAAATAGTGTTTCTGTTCAAATGAAGTGAAATCAAGCCCAAATCTGCTCAAAAGCTTTTCTCTCTATTAGAGAAAGCTGTTTCATTCAGTATTCAGTGCAAATCTTGCCAAACTGAAACTTGCTTATGTCTTATGAAATAAAATGTTTTCTGCAATGCTGTAAGACAGTTTTTAATGTGTTAGAAGTTATATACACAAAAACTAATGTTAGGACTGCAATGATCAAGATTGTCCGTTTACAGCTTTCTGAGTCCAGTAATGTTGAAATAGTGTTTCTGTTCAAATGAAGTGAAATCAAGCCCAAATCTGCTCAAAAGCTTGTCTCTCTAATAGAGAATGCGGTTTCATTCAGTATTCAGTGCAAATCTTGCCAAACTGATAGATGCTTATGCCATATGAAATACAATGATTTCTGCAATGCTGTAAGACAGTTTTTAATGTGTTAGAAGTTATATGCACAAAAACTTATGTTAGGACTTCAATGATCAAGATTGTCAGTTTACAGCTTTCTGAGTCCAGTAATGCTGAAATAGTGCTTCTGTTCAAATGAAGTGAAATCTAGCCCAAATCTGCTCAAAAGCTTGTCTCTCTATTAGGGAAAGCTGTTTCATTCAATATTCAGTGCAAATCTTGCCAAACTGAAACATGCTTATGTATTATGAAATAAAATGTTTTCTGCAATGCTGTAAGACAGTTTTTAATGTGTTAGAAGTTATATGCACAAAAACTAATGTAAGGACTTCAATGATCAGGATTGTCAGTTTACAGCTTTCTGAGTCCAGTAATGCTGAAATAGTGTTTCTGTTCAAATGAAGTGAAATCAAGCCCAAATCTGCTCAAAAGCTTTTCTCTCTATTAGAGAAAGCTGTTTCATTCAATATTCAGTGCAAATCTTGCCAAACTGAAACAAGCTTATGCCTTATGAAGTACAATGTTTTCTGCAATGCTGTAAGACAGTTTTTAATGTGTTAGAAGTTATATGCACAAAAACTTATGTTAGGACTTCAATGATCAAGATTGTCAGTTTACAGCTTTCTGAGTCCAGTAATGCTGAAATAGTGTTTCTGTTGAAATGAAGTGAAATCAAGCCCAAATCTGCTCAAAAGCTTTTCTCTCTATTAGATAAAGCTGTTTCATTCAGTATTCAGTGCAAATCTTGCCAAACTGAAACAAGCTTATGTCTTATGAAGTACAATGTTTTCTGCAATGCTGTAAGACAGTTTTTAATGTGTTAGAAGTTATATGCACAAAAACTTATGTTAGGACTTCAATGATCAAGATTGTCAGTTTACAGCTTTCTGAGTCCAGTAATGCTGAAATAGTGTTTCTGTTCAAATGAAGTGAAATCAAGCCCAAATCTGCTCAAAAGCTTTTCTCTCTATTAGAGAAAGCTGTTTCATTCAATATTCAGTGCAAATCTTGCCAAACTGAAACAAGCTTATTCCTTATGAAGTACAATGTTTTCTGCAATGCTGTAAGACAGTTTTTAATGTGTTAGAAGTTATATGCACAAAAACTTATGTTAGGACTGCAATGATCAAGATTGTCAGTTTACAGCTTTCTGAGTCCAGTAATGTTGAAATAGTGTTTCTGTTCAAATGAAGTGAAATCAAGCCCAAATCTGCTCAAAAGCTTTTCTCTCTATTAGAGAAAGCTGTTTCATTCAATATTCAGTGCAAATCTTGCCAAACTGAAACAAGCTTATGCCTTATGAAGTACAATGTTTTCTGCAATGCTGTAAGACAGTTTTTAATGTGTTAGAAGTTATATACACAAAAACTAATGTTAGGACTGCAATGATCAAGATTGTCCGTTTACAGCTTTCTGAGTCCAGTAATGTTGAAATAGTGTTTCTGTTCAAATGAAGTGAAATCAAGCCCAAATCTGCTCAAAAGCTTGTCTCTCTAATAGAGAATGCGGTTTCATTCAGTATTCAGTGCAAATCTTGCCAAACTGATAGATGCTTATGCCATATGAAATACAATGATTTCTGCAATGCTGTAAGACAGTTTTTAATGTGTTAGAAGTTATATGCACAAAAACTTATGTTAGGACTTCAATGATCAAGATTGTCAGTTTACAGCTTTCTGAGTCCAGTAATGCTGAAATAGTGCTTCTGTTCAAATGAAGTGAAATCTAGCCCAAATCTGCTCAAAAGCTTGTCTCTCTATTAGAGAAAGCTGTTTCATTCAATATTCAGTGCAAATCTTGCCAAACTGAAACATGCTTATGTATTATGAAATAAAATGTTTTCTGCAATGCTGTAAGACAGTTTTTAATGTGTTAGAAGTTATATGCACAAAAACTAATGTAAGGACTTCAATGATCAGGATTGTCAGTTTACAGCTTTCTGAGTCCAGTAATGCTGAAATAGTGTTTCTGTTCAAATGAAGTGAAATCAAGCCCAAATCTGCTCAAAAGCTTTTCTCTCTATTAGAGAAAGCTGTTTCATTCAATATTCAGTGCAAATCTTGCCAAACTGAAACAAGCTTATGCCTTATGAAGTACAATGTTTTCTGCAATGCTGTAAGACAGTTTTTAATGTGTTAGAAGTTATATGCACAAAAACTTATGTTAGGACTTCAATGATCAAGATTGTCAGTTTACAGCTTTCTGAGTCCAGTAATGCTGAAATAGTGTTTCTGTTGAAATGAAGTGAAATCAAGCCCAAATCTGCTCAAAAGCTTTTCTCTCTATTAGATAAAGCTGTTTCATTCAGTATTCAGTGCAAATCTTGCCAAACTGAAACAAGCTTATGCCTTATGAAGTACAATTTTTTCTGCAATGCTGTAAGACAGTTTTTAATGTGTTAGAAGTTATATGCACAAAAACTTATGTTAGGACTTCAATGATCAAGATTGTCAGTTTACAGCTTTCTGAGTCCAGTAATGCTGAAATAGTGTTTCTGTTGAAATGAAGTGAAATCAAGCCCAAATCTGCTCAAAAGCTTTTCTCTCTATTAGATAAAGCTGTTTCATTCAGTATTCAGTGCAAATCTTGCCAAACTGAAACAAGCTTATGTCTTATGAAGTACAATGTTTTCTGCAATGCTGTAAGACAGTTTTTAATGTGTTAGAAGTTATATGCACAAAAACTTATGTTAGGACTTCAATGATCAAGATTGTCAGTTTACAGCTTTCTGAGTCCAGTAATGCTGAAATAGTGTTTCTGTTCAAATGAAGTGAAATCAAGCCCAAATCTGCTCAAAAGCTTTTCTCTCTATTAGAGAAAGCTGTTTCATTCAATATTCAGTGCAAATCTTGCCAAACTGAAACAAGCTTATTCCTTATGAAGTACAATGTTTTCTGCAATGCTGTAAGACAGTTTTTAATGTGTTAGAAGTTATATGCACAAAAACTAATGTTAGGACTGCAATGATCAAGATTGTCAGTTTACAGCTTTCTGAGTCCAGTAATGCTGAAATAGTGTTTCTGTTGAAATGAAGTGAAATCAAGCCCAAATCTGCTCAAAAGCTTTTCTCTCTATTAGATAAAGCTGTTTCATTCAGTATTCAGTGCAAATCTTGCCAAACTGAAACAAGCTTATGTCTTATGAAATAAAATGTTTCCTGCAATGCTGTAAGACAGTTTTTAATGTGTTAGAAGTTATATACACAAAAACTTATGTTAGGACTTCAATGATCAAGATTGTCAGTTTACAGCTTTCTGAGTCCAGTAATGCTGAAATAGTGTTTCTGTTCAAATGAAGTGAAATCAAGCCCAAATCTGCTCAAAAGCTTTTCTCTCTATTAGAGAAAGCTGTTTCATTCAGTATTCAGTGCAAATCTTGCCAAACTGAAACATGCTTATGTCTTATGAAATAAAATGTTTTCTGCAATGCTGTAAGACAGTTTTTAATGTGTTAGAAGTTATATACACAAAAACTAATGTTAGGACTGCAATGATCAAGATTGTCAGTTTACAGCTTTCTGAGTCCAGTAATGTTGAAATAGTGTTTCTGTTCAAATGAAGTGAAATCAAGCCCAAATCTGCTCAAAAGCTTTTCTCTCTATTAGAGAAAGCTGTTTCATTCAATATTCAGTGCAAATCTTGCCAAACTGAAACAAGCTTATGCCTTATGAAGTACAATGTTTTCTGCAATGCTGTAAGACAGTTTTTAATGTGTTAGAAGTTATATGCACAAAAACTAATGTTAGGACTGCAATGATCAAGATTGTCAGTTTACAGCTTTCTGAGTCCAGTAATGTTGAAATAGTGTTTCTGTTCAAATGAAGTGAAATCAAGCCCAAATCTGCTCAAAAGCTTTTCTCTCTATTAGAGAAAGCTGTTTCATTCAATATTCAGTGCAAATCTTGCCAAACTGAAACAAGCTTATGCCTTATGAAGTACAATGTTTTCTACAATGCTGTAAGACAGTTTTTAATGTGTTAGAAGTTATATGCACAAAAACTAATGTTAGGACTGCAATGATCAAGATTGTCAGTTTACAGCTTTCTGAGTCCAGTAATGTTGAAATAGTGTTTCTGTTCAAATGAAGTGAAATCAAGCCCAAATCTGCTCAAAAGCTTTTCTCTCTATTAGAGAAAGCTGTTTCATTCAATATTCAGTGCAAATCTTGCCAAACTGAAACAAGCTTATGCCTTATGAAGTACAATGTTTTCTGCAATGCTGTAAGACAGTTTTTAATGTGTTAGAAGTTATATGCACAAAAACTTATGTTAGGACTTCAATGATCAAGATTGTCAGTTTACAGCTTTCTGAGTCCAGTAATGCTGAAATAGTGTTTCTGTTGAAATGAAGTGAAATCAAGCCCAAATCTGCTCAAAAGCTTTTCTCTCTATTAGATAAGGCTGTTTCATTCAGTATTCAGTGCAAATCTTGCCAAACTGAAACAAGCTTATGTCTTATGAAGTACAATGTTTTCTGCAATGCTGTAAGACAGTTTTTAATGTGTTAGAAGTTATATGCACAAAAACTTATGTTAGGACTTCAATGATCAAGATTGTCAGTTTACAGCTTTCTGAGTCCAGTAATGCTGAAATAGTGTTTCTGTTGAAATGAAGTGAAATCAAGCCCAAATCTGCTCAAAAGCTTTTCTCTCTATTAGATAAAGCTGTTTCATTCAGTATTCATTGCAAATCTTGCCAAACTGAAACAAGCTTATGCCTTATGAAGTACAATGTTTTCTGCAATGCTGTAAGACAGTTTTTAATGTGTTAGAAGTTATATGCACAAAAACTTATGTTAGGACTGCAATGATCAAGATTGTCAGTTTACAGCTTTCTGAGTCCAGTAATGTTGAAATAGTGTTTCTGTTCAAATGAAGTGAAATCAAGCCCAAATCTGCTCAAAAGCTTTTCTCTCTATTAGAGAAAGCTGTTTCATTCAATATTCAGTGCAAATCTTGCCAAACTGAAACAAGCTTATGCCTTATGAAGTACAATGTTTTCTGCAATGCTGTAAGACAGTTTTTAATGTGTTAGAAGTTATATGCACAAAAACTTATGTTAGGACTTCAATGATCAAGATTGTCAGTTTACAGCTTTCTGAGTCCAGTAATGCTGAAATAGTGTTTCTGTTGAAATGAAGTGAAATCAAGCCCAAATCTGCTCAAAAGCTTTTCTCTCTATTAGATAAGGCTGTTTCATTCAGTATTCAGTGCAAATCTTGCCAAACTGAAACAAGCTTATGTCTTATGAAGTACAATGTTTTCTGCAATGCTGTAAGACAGTTTTTAATGTGTTAGAAGTTATATGCACAAAAACTTATGTTAGGACTTCAATGATCAAGATTGTCAGTTTACAGCTTTCTGAGTCCAGTTATGCTGAAATAGTGTTTCTGTTGAAATGAAGTGAAATCAAGCCCAAATCTGCTCAAAAGCTTTTCTCTCTATTAGATAAAGCTGTTTCATTCAGTATTCAGTGCAAATCTTGCCAAACTGAAACAAGCTTATGCCTTATGAAGTACAATGTTTTCTGCAATGCTGTAAGACAGTTTTTAATGTGTTAGAAGTTATATGCACAAAAACTTATGTTAGGACTGCAATGATCAAGATTGTCAGTTTACAGCTTTCTGAGTCCAGTAATGTTGAAATAGTGTTTCTGTTCAAATGAAGTGAAATCAAGCCCAAATCTGCTCAAAAGCTTTTCTCTCTATTAGAGAAAGCTGTTTCATTCAATATTCAGTGCAAATCTTGCCAAACTGAAACAAGCTTATGCCTTATGAAGTACAATGTTTTCTGCAATGCTGTAAGACAGTTTTTAATGTGTTAGAAGTTATATGCACAAAAACTTATGTTAGGACTTCAATGATCAAGATTGTCAGTTTACAGCTTTCTGAGTCCAGTAATGCTGAAATAGTGTTTCTGTTGAAATGAAGTGAAATCAAGCCCAAATCTGCTCAAAAGCTTTTCCCTCTATTAGATAAAGCTGTTTCATTCAGTATGCAGTGCAAATCTTGCCAAACTGAAACAAGCTTATGTCTTATGAAGTACAATGTTTTCTGCAATGCTGTAAGACAGTTTTTAATGTGTTAGAAGTTATATGCACAAAAACTTATGTTAGGACTTCAATGATCAAGATTGTCAGTTTACAGCTTTCTGAGTCCAGTAATGCTGAAATAGTGTTTCTGTTCAAATGAAGTGAAATCAAGCCCAAATCTGCTCAAAAGCTTTTCTCTCTATTAGAGAAAGCTGTTTCATTCAGTATTCAGTGCAAATCTTGCCAAACTGAAACATGCTTATGTCTTATGAAATAAAATGTTTTCTGCAATGCTGTAAGACAGTTTTTAATGTGTTAGAAGTTATATACACAAAAACTAATGTTAGGACTGCAATGATCAAGATTGTCAGTTTACAGCTTTCTGAGTCCAGTAATGTTGAAATAGTGTTTCTGTTCAAATGAAGTGAAATCAAGCCCAAATCTGCTCAAAAGCTTTTCTCTCTATTAGAGAAAGCTGTTTCATTCAATATTCAGTGCAAATCTTGCCAAACTGAAACAAGCTTATGCCTTATGAAGTACAATGTTTTCTGCAATGCTGTAAGACAGTTTTTAATGTGTTAGAAGTTATATGCACAAAAACTTATGTTAGGACTTCAATGATCAAGATTGTCAGTTTACAGCTTTCTGAGTCCAGTAATGCTGAAATAGTGTTTCTGTTGAAATGAAGTGAAATCAAGCCCAAATCTGCTCAAAAGCTTTTCCCTCTATTAGATAAAGCTGTTTCATTCAGTATGCAGTGCAAATCTTGCCAAACTGAAACAAGCTTATGTCTTATGAAGTACAATGTTTTCTGCAATGCTGTAAGACAGTTTTTAATGTGTTAGAAGTTATATGCACAAAAACTTATGTTAGGACTTCATTGATCAAGATTGTCAGTTTACAGCTTTCTGAGTCCAGTAATGCTGAAATAGTGTTTCTGTTCAAATGAAGTGAAATCAAGCCCAAATCTGCTCAAAAGCTTTTCTCTCTATTAGAGAAAGCTGTTTCATTCAGTATTCAGTGCAAATCTTGCCAAACTGAAACATGCTTATGTCTTATGAAATAAAATGTTTTCTGCAATGCTGTAAGACAGTTTTTAATGTGTTAGAAGTTATATACACAAAAACTAATGTTAGGACTGCAATGATCAAGATTGTCAGTTTACAGCTTTCTGAGTCCAGTAATGTTGAAATAGTGTTTCTGTTCAAATGAAGTGAAATCAAGCCCAAATCTGCTCAAAAGCTTTTCTCTCTATTAGAGAAAGCTGTTTCATTCAATATTCAGTGCAAATCTTGCCAAACTGAAACAAGCTTATGCCTTATGAAGTACAATGTTTTCTGCAATGCTGTAAGACAGTTTTTAATGTGTTAGAAGTTATATGCACAAAAACTAATGTTAGGACTGCAATGATCAAGATTGTCAGTTTACAGCTTTCTGAGTCCAGTAATGTTGAAATAGTGTTTCTGTTCAAATGAAGTGAAATCAAGCCCAAATCTGCTCAAAAGCTTTTCTCTCTATTAGAGAAAGCTGTTTCATTCAGTATTCAGTGCAAATCTTGCCAAACTGAAACATGCTTATGTCTTATGAAATAAAATGTTTTCTGCAATGCTGTAAGACAGTTTTTAATGTGTTAGAAGTTATATACACAAAAACTAATGTTAGGACTGCAATGATCAAGATTGTCAGTTTACAGCTTTCTGAGTCCAGTAATGTTGAAATAGTGTTTCTGTTCAAATGAAGTGAAATCAAGCCCAAATCTGCTCAAAAGCTTTTCTCTCTATTAGAGAAAGCTGTTTCATTCAATATTCAGTGCAAATCTTGCCAAACTGAAACAAGCTTATGCCTTATGAAGTACAATGTTTTCTGCAATGCTGTAAGACAGTTTTTAATGTGTTAGAAGTTATATGCACAAAAACTTATGTTAGGACTTCAATGATCAAGATTGTCAGTTTACAGCTTTCTGAGTCCAGTAATGCTGAAATAGTGTTTCTGTTGAAATGAAGTGAAATCAAGCCCAAATCTGCTCAAAAGCTTTTCTCTCTATTAGATAAAGCTGTTTCATTCAGTATTCAGTGCAAATCTTGCCAAACTGAAACAAGCTTATGCCTTATGAAGTACAATGTTTTCTGCAATGCTGTAAGACAGTTTTTAATGTGTTAGAAGTTATATGCACAAAAACTTATGTTAGGACTTCAATGATCAAGATTGTCAGTTTACAGCTTTCTGAGTCCAGTAATGCTGAAATAGTGTTTCTGTTCAAATGAAGTGAAATCAAGCCCAAATCTGCTCAAAAGCTTTTCTCTCTATTAGAGAAAGCTGTTTCATTCAGTATTCAGTGCAAATCTTGCCAAACTGAAACTTGCTTATGTCTTATGAAATAAAATGTTTTCTGCAATGCTGTAAGACAGTTTTTAATGTGTTAGAAGTTATATGCACAAAAACTAATGTAAGGACTTCAATGATCAGGATTGTCAGTTTACAGCTTTCTGAGTCCAGTAATGCTGAAATAGTGTTTCTGTTCAAATGAAGTGAAATCAAGCCCAAATCTGCTCAAAAGCTTTTCTCTCTATTAGAGAAAGCTGTTTCATTCAATATTCAGTGCAAATCTTGCCAAACTGAAACAAGCTTATGCCTTATGAAGTACAATGTTTTCTGCAATGCTGTAAGACAGTTTTTAATGTGTTAGAAGTTATATGCACAAAAACTTATGTTAGGACTTCAATGATCAAGATTGTCAGTTTACAGCTTTCTGAGTCCAGTAATGCTGAAATAGTGTTTCTGTTGAAATGAAGTGAAATCAAGCCCAAATCTGCTCAAAAGCTTTTCTCTCTATTAGATAAAGCTGTTTCATTCAGTATTCAGTGCAAATCTTGCCAAACTGAAACAAGCTTATGTCTTATGAAGTACAATGTTTTCTGCAATGCTGTAAGACAGTTTTTAATGTGTTAGAAGTTATATGCACAAAAACTTATGTTAGGACTTCAATGATCAAGATTGTCAGTTTACAGCTTTCTGAGTCCAGTAATGCTGAAATAGTGTTTCTGTTCAAATGAAGTGAAATCAAGCCCAAATCTGCTCAAAAGCTTTTCTCTCTATTAGAGAAAGCTGTTTCATTCAATATTCAGTGCAAATCTTGCCAAACTGAAACAAGCTTATTCCTTATGAAGTACAATGTTTTCTGCAATGCTGTAAGACAGTTTTTAATGTGTTAGAAGTTATATGCACAAAAACTTATGTTAGGACTGCAATGATCAAGATTGTCAGTTTACAGCTTTCTGAGTCCAGTAATGTTGAAATAGTGTTTCTGTTCAAATGAAGTGAAATCAAGCCCAAATCTGCTCAAAAGCTTTTCTCTCTATTAGAGAAAGCTGTTTCATTCAATATTCAGTGCAAATCTTGCCAAACTGAAACAAGCTTATGCCTTATGAAGTACAATGTTTTCTGCAATGCTGTAAGACAGTTTTTAATGTGTTAGAAGTTATATGCACAAAAACTAATGTTAGGACTGCAATGATCAAGATTGTCAGTTTACAGCTTTCTGAGTCCAGTAATGCTGAAATAGTGTTTCTGTTGAAATGAAGTGAAATCAAGCCCAAATCTGCTCAAAAGCTTTTCTCTCTATTAGATAAAGCTGTTTCATTCAGTATTCAGTGCAAATCTTGCCAAACTGAAACAAGCTTATGCCTTATGAAGTACAATGTTTTCTGCAATGCTGTAAGACAGTTTTTAATGTGTTAGAAGTTATATGCACAAAAACTTATGTTAGGACTTCAATGATCAAGATTGTCAGTTTACAGCTTTCTGAGTCCAGTAATGCTGAAATAGTGTTTCTGTTGAAATGAAGTGAAATCAAGCCCAAATCTGCTCAAAAGCTTTTCTCTCTATTAGATAAAGCTGTTTCATTCAGTATTCATTGCAAATCTTGCCAAACTGAAACAAGCTTATGCCTTATGAAGTACAATGTTTTCTGCAATGCTGTAAGACAGTTTTTAATGTGTTAGAAGTTATATGCACAAAAACTTATGTTAGGACTGCAATGATCAAGATTGTCAGTTTACAGCTTTCTGAGTCCAGTAATGTTGAAATAGTGTTTCTGTTCAAATGAAGTGAAATCAAGCCCAAATCTGCTCAAAAGCTTTTCTCTCTATTAGAGAAAGCTGTTTCATTCAATATTCAGTGCAAATCTTGCCAAACTGAAACAAGCTTATGCCTTATGAAGTACAATGTTTTCTGCAATGCTGTAAGACAGTTTTTAATGTGTTAGAAGTTATATGCACAAAAACTTATGTTAGGACTTCAATGATCAAGATTGTCAGTTTACAGCTTTCTGAGTCCAGTAATGCTGAAATAGTGTTTCTGTTGAAATGAAGTGAAATCAAGCCCAAATCTGCTCAAAAGCTTTTCTCTCTATTAGATAAGGCTGTTTCATTCAGTATTCAGTGCAAATCTTGCCAAACTGAAACAAGCTTATGTCTTATGAAGTACAATGTTTTCTGCAATGCTGTAAGACAGTTTTTAATGTGTTAGAAGTTATATGCACAAAAACTTATGTTGGGACTGCAATGATCAAGATTGTCAGTTTACAGCTTTCTGAGTCCAGTAATGTTGAAATAGTGTTTCTGTTCAAATGAAGTGAAATCAAGCCCAAATCTGCTCAAAAGCTTTTCTCTCTATTAGAGAAAGCTGTTTCATTCAATATTCAGTGCAAATCTTGCCAAACTGAAACAAACTTATGTCTTATGAAGTACAATGTTTTCTGCAATGCTGTAAGACAGTTTTTAATGTGTTAGAAGTTATATGCACAAAAACTTATGTTAGGACTTCAATGATCAAGATTGTCAGTTTACAGCTTTCTGAGTCCAGTAATGCTGAAATAGTGTTTCTGTTCAAATGAAGTGAAATCAAGCCCAAATCTGCTCAAAAGCTTGTCTCTCTAATAGAGAATGCGGTTTCATTCAGTATTCAGTGCAAATCTTGCCAAACTGATAGATGCTTATGCCATATGAAATACAATGATTTCTGCAATGCTGTAAGACAGTTTTTAATGTGTTAGAAGTTATATGCACAAAAACTTATGTTAGGACTTCAATGATCAAGATTGTCAGTTTACAGCTTTCTGAGTCCAGTAATGCTGAAATAGTGCTTCTGTTCAAATGAAGTGAAATCTAGCCCAAATCTGCTCAAAAGCTTTTCTCTCTATTAGAGAAAGCTGTTTCATTCAGTATTCAGTGCAAATCTTGCCAAACTGAAACATGCTTATGTCTTATGAAATAAAATGTTTTCTGCAATGCTGTAAGACAGTTTTTAATGTGTTAGAAGTTATATGCACAAAAACTTATGTTAGGACTTCAATGATCAAGATTGTCAGTTTACAGCTTTCTGAGTCCAGTAATGCTGAAATAGTGTTTCTGTTGAAATGAAGTGAAATCAAGCCCAAATCTGCTCAAAAGCTTTTCTCTCTATTAGATAAAGCTGTTTCATTCAGTATTCATTGCAAATCTTGCCAAACTGAAACAAGCTTATGCCTTATGAAGTACAATGTTTTCTGCAATGCTGTAAGACAGTTTTTAATGTGTTAGAAGTTATATGCACAAAAACTTATGTTAGGACTGCAATGATCAAGATTGTCAGTTTACAGCTTTCTGAGTCCAGTAATGTTGAAATAGTGTTTCTGTTCAAATGAAGTGAAATCAAGCCCAAATCTGCTCAAAAGCTTTTCTCTCTATTAGAGAAAGCTGTTTCATTCAATATTCAGTGCAAATCTTGCCAAACTGAAACAAGCTTATGCCTTATGAAGTACAATGTTTTCTGCAATGCTGTAAGACAGTTTTTAATGTGTTAGAAGTTATATGCACAAAAACTTATGTTAGGACTTCAATGATCAAGATTGTCAGTTTACAGCTTTCTGAGTCCAGTAATGCTGAAATAGTGTTTCTGTTGAAATGAAGTGAAATCAAGCCCAAATCTGCTCAAAAGCTTTTCTCTCTATTAGATAAGGCTGTTTCATTCAGTATTCAGTGCAAATCTTGCCAAACTGAAACAAGCTTATGTCTTATGAAGTACAATGTTTTCTGCAATGCTGTAAGACAGTTTTTAATGTGTTAGAAGTTATATGCACAAAAACTTATGTTAGGACTGCAATGATCAAGATTGTCAGTTTACAGCTTTCTGAGTCCAGTAATGTTGAAATAGTGTTTCTGTTCAAATGAAGTGAAATCAAGCCCAAATCTGCTCAAAAGCTTTTCTCTCTATTAGAGAAAGCTGTTTCATTCAATATTCAGTGCAAATCTTGCCAAACTGAAACAAGCTTATGTCTTATGAAGTACAATGTTTTCTGCAATGCTGTAAGACAGTTTTTAATGTGTTAGAAGTTATATGCACAAAAACTTATGTTAGGACTTCAATGATCAAGATTGTCAGTTTACAGCTTTCTGAGTCCAGTAATGCTGAAATAGTGTTTCTGTTCAAATGAAGTGAAATCAAGCCCAAATCTGCTCAAAAGCTTGTCTCTCTAATAGAGAATGCGGTTTCATTCAGTATTCAGTGCAAATCTTGCCAAACTGATAGATGCTTATGCCATATGAAATACAATGATTTCTGCAATGCTGTAAGACAGTTTTTAATGTGTTAGAAGTTATATGCACAAAAACTTATGTTAGGACTTCAATGATCAAGATTGTCAGTTTACAGCTTTCTGAGTCCAGTAATGCTGAAATAGTGTTTCTGTTGAAATGAAGTGAAATCAAGCCCAAATCTGCTCAAAAGCTTTTCTCTCTATTAGATAAAGCTGTTTCATTCAGTATTCATTGCAAATCTTGCCAAACTGAAACAAGCTTATGCCTTATGAAGTACAATGTTTTCTGCAATGCTGTAAGACAGTTTTTAATGTGTTAGAAGTTATATGCACAAAAACTTATGTTAGGACTGCAATGATCAAGATTGTCAGTTTACAGCTTTCTGAGTCCAGTAATGTTGAAATAGTGTTTCTGTTCAAATGAAGTGAAATCAAGCCCAAATCTGCTCAAAAGCTTTTCTCTCTATTAGAGAAAGCTGTTTCATTCAATATTCAGTGCAAATCTTGCCAAACTGAAACAAGCTTATGCCTTATGAAGTACAATGTTTTCTGCAATGCTGTAAGACAGTTTTTAATGTGTTAGAAGTTATATGCACAAAAACTTATGTTAGGACTTCAATGATCAAGATTGTCAGTTTACAGCTTTCTGAGTCCAGTAATGCTGAAATAGTGCTTCTGTTCAAATGAAGTGAAATCTAGCCCAAATCTGCTCAAAAGCTTTTCTCTCTATTAGAGAAAGCTGTTTCATTCAGTATTCAGTGCAAATCTTGCCAAACTGAAACATGCTTATGTCTTATGAAATAAAATGTTTTCTGCAATGCTGTAAGACAGTTTATAATGTGTTAGAAGTTATATACACAAAAACTAATGTTAGGACTGCAATGATCAAGATTGTCAGTTTACAGCTTTCTGAGTCCAGTAATGTTGAAATAGTGTTTCTGTTCAAATGAAGTGAAATCAAGCCCAAATCTGCTCAAAAGCTTTTCTCTCTATTAGAGAAAGCTGTTTCATTCAATATTCAGTGCAAATCTTGCCAAACTGAAACAAGCTTATGCCTTATGAAGTACAATGTTTTCTGCAATGCTGTAAGACAGTTTTTAATGTGTTAGAAGTTATATGCACAAAAACTTATGTTAGGACTTCAATGATCAAGATTGTCAGTTTACAGCTTTCTGAGTCCAGTAATGCTGAAATAGTGTTTCTGTTGAAATGAAGTGAAATCAAGCCCAAATCTGCTCAAAAGCTTTTCTCTCTATTAGATAAAGCTGTTTCATTCAGTATTCAGTGCAAATCTTGCCAAACTGAAACAAGCTTATGCCTTATGAAGTACAATGTTTTCTGCAATGCTGTAAGACAGTTTTTAATGTGTTAGAAGTTATATGCACAAAAACTTATGTTAGGACTTCAATGATCAAGATTGTCAGTTTACAGCTTTCTGAGTCCAGTAATGCTGAAATAGTGTTTCTGTTGAAATGAAGTGAAATCAAGCCCAAATCTGCTCAAAAGCTTTTCTCTCTATTAGATAAAGCTGTTTCATTCAGTATTCAGTGCAAATCTTGCCAAACTGAAACAAGCTTATGCCTTATGAAGTACAATGTTTTCTGCAATGCTGTAAGACAGTTTTTAATGTGTTAGAAGTTATATGCACAAAAACTTATGTTAGGACTTCAATGATCAAGATTGTCAGTTTACAGCTTTCTGAGTCCAGTAATGCTGAAATAGTGTTTCTGTTCAAATGAAGTGAAATCAAGCCCAAATCTGCTCAAAAGCTTTTCTCTCTATTAGAGAAAGCTGTTTCATTCAGTATTCAGTGCAAATCTTGCCAAACTGAAACTTGCTTATGTCTTATGAAATAAAATGTTTTCTGCAATGCTGTAAGACAGTTTTTAATGTGTTAGAAGTTATATACACAAAAACTAATGTTAGGACTGCAATGATCAAGATTGTCCGTTTACAGCTTTCTGAGTCCAGTAATGTTGAAATAGTGTTTCTGTTCAAATGAAGTGAAATCAAGCCCAAATCTGCTCAAAAGCTTGTCTCTCTAATAGAGAATGCGGTTTCATTCAGTATTCAGTGCAAATCTTGCCAAACTGATAGATGCTTATGCCATATGAAATACAATGATTTCTGCAATGCTGTAAGACAGTTTTTAATGTGTTAGAAGTTATATGCACAAAAACTTATGTTAGGACTTCAATGATCAAGATTGTCAGTTTACAGCTTTCTGAGTCCAGTAATGCTGAAATAGTGCTTCTGTTCAAATGAAGTGAAATCTAGCCCAAATCTGCTCAAAAGCTTTTCTCTCTATTAGAGAAAGCTGTTTCATTCAATATTCAGTGCAAATCTTGCCAAACTGAAACATGCTTATGCCTTATGAAGTACAATGTTTTCTGCAATGCTGTAAGACAGTTTTTAATGTGTTAGAAGTTATATGCACAAAAACTTATGTTAGGACTTCAATGATCAAGATTGTCAGTTTACAGCTTTCTGAGTCCAGTAATGCTGAAATAGTGTTTCTGTTGAAATGAATTGAAATCAAGCCCAAATCTGCTCAAAAGCTTTTCTCTCTATTAGATAAAGCTGTTTCATTCAGTATTCAGTGCAAATCTTGCCAAACTGAAACAAGCTTATGCCTTATGAAGTACAATGTTTTCTGCAATGCTGTAAGACAGTTTTTAATGTGTTAGAAGTTATATGCACAAAAACTTATGTTAGGACTTCAATGATCAAGATTGTCAGTTTACAGCTTTCTGAGTCCAGTAATGCTGAAATAGTGTTTCTGTTGAAATGAAGTGAAATCAAGCCCAAATCTGCTCAAAAGCTTTTCTCTCTATTAGATAAAGCTGTTTCATTCAGTATTCAGTGCAAATCTTGCCAAACTGAAACAAGCTTATGTCTTATGAAGTACAATGTTTTCTGCAATGCTGTAAGACAGTTTTTAATGTGTTAGAAGTTATATGCACAAAAACTTATGTTAGGACTTCAATGATCAAGATTGTCAGTTTACAGCTTTCTGAGTCCAGTAATGCTGAAATAGTGTTTCTGTTCAAATGAAGTGAAATCAAGCCCAAATCTGCTCAAAAGCTTTTCTCTCTATTAGAGAAAGCGGTTTCATTCAATATTCAGTGCAAATCTTGCCAAACTGAAACAAGCTTATTCCTTATGAAGTACAATGTTTTCTGCAATGCTGTAAGACAGTTTTTAATGTGTTAGAAGTTATATGCACAAAAACTAATGTTAGGACTGCAATGATCAAGATTGTCAGTTTACAGCTTTCTGAGTCCAGTAATGTTGAAATAGTGTTTCTGTTCAAATGAAGTGAAATCAAGCCCAAATCTGCTCAAAAGCTTTTCTCTCTATTAGAGAAAGCTGTTTCATTCAATATTCAGTGCAAATCTTGCCAAACTGAAACAAGCTTATGCCTTATGAAGTACAATGTTTTCTGCAATGCTGTAAGACAGTTTTTAATGTGTTAGAAGTTATATGCACAAAAACTAATGTTAGGACTGCAATGATCAAGATTGTCAGTTTACAGCTTTCTGAGTCCAGTAATGCTGAAATAGTGTTTCTGTTGAAATGAAGTGAAATCAAGCCCAAATCTGCTCAAAAGCTTTTCTCTCTATTAGATAAAGCTGTTTCATTCAGTATTCAGTGCAAATCTTGCCAAACTGAAACAAGCTTATGTCTTATGAAATAAAATGTTTCCTGCAATGCTGTAAGACAGTTTTTAATGTGTTAGAAGTTATATACACAAAAACTTATGTTAGGACTTCAATGATCAAGATTGTCAGTTTACAGCTTTCTGAGTCCAGTAATGCTGAAATAGTGTTTCTGTTCAAATGAAGTGAAATCAAGCCCAAATCTGCTCAAAAGCTTTTCTCTCTATTAGAGAAAGCTGTTTCATTCAGTATTCAGTGCAAATCTTGCCAAACTGAAACATGCTTATGTCTTATGAAATAAAATGTTTTCTGCAATGCTGTAAGACAGTTTTTAATGTGTTAGAAGTTATATACACAAAAACTAATGTTAGGACTGCAATGATCAAGATTGTCAGTTTACAGCTTTCTGAGTCCAGTAATGTTGAAATAGTGTTTCTGTTCAAATGAAGTGAAATCAAGCCCAAATCTGCTCAAAACCTTTTCTCTCTATTAGAGAAAGCTGTTTCATTCAATATTCAGTGCAAATCTTGCCAAACTGAAACAAGCTTATGCCTTATGAAGTACAATGTTTTCTGCAATGCTGTAAGACAGTTTTTAATGTGTTAGAAGTTATATGCACAAAAACTAATGTTAGGACTGCAATGATCAAGATTGTCAGTTTACAGCTTTCTGAGTCCAGTAATGTTGAAATAGTGTTTCTGTTCAAATGAAGTGAAATCAAGCCCAAATCTGCTCAAAAGCTTTTCTCTCTATTAGAGAAAGCTGTTTCATTCAATATTCAGTGCAAATCTTGCCAAACTGAAACAAGCTTATGCCTTATGAAGTACAATGTTTTCTGCAATGCTGTAAGACAGTTTTTAATGTGTTAGAAGTTATATGCACAAAAACTAATGTTAGGACTGCAATGATCAAGATTGTCAGTTTACAGCTTTCTGAGTCCAGTAATGTTGAAATAGTGTTTCTGTTCAAATGAAGTGAAATCAAGCCCAAATCTGCTCAAAAGCTTTTCTCTCTATTAGAGAAAGCTGTTTCATTCAATATTCAGTGCAAATCTTGCCAAACTGAAACAAGCTTATGTCTTATGAAGTACAATGTTTTCTGCAATGCTGTAAGACAGTTTTTAATGTGTTAGAAGTTATATGCACAAAAACTTATGTTAGGACTTCAATGATCAAGATTGTCAGTTTACAGCTTTCTGAGTCCAGTAATGCTGAAATAGTGTTTCTGTTCAAATGAAGTGAAATCAAGCCCAAATCTGCTCAAAAGCTTTTCTCTCTATTAGAGAAAGCTGTTTCATTCAGTATTCAGTGCAAATCTTGCCAAACTGAAACTTGCTTATGTCTTATGAAATAAAATGTTTTCTGCAATGCTGTAAGACAGTTTTTAATGTGTTAAAAGTTATATACACAAAAACTAATGTTAGGACTGCAATGATCAAGATTGTCAGTTTACAGCTTTCTGAGTCCAGTAATGCTGAAATAGTGTTTCTGTTCAAATGAAGTGAAATCAAGCCCAAATCTGCTCAAAAGCTTTTCTCTCTATTAGAGAAAGCTGTTTCATTCAATATTCAGTGCAAATCTTGCCAAACTGAAACAAGCTTATTCCTTATGAAGTACAATGTTTTCTGCAATGCTGTAAGACAGTTTTTAATGTGTTAGAAGTTATATGCACAAAAACTAATGTTAGGACTGCAATGATCAAGATTGTCAGTTTACAGCTTTCTGAGTCCAGTAATGCTGAAATAGTGTTTCTGTTGAAATGAAGTGAAATCAAGCCCAAATCTGCTCAAAAGCTTTTCTCTCTATTAGATAAAGCTGTTTCATTCAGTATTCAGTGCAAATCTTGCCAAACTGAAACAAGCTTATGTCTTATGAAATAAAATGTTTCCTGCAATGCTGTAAGACAGTTTTTAATGTGTTAGAAGTTATATACACAAAACCTTATGTTAGGACTTCAATGATCAAGATTGTCAGTTTACAGCTTTCTGAGTCCAGTAATGCTGAAATAGTGTTTCTGTTCAAATGAAGTGAAATCAAGCCCAAATCTGCTCAAAAGCTTTTCTCTCTATTAGAGAAAGCTGTTTCATTCAGTATTCAGTGCAAATCTTGCCAAACTGAAACATGCTTATGTCTTATGAAATAAAATGTTTTCTGCAATGCTGTAAGACAGTTTTTAATGTGTTAGAAGTTATATGCACAAAAACTAATGTTAGGACTGCAATGATCAAGATTGTCAGTTTACAGCTTTCTGAGTCCAGTAATGTTGAAATAGTGTTTCTGTTCAAATGAAGTGAAATCAAGCCCAAATCTGCTCAAAAGCTTTTCTCTCTATTAGAGAAAGCTGTTTCATTCAATATTCAGTGCAAATCTTGCCAAACTGAAACAAGCTTATGCCTTATGAAGTACAATGTTTTCTGCAATGCTGTAAGACAGTTTTTAATGTGTTAGAAGTTATATGCACAAAAACTAATGTTAGGACTGCAATGATCAAGATTGTCAGTTTACAGCTTTCTGAGTCCAGTAATGTTGAAATAGTGTTTCTGTTCAAATGAAGTGAAATCAAGCCCAAATCTGCTCAAAAGTTTTCTCTCTATTAGAGAAAGCTGTTTCATTCAATATTCAGTGCAAATCTTGCCAAACTGAAACAAGCTTATGCCTTATGAAGTACAATGTTTTCTGCAATGCTGTAAGACAGTTTTTAATGTGTTAGAAGTTATATGCACAAAAACTTATGTTAGGACTTCAATGATCAAGATTGTCAGTTTACAGCTTTCTGAGTCCAGTAATGCTGAAATAGTGTTTCTGTTGAAATGAAGTGAAATCAAGCCCAAATCTGCTCAAAAGCTTTTCTCTCTATTAGATAAGGCTGTTTCATTCAGTATTCAGTGCAAATCTTGCCAAACTGAAACAAGCTTATGCCTTATGAAGTACAATGTTTTCTGCAATGCTGTAAGACAGTTTTTAATGTGTTAGAAGTTATATGCACAAAAACTAATGTTAGGACTGCAATGATCAAGATTGTCAGTTTACAGCTTTCTGAGTCCAGTAATGTTGAAATAGTGTTTCTGTTCAAATGAAGTGAAATCAAGCCCAAATCTGCTCAAAAGCTTTTCTCTCTATTAGAGAAAGCTGTTTCATTCAATATTCAGTGCAAATCTTGCCAAACTGAAACAAGCTTATGTCTTATGAAGTACAATGTTTTCTGCAATGCTGTAAGACAGTTTTTAATGTGTTAGAAGTTATATGCACAAAAACTTATGTTAGGACTTCAATGATCAAGATTGTCAGTTTACAGCTTTCTGAGTCCAGTAATGCTGAAATAGTGTTTCTGTTCAAATGAAGTGAAATCAAGCCCAAATCTGCTCAAAAGCTTGTCTCTCTATTAGAGAAAGCTGTTTCATTCAATATTCAGTGCAAATCTTGCCAAACTGAAACAAGCTTATGCCTTATGAAGTACAATGTTTTCTGCAATGCTGTAAGACAGTTTTTAATGTGTTAGAAGTTATATGCACAAAAACTAATGTTAGGACTGCAATGATCAAGATTGTCAGTTTACAGCTTTCTGAGTCCAGTAATGTTGAAATAGTGTTTCTGTTCAAATGAAGTGAAATCAAGCCCAAATCTGCTCAAAAGCTTTTCTCTCTATTAGAGAAAGCTGTTTCATTCAATATTCAGTGCAAATCTTGCCAAACTGAAACAAGCTTATGCCTTATGAAGTACAATGTTTTCTGCAATGCTGTAAGACAGTTTTTAATGTGTTAGAAGTTATATGCACAAAAACTAATGTTAGGACTGCAATGATCAAGATTGTCAGTTTACAGCTTTCTGAGTCCAGTAATGTTGAAATAGTGTTTCTGTTCAAATGAAGTGAAATCAAGCCCAAATCTGCTCAAAAGCTTTTCTCTCTATTAGAGAAAGCTGTTTCATTCAATATTCAGTGCAAATCTTGCCAAACTGAAACAAGCTTATGTCTTATGAAGTACAATGTTTTCTGCAATGCTGTAAGACAGTTTTTAATGTGTTAGAAGTTATATGCACAAAAACTTATGTTAGGACTTCAATGATCAAGATTGTCAGTTTACAGCTTTCTGAGTCCAGTAATGCTGAAATAGTGTTTCTGTTCAAATGAAGTGAAATCAAGCCCAAATCTGCTCAAAAGCTTTTCTCTCTATTAGAGAAAGCTGTTTCATTCAGTATTCAGTGCAAATCTTGCCAAACTGAAACTTGCTTATGTCTTATGAAATAAAATGTTTTCTGCAATGCTGTAAGACAGTTTTTAATGTGTTAGAAGTTATATACACAAAAACTAATGTTAGGACTGCAATGATCAAGATTGTCCGTTTACAGCTTTCTGAGTCCAGTAATGTTGAAATAGTGTTTCTGTTCAAATGAAGTGAAATCAAGCCCAAATCTGCTCAAAAGCTTGTCTCTCTAATAGAGAATGCGGTTTCATTCAGTATTCAGTGCAAATCTTGCCAAACTGATAGATGCTTATGCCATATGAAATACAATGATTTCTGCAATGCTGTAAGACAGTTTTTAATGTGTTAGAAGTTATATGCACAAAAACTTATGTTAGGACTTCAATGATCAAGATTGTCAGTTTACAGCTTTCTGAGTCCAGTAATGCTGAAATAGTGCTTCTGTTCAAATGAAGTGAAATCTAGCCCAAATCTGCTCAAAAGCTTGTCTCTCTATTAGAGAAAGCTGTTTCATTCAATATTCAGTGCAAATCTTGCCAAACTGAAACATGCTTATGTATTATGAAGTACAATGTTTTCTGCAATGCTGTAAGACAGTTTTTAATGTGTTAGAAGTTATATGCACAAAAACTTATGTTAGGACTTCAATGATCAAGATTGTCAGTTTACAGCTTTCTGAGTCCAGTAATGCTGAAATAGTGTTTCTGTTCAAATGAAGTGAAATCAAGCCCAAATCTGCTCAAAAGCTTTTCTCTCTATTAGAGAAAGCTGTTTCATTCAGTATTCAGTGCAAATCTTGCCAAACTGAAACTTGCTTATGTCTTATGAAATAAAATGTTTTCTGCAATGCTGTAAGACAGTTTTTAATGTGTTAGAAGTTATATACACAAAAACTAATGTTAGGACTGCAATGATCAAGATTGTCCGTTTACAGCTTTCTGAGTCCAGTAATGTTGAAATAGTGTTTCTGTTCAAATGAAGTGAAATCAAGCCCAAATCTGCTCAAAAGCTTGTCTCTCTAATAGAGAATGCGGTTTCATTCAGTATTCAGTGCAAATCTTGCCAAACTGATAGATGCTTATGCCATATGAAATACAATGATTTCTGCAATGCTGTAAGACAGTTTTTAATGTGTTAGAAGTTATATGCACAAAAACTTATGTTAGGACTTCAATGATCAAGATTGTCAGTTTACAGCTTTCTGAGTCCAGTAATGCTGAAATAGTGCTTCTGTTCAAATGAAGTGAAATCTAGCCCAAATCTGCTCAAAAGCTTGTCTCTCTATTAGAGAAAGCTGTTTCATTCAATATTCAGTGCAAATCTTGCCAAACTGAAACATGCTTATGTATTATGAAATAAAATGTTTTCTGCAATGCTGTAAGACAGTTTTTAATGTGTTAGAAGTTATATGCACAAAAACTAATGTAAGGACTTCAATGATCAGGATTGTCAGTTTACAGCTTTCTGAGTCCAGTAATGCTGAAATAGTGTTTCTGTTCAAATGAAGTGAAATCAAGCCCAAATCTGCTCAAAAGCTTTTCTCTCTATTAGAGAAAGCTGTTTCATTCAATATTCAGTGCAAATCTTGCCAAACTGAAACAAGCTTATGCCTTATGAAGTACAATGTTTTCTGCAATGCTGTAAGACAGTTTTTAATGTGTTAGAAGTTATATGCACAAAAACTTATGTTAGGACTTCAATGATCAAGATTGTCAGTTTACAGCTTTCTGAGTCCAGTAATGCTGAAATAGTGTTTCTGTTGAAATGAAGTGAAATCAAGCCCAAATCTGCTCAAAAGCTTTTCTCTCTATTAGATAAAGCTGTTTCATTCAGTATTCAGTGCAAATCTTGCCAAACTGAAACAAGCTTATGCCTTATGAAGTACAATGTTTTCTGCAATGCTGTAAGACAGTTTTTAATGTGTTAGAAGTTATATGCACAAAAACTTATGTTAGGACTTCAATGATCAAGATTGTCAGTTTACAGCTTTCTGAGTCCAGTAATGCTGAAATAGTGTTTCTGTTGAAATGAAGTGAAATCAACCCCAAATCTGCTCAAAAGCTTTTCTCTCTATTAGATAAAGCTGTTTCATTCAGTATTCAGTGCAAATCTTGCCAAACTGAAACAAGCTTATGTCTTATGAAGTACAATGTTTTCTGCAATGCTGTAAGACAGTTTTTAATGTGTTAGAAGTTATATGCACAAAAACTTATGTTAGGACTTCAATGATCAAGATTGTCAGTTTACAGCTTTCTGAGTCCAGTAATGCTGAAATAGTGTTTCTGTTCAAATGAAGTGAAATCAAGCCCAAATCTGCTCAAAAGCTTTTCTCTCTATTAGAGAAAGCTGTTTCATTCAATATTCAGTGCAAATCTTGCCAAACTGAAACAAGCTTATTCCTTATGAAGTACAATGTTTTCTGCAATGCTGTAAGACAGTTTTTAATGTGTTAGAAGTTATATGCACAAAAACTAATGTTAGGACTGCAATGATCAAGATTGTCAGTTTACAGCTTTCTGAGTCCAGTAATGCTGAAATAGTGTTTCTGTTGAAATGAAGTGAAATCAAGCCCAAATCTGCTCAAAAGCTTTTCTCTCTATTAGATAAAGCTGTTTCATTCAGTATTCAGTGCAAATCTTGCCAAACTGAAACAAGCTTATGTCTTATGAAATAAAATGTTTCCTGCAATGCTGTAAGACAGTTTTTAATGTGTTAGAAGTTATATACACAAAACCTTATGTTAGGACTTCAATGATCAAGATTGTCAGTTTACAGCTTTCTGAGTCCAGTAATGCTGAAATAGTGTTTCTGTTCAAATGAAGTGAAATCAAGCCCAAATCTGCTCAAAAGCTTTTCTCTCTATTAGAGAAAGCTGTTTCATTCAGTATTCAGTGCAAATCTTGCCAAACTGAAACATGCTTATGTCTTATGAAATAAAATGTTTTCTGCAATGCTGTAAGACAGTTTTTAATGTGTTAGAAGTTATATACACAAAAACTAATGTTAGGACTGCAATGATCAAGATTGTCAGTTTACAGCTTTCTGAGTCCAGTAATGTTGAAATAGTGTTTCTGTTCAAATGAAGTGAAATCAAGCCCAAATCTGCTCAAAAGCTTTTCTCTCTATTAGAGAAAGCTGTTTCATTCAATATTCAGTGCAAATCTTGCCAAACTGAAACAAGCTTATGCCTTATGAAGTACAATGTTTTCTGCAATGCTGTAAGACAGTTTTTAATGTGTTAGAAGTTATATGCACAAAAACTAATGTTAGGACTGCAATGATCAAGATTGTCAGTTTACAGCTTTCTGAGTCCAGTAATGTTGAAATAGTGTTTCTGTTCAAATGAAGTGAAATCAAGCCCAAATCTGCTCAAAAGCTTTTCTCTCTATTAGAGAAAGCTGTTTCATTCAATATTCAGTGCAAATCTTGCCAAACTGAAACAAGCTTATGCCTTATGAAGTACAATGTTTTCTGCAATGCTGTAAGACAGTTTTTAATGTGTTAGAAGTTATATGCACAAAAACTAATGTTAGGACTGCAATGATCAAGATTGTCAGTTTACAGCTTTCTGAGTCCAGTAATGTTGAAATAGTGTTTCTGTTCAAATGAAGTGAAATCAAGCCCAAATCTGCTCAAAAGCTTTTCTCTCTATTAGAGAAAGCTGTTTCATTCAATATTCAGTGCAAATCTTGCCAAACTGAAACAAGCTTATGCCTTATGAAGTACAATGTTTTCTGCAATGCTGTAAGACAGTTTTTAATGTGTTAGAAGTTATATGCACAAAAACTTATGTTAGGACTTCAATGATCAAGATTGTCAGTTTACAGCTTTCTGAGTCCAGTAATGCTGAAATAGTGTTTCTGTTGAAATGAAGTGAAATCAAGCCCAAATCTGCTCAAAAGCTTTTCTCTCTATTAGATAAGGCTGTTTCATTCAGTATTCAGTGCAAATCTTGCCAAACTGAAACAAGCTTATGCCTTATGAAGTACAATGTTTTCTGCAATGCTGTAAGACAGTTTTTAATGTGTTAGAAGTTATATGCACAAAAACTAATGTTAGGACTGCAATGATCAAGATTGTCAGTTTACAGCTTTCTGAGTCCAGTAATGTTGAAATAGTGTTTCTGTTCAAATGAAGTGAAATCAAGCCCAAATCTGCTCAAAAGCTTTTCTCTCTATTAGAGAAAGCTGTTTCATTCAATATTCAGTGCAAATCTTGCCAAACTGAAACAAGCTTATGTCTTATGAAGTACAATGTTTTCTGCAATGCTGTAAGACAGTTTTTAATGTGTTAGAAGTTATATGCACAAAAACTTATGTTAGGACTTCAATGATCAAGATTGTCAGTTTACAGCTTTCTGAGTCCAGTAATGCTGAAATAGTGTTTCTGTTCAAATGAAGTGAAATCAAGCCCAAATCTGCTCAAAAGCTTGTCTCTCTAATAGAGAATGCGGTTTCATTCAGTATTCAGTGCAAATCTTGCCAAACTGATAGATGCTTATGCCATATGAAATACAATGATTTCTGCAATGCTGTAAGACAGTTTTTAATGTGTTAGAAGTTATATGCACAAAAACTTATGTTAGGACTTCAATGATCAAGATTGTCAGTTTACAGCTTTCTGAGTCCAGTAATGCTGAAATAGTGCTTCTGTTCAAATGAAGTGAAATCTAGCCCAAATCTGCTCAAAAGCTTTTCTCTCTATTAGAGAAAGCTGTTTCATTCAGTATTCAGTGCAAATCTTGCCAAACTGAAACATGCTTATGTCTTATGAAATAAAATGTTTTCTGCAATGCTGTAAGACAGTTTTTAATGTGTTAGAAGTTATATACACAAAAACTAATGTTAGGACTGCAATGATCAAGATTGTCAGTTTACAGCTTTCTGAGTCCAGTAATGCTGAAATAGTGTTTCTGTTCAAATGAAGTGAAATCAAGCCCAAATCTGCTCAAAAGCTTTTCTCTCTATTAGATAAAGCTGTTTCATTCAGTATTCAGTGCAAATCTTGCCAAACTGAAACAAGCTTATGCCTTATGAAGTACAATGTTTTCTGCAATGCTGTAAGACAGTTTTTAATGTGTTAGAAGTTATATGCACAAAAACTTATGTTAGGACTTCAATGATCAAGATTGTCAGTTTACAGCTTTCTGAGTCCAGTAATGCTGAAATAGTGTTTCTGTTCAAATGAAGTGAAATCAAGCCCAAATCTGCTCAAAAGCTTTTCTCTCTATTAGAGAAAGCTGTTTCATTCAGTATTCAGTGCAAATCTTGCCAAACTGAAACTTGCTTATGTCTTATGAAATAAAATGTTTTCTGCAATGCTGTAAGACAGTTTTTAATGTGTTAGAAGTTATATACACAAAAACTAATGTTAGGACTGCAATGATCAAGATTGTCCGTTTACAGCTTTCTGAGTCCAGTAATGTTGAAATAGTGTTTCTGTTCAAATGAAGTGAAATCAAGCCCAAATCTGCTCAAAAGCTTGTCTCTCTAATAGAGAATGCGGTTTCATTCAGTATTCAGTGCAAATCTTGCCAAACTGATAGATGCTTATGCCATATGAAATACAATGATTTCTGCAATGCTGTAAGACAGTTTTTAATGTGTTAGAAGTTATATGCACAAAAACTTATGTTAGGACTTCAATGATCAAGATTGTCAGTTTACAGCTTTCTGAGTCCAGTAATGCTGAAATAGTGCTTCTGTTCAAATGAAGTGAAATCTAGCCCAAATCTGCTCAAAAGCTTGTCTCTCTATTAGAGAAAGCTGTTTCATTCAATATTCAGTGCAAATCTTGCCAAACTGAAACATGCTTATGTATTATGAAATAAAATGTTTTCTGCAATGCTGTAAGACAGTTTTTAATGTGTTAGAAGTTATATGCACAAAAACTAATGTAAGGACTTCAATGATCAGGATTGTCAGTTTACAGCTTTCTGAGTCCAGTAATGCTGAAATAGTGTTTCTGTTCAAATGAAGTGAAATCAAGCCCAAATCTGCTCAAAAGCTTTTCTCTCTATTAGAGAAAGCTGTTTCATTCAATATTCAGTGCAAATCTTGCCAAACTGAAACAAGCTTATGCCTTATGAAGTACAATGTTTTCTGCAATGCTGTAAGACAGTTTTTAATGTGTTAGAAGTTATATGCACAAAAACTTATGTTAGGACTTCAATGATCAAGATTGTCAGTTTACAGCTTTCTGAGTCCAGTAATGCTGAAATAGTGTTTCTGTTGAAATGAAGTGAAATCAAGCCCAAATCTGCTCAAAAGCTTTTCTCTCTATTAGATAAAGCTGTTTCATTCAGTATTCAGTGCAAATCTTGCCAAACTGAAACAAGCTTATGCCTTATGAAGTACAATGTTTTCTGCAATGCTGTAAGACAGTTTTTAATGTGTTAGAAGTTATATGCACAAAAACTTATGTTAGGACTTCAATGATCAAGATTGTCAGTTTACAGCTTTCTGAGTCCAGTAATGCTGAAATAGTGTTTCTGTTGAAATGAAGTGAAATCAAGCCCAAATCTGCTCAAAAGCTTTTCTCTCTATTAGATAAAGCTGTTTCATTCAGTATTCAGTGCAAATCTTGCCAAACTGAAACAAGCTTATGCCTTATGAAGTACAATGTTTTCTGCAATGCTGTAAGACAGTTTTTAATGTGTTAGAAGTTATATGCACAAAAACTTATGTTAGGACTGCAATGATCAAGATTGTCAGTTTACAGCTTTCTGAGTCCAGTAATGTTGAAATAGTGTTTCTGTTCAAATGAAGTGAAATCAAGCCCAAATCTGCTCAAAAGCTTTTCTCTCTATTAGAGAAAGCTGTTTCATTCAATATTCAGTGCAAATCTTGCCAAACTGAAACAAGCTTATGCCTTATGAAGTACAATGTTTTCTGCAATGCTGTAAGACAGTTTTTAATGTGTTAGAAGTTATATGCACAAAAACTTATGTTAGGACTTCAATGATCAAGATTGTCAGTTTACAGCTTTCTGAGTCCAGTAATGCTGAAATAGTGTTTCTGTTGAAATGAAGTGAAATCAAGCCCAAATCTGCTCAAAAGCTTTTCCCTCTATTAGATAAAGCTGTTTCATTCAGTATGCAGTGCAAATCTTGCCAAACTGAAACAAGCTTATGTCTTATGAAGTACAATGTTTTCTGCAATGCTGTAAGACAGTTTTTAATGTGTTAGAAGTTATATGCACAAAAACTTATGTTAGGACTTCAATGATCAAGATTGTCAGTTTACAGCTTTCTGAGTCCAGTAATGCTGAAATAGTGTTTCTGTTCAAATGAAGTGAAATCAAGCCCAAATCTGCTCAAAAGCTTTTCTCTCTATTAGAGAAAGCTGTTTCATTCAGTATTCAGTGCAAATCTTGCCAAACTGAAACATGCTTATGTCTTATGAAATAAAATGTTTTCTGCAATGCTGTAAGACAGTTTTTAATGTGTTAGAAGTTATATACACAAAAACTAATGTTAGGACTGCAATGATCAAGATTGTCAGTTTACAGCTTTCTGAGTCCAGTAATGTTGAAATAGTGTTTCTGTTCAAATGAAGTGAAATCAAGCCCAAATCTGCTCAAAAGCTTTTCTCTCTATTAGAGAAAGCTGTTTCATTCAATATTCAGTGCAAATCTTGCCAAACTGAAACAAGCTTATGCCTTATGAAGTACAATGTTTTCTGCAATGCTGTAAGACAGTTTTTAATGTGTTAGAAGTTATATGCACAAAAACTTATGTTAGGACTTCAATGATCAAGATTGTCAGTTTACAGCTTTCTGAGTCCAGTAATGCTGAAATAGTGTTTCTGTTGAAATGAAGTGAAATCAAGCCCAAATCTGCTCAAAAGCTTTTCTCTCTATTAGATAAAGCTGTTTCTTTCAGTATTCAGTGCAAATCTTGCCAAACTGAAACAAGCTTATGTCTTATGAAGTACAATGTTTTCTGCAATGCTGTAAGACAGTTTTTAATGTGTTAGAAGTTATATGCACAAAAACTTATGTTAGGACTTCAATGATCAAGATTGTCAGTTTACAGCTTTCTGAGTCCAGTAATGCTGAAATAGTGTTTCTGTTGAAATGAAGTGAAATCAAGCCCAAATCTGCTCAAAAGCTTTTCTCTCTATTAGATAAAGCTGTTTCATTCAGTATTCAGTGCAAATCTTGCCAAACTGAAACAAGCTTATGCCTTATGAAGTACAATGTTTTCTGCAATGCTGTAAGACAGTTTTTAATGTGTTAGAAGTTATATGCACAAAAACTTATGTTAGGACTTCAATGATCAAGATTGTCAGTTTACAGCTTTCTGAGTCCAGTAATGCTGAAATAGTGTTTCTGTTCAAATGAAGTGAAATCAAGCCCAAATCTGCTCAAAAGCTTTTCTCTCTATTAGAGAAAGCTGTTTCATTCAGTATTCAGTGCAAATCTTGCCAAACTGAAACTTGCTTATGTCTTATGAAATAAAATGTTTTCTGCAATGCTGTAAGACAGTTTTTAATGTGTTAGAAGTTATATACACAAAAACTAATGTTAGGACTGCAATGATCAAGATTGTCCGTTTACAGCTTTCTGAGTCCAGTAATGTTGAAATAGTGTTTCTGTTCAAATGAAGTGAAATCAAGCCCAAATCTGCTCAAAAGCTTGTCTCTCTAATAGAGAATGCGGTTTCATTCAGTATTCAGTGCAAATCTTGCCAAACTGATAGATGCTTATGCCATATGAAATACAATGATTTCTGCAATGCTGTAAGACAGTTTTTAATGTGTTAGAAGTTATATGCACAAAAACTTATGTTAGGACTTCAATGATCAAGATTGTCAGTTTACAGCTTTCTGAGTCCAGTAATGCTGAAATAGTGCTTCTGTTCAAATGAAGTGAAATCTAGCCCAAATCTGCTCAAAAGCTTGTCTCTCTATTAGAGAAAGCTGTTTCATTCAATATTCAGTGCAAATCTTGCCAAACTGAAACATGCTTATGTATTATGAAATAAAATGTTTTCTGCAATGCTGTAAGACAGTTTTTAATGTGTTAGAAGTTATATGCACAAAAACTAATGTAAGGACTTCAATGATCAGGATTGTCAGTTTACAGCTTTCTGAGTCCAGTAATGCTGAAATAGTGTTTCTGTTCAAATGAAGTGAAATCAAGCCCAAATCTGCTCAAAAGCTTTTCTCTCTATTAGAGAAAGCTGTTTCATTCAATATTCAGTGCAAATCTTGCCAAACTGAAACAAGCTTATGCCTTATGAAGTACAATGTTTTCTGCAATGCTGTAAGACAGTTTTTAATGTGTTAGAAGTTATATGCACAAAAACTTATGTTAGGACTTCAATGATCAAGATTGTCAGTTTACAGCTTTCTGAGTCCAGTAATGCTGAAATAGTGTTTCTGTTGAAATGAAGTGAAATCAAGCCCAAATCTGCTCAAAAGCTTTTCTCTCTATTAGATAAAGCTGTTTCATTCAGTATTCAGTGCAAATCTTGCCAAACTGAAACAAGCTTATGTCTTATGAAGTACAATGTTTTCTGCAATGCTGTAAGACAGTTTTTAATGTGTTAGAAGTTATATGCACAAAAACTTATGTTAGGACTTCAATGATCAAGATTGTCAGTTTACAGCTTTCTGAGTCCAGTAATGCTGAAATAGTGTTTCTGTTCAAATGAAGTGAAATCAAGCCCAAATCTGCTCAAAAGCTTTTCTCTCTATTAGATAAAGCTGTTTCATTCAGTATTCAGTGCAAATCTTGCCAAACTGAAACAAGCTTATGTCTTATGAAGTACAATGTTTTCTGCAATGCTGTAAGACAGTTTTTAATGTGTTAGAAGTTATATGCACAAAAACTTATGTTAGGACTTCAATGATCAAGATTGTCAGTTTACAGCTTTCTGAGTCCAGTAATGCTGAAATAGTGTTTCTGTTCAAATGAAGTGAAATCAAGCCCAAATCTGCTCAAAAGCTTTTCTCTCTATTAGAGAAAGCTGTTTCATTCAGTATTCAGTGCAAATCTTGCCAAACTGAAACATGCTTATGTCTTATGAAATAAAATGTTTTCTGCAATGCTGTAAGACAGTTTTTAATGTGTTAGAAGTTATATGCACAAAAACTAATGTTAGGACTGCAATGATCAAGATTGTCAGTTTACAGCTTTCTGAGTCCAGTAATGTTGAAATAGTGTTTCTGTTCAAATGAAGTGAAATCAAGCCCAAATCTGCTCAAAAGCTTTTCTCTCTATTAGAGAAAGCTGTTTCATTCAATATTCAGTGCAAATCTTGCCAAACTGAAACAAGCTTATGCCTTATGAAGTACAATGTTTTCTGCAATGCTGTAAGACAGTTTTTAATGTGTTAGAAGTTATATGCACAAAAACTAATGTTAGGACTGCAATGATCAAGATTGTCAGTTTACAGCTTTCTGAGTCCAGTAATGTTGAAATAGTGTTTCTGTTCAAATGAAGTGAAATCAAGCCCAAATCTGCTCAAAAGCTTTTCTCTCTATTAGAGAAAGCTGTTTCATTCAATATTCAGTGCAAATCTTGCCAAACTGAAACAAGCTTATGCCTTATGAAGTACAATGTTTTCTGCAATGCTGTAAGACAGTTTTTAATGTGTTAGAAGTTATATGCACAAAAACTTATGTTAGGACTTCAATGATCAAGATTGTCAGTTTACAGCTTTCTGAGTCCAGTAATGCTGAAATAGTGTTTCTGTTGAAATGAAGTGAAATCAAGCCCAAATCTGCTCAAAAGCTTTTCTCTCTATTAGATAAGGCTGTTTCATTCAGTATTCAGTGCAAATCTTGCCAAACTGAAACAAGCTTATGCCTTATGAAGTACAATGTTTTCTGCAATGCTGTAAGACAGTTTTTAATGTGTTAGAAGTTATATGCACAAAAACTAATGTTAGGACTGCAATGATCAAGATTGTCAGTTTACAGCTTTCTGAGTCCAGTAATGTTGAAATAGTGTTTCTGTTCAAATGAAGTGAAATCAAGCCCAAATCTGCTCAAAAGCTTTTCTCTCTATTAGAGAAAGCTGTTTCATTCAATATTCAGTGCAAATCTTGCCAAACTGAAACAAGCTTATGTCTTATGAAGTACAATGTTTTCTGCAATGCTGTAAGACAGTTTTTAATGTGTTAGAAGTTATATGCACAAAAACTTATGTTAGGACTTCAATGATCAAGATTGTCAGTTTACAGCTTTCTGAGTCCAGTAATGCTGAAATAGTGTTTCTGTTCAAATGAAGTGAAATCAAGCCCAAATCTGCTCAAAAGCTTGTCTCTCTATTAGAGAAAGCTGTTTCATTCAATATTCAGTGCAAATCTTGCCAAACTGAAACAAGCTTATGCCTTATGAAGTACAATGTTTTCTGCAATGCTGTAAGACAGTTTTTAATGTGTTAGAAGTTATATGCACAAAAACTAATGTTAGGACTGCAATGATCAAGATTGTCAGTTTACAGCTTTCTGAGTCCAGTAATGTTGAAATAGTGTTTCTGTTCAAATGAAGTGAAATCAAGCCCAAATCTGCTCAAAAGCTTTTCTCTCTATTAGAGAAAGCTGTTTCATTCAATATTCAGTGCAAATCTTGCCAAACTGAAACAAGCTTATGCCTTATGAAGTACAATGTTTTCTGCAATGCTGTAAGACAGTTTTTAATGTGTTAGAAGTTATATGCACAAAAACTAATGTTAGGACTGCAATGATCAAGATTGTCAGTTTACAGCTTTCTGAGTCCAGTAATGTTGAAATAGTGTTTCTGTTCAAATGAAGTGAAATCAAGCCCAAATCTGCTCAAAAGCTTTTCTCTCTATTAGAGAAAGCTGTTTCATTCAATATTCAGTGCAAATCTTGCCAAACTGAAACAAGCTTATGTCTTATGAAGTACAATGTTTTCTGCAATGCTGTAAGACAGTTTTTAATGTGTTAGAAGTTATATGCACAAAAACTTATGTTAGGACTTCAATGATCAAGATTGTCAGTTTACAGCTTTCTGAGTCCAGTAATGCTGAAATAGTGTTTCTGTTGAAATGAAGTGAAATCAAGCCCAAATCTGCTCAAAAGCTTTTCTCTCTATTAGATAAAGCTGTTTCATTCAGTATTCAGTGCAAATCTTGCCAAACTGAAACAAGCTTATGTCTTATGAAGTACAATGTTTTCTGCAATGCTGTAAGACAGTTTTTAATGTGTTAGAAGTTATATGCACAAAAACTTATGTTAGGACTTCAATGATCAAGATTGTCAGTTTACAGCTTTCTGAGTCCAGTAATGCTGAAATAGTGTTTCTGTTCAAATGAAGTGAAATCAAGCCCAAATCTGCTCAAAAGCTTTTCTCTCTATTAGATAAAGCTGTTTCATTCAGTATTCAGTGCAAATCTTGCCAAACTGAAACAAGCTTATGTCTTATGAAGTACAATGTTTTCTGCAATGCTGTAAGACAGTTTTTAATGTGTTAGAAGTTATATGCACAAAAACTTATGTTAGGACTTCAATGATCAAGATTGTCAGTTTACAGCTTTCTGAGTCCAGTAATGCTGAAATAGTGTTTCTGTTCAAATGAAGTGAAATCAAGCCCAAATCTGCTCAAAAGCTTTTCTCTCTATTAGAGAAAGCTGTTTCATTCAGTATTCAGTGCAAATCTTGCCAAACTGAAACATGCTTATGTCTTATGAAATAAAATGTTTTCTGCAATGCTGTAAGACAGTTTTTAATGTGTTAGAAGTTATATGCACAAAAACTAATGTTAGGACTGCAATGATCAAGATTGTCAGTTTACAGCTTTCTGAGTCCAGTAATGTTGAAATAGTGTTTCTGTTCAAATGAAGTGAAATCAAGCCCAAATCTGCTCAAAAGCTTTTCTCTCTATTAGAGAAAGCTGTTTCATTCAATATTCAGTGCAAATCTTGCCAAACTGAAACAAGCTTATGCCTTATGAAGTACAATGTTTTCTGCAATGCTGTAAGACAGTTTTTAATGTGTTAGAAGTTATATGCACAAAAACTAATGTTAGGACTGCAATGATCAAGATTGTCAGTTTACAGCTTTCTGAGTCCAGTAATGTTGAAATAGTGTTTCTGTTCAAATGAAGTGAAATCAAGCCCAAATCTGCTCAAAAGCTTTTCTCTCTATTAGAGAAAGCTGTTTCATTCAATATTCAGTGCAAATCTTGCCAAACTGAAACAAGCTTATGCCTTATGAAGTACAATGTTTTCTGCAATGCTGTAAGACAGTTTTTAATGTGTTAGAAGTTATATGCACAAAAACTTATGTTAGGACTTCAATGATCAAGATTGTCAGTTTACAGCTTTCTGAGTCCAGTAATGCTGAAATAGTGTTTCTGTTGAAATGAAGTGAAATCAAGCCCAAATCTGCTCAAAAGCTTTTCTCTCTATTAGATAAGGCTGTTTCATTCAGTATTCAGTGCAAATCTTGCCAAACTGAAACAAGCTTATGCCTTATGAAGTACAATGTTTTCTGCAATGCTGTAAGACAGTTTTTAATGTGTTAGAAGTTATATGCACAAAAACTAATGTTAGGACTGCAATGATCAAGATTGTCAGTTTACAGCTTTCTGAGTCCAGTAATGTTGAAATAGTGTTTCTGTTCAAATGAAGTGAAATCAAGCCCAAATCTGCTCAAAAGCTTTTCTCTCTATTAGAGAAAGCTGTTTCATTCAATATTCAGTGCAAATCTTGCCAAACTGAAACAAGCTTATGTCTTATGAAGTACAATGTTTTCTGCAATGCTGTAAGACAGTTTTTAATGTGTTAGAAGTTATATGCACAAAAACTTATGTTAGGACTTCAATGATCAAGATTGTCAGTTTACAGCTTTCTGAGTCCAGTAATGCTGAAATAGTGTTTCTGTTCAAATGAAGTGAAATCAAGCCCAAATCTGCTCAAAAGCTTGTCTCTCTATTAGAGAAAGCTGTTTCATTCAATATTCAGTGCAAATCTTGCCAAACTGAAACAAGCTTATGCCTTATGAAGTACAATGTTTTCTGCAATGCTGTAAGACAGTTTTTAATGTGTTAGAAGTTATATGCACAAAAACTAATGTTAGGACTGCAATGATCAAGATTGTCAGTTTACAGCTTTCTGAGTCCAGTAATGTTGAAATAGTGTTTCTGTTCAAATGAAGTGAAATCAAGCCCAAATCTGCTCAAAAGCTTTTCTCTCTATTAGAGAAAGCTGTTTCATTCAATATTCAGTGCAAATCTTGCCAAACTGAAACAAGCTTATGCCTTATGAAGTACAATGTTTTCTGCAATGCTGTAAGACAGTTTTTAATGTGTTAGAAGTTATATGCACAAAAACTAATGTTAGGACTGCAATGATCAAGATTGTCAGTTTACAGCTTTCTGAGTCCAGTAATGTTGAAATAGTGTTTCTGTTCAAATGAAGTGAAATCAAGCCCAAATCTGCTCAAAAGCTTTTCTCTCTATTAGAGAAAGCTGTTTCATTCAATATTCAGTGCAAATCTTGCCAAACTGAAACAAGCTTATGTCTTATGAAGTACAATGTTTTCTGCAATGCTGTAAGACAGTTTTTAATGTGTTAGAAGTTATATGCACAAAAACTTATGTTAGGACTTCAATGATCAAGATTGTCAGTTTACAGCTTTCTGAGTCCAGTAATGCTGAAATAGTGTTTCTGTTCAAATGAAGTGAAATCAAGCCCAAATCTGCTCAAAAGCTTTTCTCTCTATTAGAGAAAGCTGTTTCATTCAGTATTCAGTGCAAATCTTGCCAAACTGAAACTTGCTTATGTCTTATGAAATAAAATGTTTTCTGCAATGCTGTAAGACAGTTTTTAATGTGTTAGAAGTTATATACACAAAAACTAATGTTAGGACTGCAATGATCAAGATTGTCCGTTTACAGCTTTCTGAGTCCAGTAATGTTGAAATAGTGTTTCTGTTCAAATGAAGTGAAATCAAGCCCAAATCTGCTCAAAAGCTTGTCTCTCTAATAGAGAATGCGGTTTCATTCAGTATTCAGTGCAAATCTTGCCAAACTGATAGATGCTTATGCCATATGAAATACAATGATTTCTGCAATGCTGTAAGACAGTTTTTAATGTGTTAGAAGTTATATGCACAAAAACTTATGTTAGGACTTCAATGATCAAGATTGTCAGTTTACAGCTTTCTGAGTCCAGTAATGCTGAAATAGTGCTTCTGTTCAAATGAAGTGAAATCTAGCCCAAATCTGCTCAAAAGCTTGTCTCTCTATTAGAGAAAGCTGTTTCATTCAATATTCAGTGCAAATCTTGCCAAACTGAAACATGCTTATGTATTATGAAGTACAATGTTTTCTGCAATGCTGTAAGACAGTTTTTAATGTGTTAGAAGTTATATGCACAAAAACTTATGTTAGGACTTCAATGATCAAGATTGTCAGTTTACAGCTTTCTGAGTCCAGTAATGCTGAAATAGTGTTTCTGTTCAAATGAAGTGAAATCAAGCCCAAATCTGCTCAAAAGCTTTTCTCTCTATTAGAGAAAGCTGTTTCATTCAGTATTCAGTGCAAATCTTGCCAAACTGAAACTTGCTTATGTCTTATGAAATAAAATGTTTTCTGCAATGCTGTAAGACAGTTTTTAATGTGTTAGAAGTTATATACACAAAAACTAATGTTAGGACTGCAATGATCAAGATTGTCCGTTTACAGCTTTCTGAGTCCAGTAATGTTGAAATAGTGTTTCTGTTCAAATGAAGTGAAATCAAGCCCAAATCTGCTCAAAAGCTTGTCTCTCTAATAGAGAATGCGGTTTCATTCAGTATTCAGTGCAAATCTTGCCAAACTGATAGATGCTTATGCCATATGAAATACAATGATTTCTGCAATGCTGTAAGACAGTTTTTAATGTGTTAGAAGTTATATGCACAAAAACTTATGTTAGGACTTCAATGATCAAGATTGTCAGTTTACAGCTTTCTGAGTCCAGTAATGCTGAAATAGTGCTTCTGTTCAAATGAAGTGAAATCTAGCCCAAATCTGCTCAAAAGCTTGTCTCTCTATTAGAGAAAGCTGTTTCATTCAATATTCAGTGCAAATCTTGCCAAACTGAAACATGCTTATGTATTATGAAATAAAATGTTTTCTGCAATGCTGTAAGACAGTTTTTAATGTGTTAGAAGTTATATGCACAAAAACTAATGTAAGGACTTCAATGATCAGGATTGTCAGTTTACAGCTTTCTGAGTCCAGTAATGCTGAAATAGTGTTTCTGTTCAAATGAAGTGAAATCAAGCCCAAATCTGCTCAAAAGCTTTTCTCTCTATTAGAGAAAGCTGTTTCATTCAATATTCAGTGCAAATCTTGCCAAACTGAAACAAGCTTATGCCTTATGAAGTACAATGTTTTCTGCAATGCTGTAAGACAGTTTTTAATGTGTTAGAAGTTATATGCACAAAAACTTATGTTAGGACTTCAATGATCAAGATTGTCAGTTTACAGCTTTCTGAGTCCAGTAATGCTGAAATAGTGTTTCTGTTGAAATGAAGTGAAATCAAGCCCAAATCTGCTCAAAAGCTTTTCTCTCTATTAGATAAAGCTGTTTCATTCAGTATTCAGTGCAAATCTTGCCAAACTGAAACAAGCTTATGCCTTATGAAGTACAATGTTTTCTGCAATGCTGTAAGACAGTTTTTAATGTGTTAGAAGTTATATGCACAAAAACTTATGTTAGGACTTCAATGATCAAGATTGTCAGTTTACAGCTTTCTGAGTCCAGTAATGCTGAAATAGTGTTTCTGTTGAAATGAAGTGAAATCAACCCCAAATCTGCTCAAAAGCTTTTCTCTCTATTAGATAAAGCTGTTTCATTCAGTATTCAGTGCAAATCTTGCCAAACTGAAACAAGCTTATGTCTTATGAAGTACAATGTTTTCTGCAATGCTGTAAGACAGTTTTTAATGTGTTAGAAGTTATATGCACAAAAACTTATGTTAGGACTTCAATGATCAAGATTGTCAGTTTACAGCTTTCTGAGTCCAGTAATGCTGAAATAGTGTTTCTGTTCAAATGAAGTGAAATCAAGCCCAAATCTGCTCAAAAGCTTTTCTCTCTATTAGAGAAAGCTGTTTCATTCAATATTCAGTGCAAATCTTGCCAAACTGAAACAAGCTTATTCCTTATGAAGTACAATGTTTTCTGCAATGCTGTAAGACAGTTTTTAATGTGTTAGAAGTTATATGCACAAAAACTAATGTTAGGACTGCAATGATCAAGATTGTCAGTTTACAGCTTTCTGAGTCCAGTAATGCTGAAATAGTGTTTCTGTTGAAATGAAGTGAAATCAAGCCCAAATCTGCTCAAAAGCTTTTCTCTCTATTAGATAAAGCTGTTTCATTCAGTATTCAGTGCAAATCTTGCCAAACTGAAACAAGCTTATGTCTTATGAAATAAAATGTTTCCTGCAATGCTGTAAGACAGTTTTTAATGTGTTAGAAGTTATATACACAAAACCTTATGTTAGGACTTCAATGATCAAGATTGTCAGTTTACAGCTTTCTGAGTCCAGTAATGCTGAAATAGTGTTTCTGTTCAAATGAAGTGAAATCAAGCCCAAATCTGCTCAAAAGCTTTTCTCTCTATTAGAGAAAGCTGTTTCATTCAGTATTCAGTGCAAATCTTGCCAAACTGAAACATGCTTATGTCTTATGAAATAAAATGTTTTCTGCAATGCTGTAAGACAGTTTTTAATGTGTTAGAAGTTATATACACAAAAACTAATGTTAGGACTGCAATGATCAAGATTGTCAGTTTACAGCTTTCTGAGTCCAGTAATGTTGAAATAGTGTTTCTGTTCAAATGAAGTGAAATCAAGCCCAAATCTGCTCAAAAGCTTTTCTCTCTATTAGAGAAAGCTGTTTCATTCAATATTCAGTGCAAATCTTGCCAAACTGAAACAAGCTTATGCCTTATGAAGTACAATGTTTTCTGCAATGCTGTAAGACAGTTTTTAATGTGTTAGAAGTTATATGCACAAAAACTAATGTTAGGACTGCAATGATCAAGATTGTCAGTTTACAGCTTTCTGAGTCCAGTAATGTTGAAATAGTGTTTCTGTTCAAATGAAGTGAAATCAAGCCCAAATCTGCTCAAAAGCTTTTCTCTCTATTAGAGAAAGCTGTTTCATTCAATATTCAGTGCAAATCTTGCCAAACTGAAACAAGCTTATGCCTTATGAAGTACAATGTTTTCTGCAATGCTGTAAGACAGTTTTTAATGTGTTAGAAGTTATATGCACAAAAACTAATGTTAGGACTGCAATGATCAAGATTGTCAGTTTACAGCTTTCTGAGTCCAGTAATGTTGAAATAGTGTTTCTGTTCAAATGAAGTGAAATCAAGCCCAAATCTGCTCAAAAGCTTTTCTCTCTATTAGAGAAAGCTGTTTCATTCAATATTCAGTGCAAATCTTGCCAAACTGAAACAAGCTTATGCCTTATGAAGTACAATGTTTTCTGCAATGCTGTAAGACAGTTTTTAATGTGTTAGAAGTTATATGCACAAAAACTTATGTTAGGACTTCAATGATCAAGATTGTCAGTTTACAGCTTTCTGAGTCCAGTAATGCTGAAATAGTGTTTCTGTTGAAATGAAGTGAAATCAAGCCCAAATCTGCTCAAAAGCTTTTCTCTCTATTAGATAAGGCTGTTTCATTCAGTATTCAGTGCAAATCTTGCCAAACTGAAACAAGCTTATGCCTTATGAAGTACAATGTTTTCTGCAATGCTGTAAGACAGTTTTTAATGTGTTAGAAGTTATATGCACAAAAACTAATGTTAGGACTGCAATGATCAAGATTGTCAGTTTACAGCTTTCTGAGTCCAGTAATGTTGAAATAGTGTTTCTGTTCAAATGAAGTGAAATCAAGCCCAAATCTGCTCAAAAGCTTTTCTCTCTTTTAGAGAAAGCTGTTTCATTCAATATTCAGTGCAAATCTTGCCAAACTGAAACAAGCTTATGTCTTATGAAGTACAATGTTTTCTGCAATGCTGTAAGACAGTTTTTAATGTGTTAGAAGTTATATGCACAAAAACTTATGTTAGGACTTCAATGATCAAGATTGTCAGTTTACAGCTTTCTGAGTCCAGTAATGCTGAAATAGTGTTTCTGTTCAAATGAAGTGAAATCAAGCCCAAATCTGCTCAAAAGCTTGTCTCTCTAATAGAGAATGCGGTTTCATTCAGTATTCAGTGCAAATCTTGCCAAACTGATAGATGCTTATGCCATATGAAATACAATGATTTCTGCAATGCTGTAAGACAGTTTTTAATGTGTTAGAAGTTATATGCACAAAAACTTATGTTAGGACTTCAATGATCAAGATTGTCAGTTTACAGCTTTCTGAGTCCAGTAATGCTGAAATAGTGCTTCTGTTCAAATGAAGTGAAATCTAGCCCAAATCTGCTCAAAAGCTTTTCTCTCTATTAGAGAAAGCTGTTTCATTCAGTATTCAGTGCAAATCTTGCCAAACTGAAACATGCTTATGTCTTATGAAATAAAATGTTTTCTGCAATGCTGTAAGACAGTTTTTAATGTGTTAGAAGTTATATACACAAAAACTAATGTTAGGACTGCAATGATCAAGATTGTCAGTTTACAGCTTTCTGAGTCCAGTAATGCTGAAATAGTGTTTCTGTTCAAATGAAGTGAAATCAAGCCCAAATCTGCTCAAAAGCTTTTCTCTCTATTAGATAAAGCTGTTTCATTCAGTATTCAGTGCAAATCTTGCCAAACTGAAACAAGCTTATGCCTTATGAAGTACAATGTTTTCTGCAATGCTGTAAGACAGTTTTTAATGTGTTAGAAGTTATATGCACAAAAACTTATGTTAGGACTTCAATGATCAAGATTGTCAGTTTACAGCTTTCTGAGTCCAGTAATGCTGAAATAGTGTTTCTGTTCAAATGAAGTGAAATCAAGCCCAAATCTGCTCAAAAGCTTTTCTCTCTATTAGAGAAAGCTGTTTCATTCAGTATTCAGTGCAAATCTTGCCAAACTGAAACTTGCTTATGTCTTATGAAATAAAATGTTTTCTGCAATGCTGTAAGACAGTTTTTAATGTGTTAGAAGTTATATACACAAAAACTAATGTTAGGACTGCAATGATCAAGATTGTCCGTTTACAGCTTTCTGAGTCCAGTAATGTTGAAATAGTGTTTCTGTTCAAATGAAGTGAAATCAAGCCCAAATCTGCTCAAAAGCTTGTCTCTCTAATAGAGAATGCGGTTTCATTCAGTATTCAGTGCAAATCTTGCCAAACTGATAGATGCTTATGCCATATGAAATACAATGATTTCTGCAATGCTGTAAGACAGTTTTTAATGTGTTAGAAGTTATATGCACAAAAACTTATGTTAGGACTTCAATGATCAAGATTGTCAGTTTACAGCTTTCTGAGTCCAGTAATGCTGAAATAGTGCTTCTGTTCAAATGAAGTGAAATCTAGCCCAAATCTGCTCAAAAGCTTGTCTCTCTATTAGAGAAAGCTGTTTCATTCAATATTCAGTGCAAATCTTGCCAAACTGAAACATGCTTATGTATTATGAAATAAAATGTTTTCTGCAATGCTGTAAGACAGTTTTTAATGTGTTAGAAGTTATATGCACAAAAACTAATGTAAGGACTTCAATGATCAGGATTGTCAGTTTACAGCTTTCTGAGTCCAGTAATGCTGAAATAGTGTTTCTGTTCAAATGAAGTGAAATCAAGCCCAAATCTGCTCAAAAGCTTTTCTCTCTATTAGAGAAAGCTGTTTCATTCAATATTCAGTGCAAATCTTGCCAAACTGAAACAAGCTTATGCCTTATGAAGTACAATGTTTTCTGCAATGCTGTAAGACAGTTTTTAATGTGTTAGAAGTTATATGCACAAAAACTTATGTTAGGACTTCAATGATCAAGATTGTCAGTTTACAGCTTTCTGAGTCCAGTAATGCTGAAATAGTGTTTCTGTTGAAATGAAGTGAAATCAAGCCCAAATCTGCTCAAAAGCTTTTCTCTCTATTAGATAAAGCTGTTTCATTCAGTATTCAGTGCAAATCTTGCCAAACTGAAACAAGCTTATGCCTTATGAAGTACAATGTTTTCTGCAATGCTGTAAGACAGTTTTTAATGTGTTAGAAGTTATATGCACAAAAACTTATGTTAGGACTTCAATGATCAAGATTGTCAGTTTACAGCTTTCTGAGTCCAGTAATGCTGAAATAGTGTTTCTGTTGAAATGAAGTGAAATCAAGCCCAAATCTGCTCAAAAGCTTTTCTCTCTATTAGATAAAGCTGTTTCATTCAGTATTCAGTGCAAATCTTGCCAAACTGAAACAAGCTTATGCCTTATGAAGTACAATGTTTTCTGCAATGCTGTAAGACAGTTTTTAATGTGTTAGAAGTTATATGCACAAAAACTTATGTTAGGACTGCAATGATCAAGATTGTCAGTTTACAGCTTTCTGAGTCCAGTAATGTTGAAATAGTGTTTCTGTTCAAATGAAGTGAAATCAAGCCCAAATCTGCTCAAAAGCTTTTCTCTCTATTAGAGAAAGCTGTTTCATTCAATATTCAGTGCAAATCTTGCCAAACTGAAACAAGCTTATGCCTTATGAAGTACAATGTTTTCTGCAATGCTGTAAGACAGTTTTTAATGTGTTAGAAGTTATATGCACAAAAACTTATGTTAGGACTTCAATGATCAAGATTGTCAGTTTACAGCTTTCTGAGTCCAGTAATGCTGAAATAGTGTTTCTGTTGAAATGAAGTGAAATCAAGCCCAAATCTGCTCAAAAGCTTTTCCCTCTATTAGATAAAGCTGTTTCATTCAGTATGCAGTGCAAATCTTGCCAAACTGAAACAAGCTTATGTCTTATGAAGTACAATGTTTTCTGCAATGCTTGTAAGACAGTTTTTAATGTGTTAGAAGTTATATGCACAAAAACTTATGTTAGGACTTCAATGATCAAGATTGTCAGTTTACAGCTTTCTGAGTCCAGTAATGCTGAAATAGTGTTTCTGTTCAAATGAAGTGAAATCAAGCCCAAATCTGCTCAAAAGCTTTTCTCTCTATTAGAGAAAGCTGTTTCATTCAGTATTCAGTGCAAATCTTGCCAAACTGAAACATGCTTATGTCTTATGAAATAAAATGTTTTCTGCAATGCTGTAAGACAGTTTTTAATGTGTTAGAAGTTATATACACAAAAACTAATGTTAGGACTGCAATGATCAAGATTGTCAGTTTACAGCTTTCTGAGTCCAGTAATGTTGAAATAGTGTTTCTGTTCAAATGAAGTGAAATCAAGCCCAAATCTGCTCAAAAGCTTTTCTCTCTATTAGAGAAAGCTGTTTCATTCAATATTCAGTGCAAATCTTGCCAAACTGAAACAAGCTTATGCCTTATGAAGTACAATGTTTTCTGCAATGCTGTAAGACAGTTTTTAATGTGTTAGAAGTTATATGCACAAAAACTTATGTTAGGACTTCAATGATCAAGATTGTCAGTTTACAGCTTTCTGAGTCCAGTAATGCTGAAATAGTGTTTCTGTTGAAATGAAGTGAAATCAAGCCCAAATCTGCTCAAAAGCTTTTCTCTCTATTAGATAAAGCTGTTTCTTTCAGTATTCAGTGCAAATCTTGCCAAACTGAAACAAGCTTATGTCTTATGAAGTACAATGTTTTCTGCAATGCTGTAAGACAGTTTTTAATGTGTTAGAAGTTATATGCACAAAAACTTATGTTAGGACTTCAATGATCAAGATTGTCAGTTTACAGCTTTCTGAGTCCAGTAATGCTGAAATAGTGTTTCTGTTGAAATGAAGTGAAATCAAGCCCAAATCTGCTCAAAAGCTTTTCTCTCTATTAGATAAAGCTGTTTCATTCAGTATTCAGTGCAAATCTTGCCAAACTGAAACAAGCTTATGCCTTATGAAGTACAATGTTTTCTGCAATGCTGTAAGACAGTTTTTAATGTGTTAGAAGTTATATGCACAAAAACTTATGTTAGGACTTCAATGATCAAGATTGTCAGTTTACAGCTTTCTGAGTCCAGTAATGCTGAAATAGTGTTTCTGTTCAAATGAAGTGAAATCAAGCCCAAATCTGCTCAAAAGCTTTTCTCTCTATTAGAGAAAGCTGTTTCATTCAGTATTCAGTGCAAATCTTGCCAAACTGAAACTTGCTTATGTCTTATGAAATAAAATGTTTTCTGCAATGCTGTAAGACAGTTTTTAATGTGTTAGAAGTTATATACACAAAAACTAATGTTAGGACTGCAATGATCAAGATTGTCCGTTTACAGCTTTCTGAGTCCAGTAATGTTGAAATAGTGTTTCTGTTCAAATGAAGTGAAATCAAGCCCAAATCTGCTCAAAAGCTTGTCTCTCTAATAGAGAATGCGGTTTCATTCAGTATTCAGTGCAAATCTTGCCAAACTGATAGATGCTTATGCCATATGAAATACAATGATTTCTGCAATGCTGTAAGACAGTTTTTAATGTGTTAGAAGTTATATGCACAAAAACTTATGTTAGGACTTCAATGATCAAGATTGTCAGTTTACAGCTTTCTGAGTCCAGTAATGCTGAAATAGTGCTTCTGTTCAAATGAAGTGAAATCTAGCCCAAATCTGCTCAAAAGCTTGTCTCTCTATTAGAGAAAGCTGTTTCATTCAATATTCAGTGCAAATCTTGCCAAACTGAAACATGCTTATGTATTATGAAATAAAATGTTTTCTGCAATGCTGTAAGACAGTTTTTAATGTGTTAGAAGTTATATGCACAAAAACTAATGTAAGGACTTCAATGATCAGGATTGTCAGTTTACAGCTTTCTGAGTCCAGTAATGCTGAAATAGTGTTTCTGTTCAAATGAAGTGAAATCAAGCCCAAATCTGCTCAAAAGCTTTTCTCTCTATTAGAGAAAGCTGTTTCATTCAATATTCAGTGCAAATCTTGCCAAACTGAAACAAGCTTATGCCTTATGAAGTACAATGTTTTCTGCAATGCTGTAAGACAGTTTTTAATGTGTTAGAAGTTATATGCACAAAAACTTATGTTAGGACTTCAATGATCAAGATTGTCAGTTTACAGCTTTCTGAGTCCAGTAATGCTGAAATAGTGTTTCTGTTGAAATGAAGTGAAATCAAGCCCAAATCTGCTCAAAAGCTTTTCTCTCTATTAGATAAAGCTGTTTCATTCAGTATTCAGTGCAAATCTTGCCAAACTGAAACAAGCTTATGTCTTATGAAGTACAATGTTTTCTGCAATGCTGTAAGACAGTTTTTAATGTGTTAGAAGTTATATGCACAAAAACTTATGTTAGGACTTCAATGATCAAGATTGTCAGTTTACAGCTTTCTGAGTCCAGTAATGCTGAAATAGTGTTTCTGTTCAAATGAAGTGAAATCAAGCCCAAATCTGCTCAAAAGCTTTTCTCTCTATTAGAGAAAGCTGTTTCATTCAATATTCAGTGCAAATCTTGCCAAACTGAAACAAGCTTATTCCTTATGAAGTACAATGTTTTCTGCAATGCTGTAAGACAGTTTTTAATGTGTTAGAAGTTATATGCACAAAAACTAATGTTAGGACTGCAATGATCAAGATTGTCAGTTTACAGCTTTCTGAGTCCAGTAATGCTGAAATAGTGCTTCTGTTCAAATGAAGTGAAATCTAGCCCAAATCTGCTCAAAAGCTTTTCTCTCTATTAGAGAAAGCTGTTTCATTCAGTATTCAGTGCAAATCTTGCCAAACTGAAACATGCTTATGTCTTATGAAATAAAATGTTTTCTGCAATGCTGTAAGACAGTTTTTAATGTGTTAGAAGTTATATACACAAAAACTAATGTTAGGACTGCAATGATCAAGATTGTCAGTTTACAGCTTTCTGAGTCCAGTAATGTTGAAATAGTGTTTCTGTTCAAATGAAGTGAAATCAAGCCCAAATCTGCTCAAAAGCTTTTCTCTCTATTAGAGAAAGCTGTTTCATTCAATATTCAGAGCAAATCTTGCCAAACTGAAACAAGCTTATGCCTTATGAAGTACAATGTTTTCTGCAATGCTGTAAGACAGTTTTTAATGTGTTAGAAGTTATATGCACAAAAACTAATGTTAGGACTGCAATGATCAAGATTGTCAGTTTACAGCTTTCTGAGTCCAGTAATGTTGAAATAGTGTTTCTGTTGAAATGAAGTGAAATCAAGCCCAAATCTGCTCAAAAGCTTTTCTCTCTATTAGAGAAAGCTGTTTCATTCAATATTCAGTGCAAATCTTGCCAAACTGAAACAAGCTTATGCCTTATGAAGTACAATGTTTTCTGCAATGCTGTAAGACAGTTTTTAATGTGTTAGAAGTTATATGCACAAAAACTTATGTTAGGACTTCAATGATCAAGATTGTCAGTTTACAGCTTTCTGAGTCCAGTAATGCTGAAATAGTGTTTCTGTTGAAATGAAGTGAAATCAAGCCCAAATCTGCTCAAAAGCTTTTCTCTCTATTAGATAAAGCTGTTTCATTCAGTATTCAGTGCAAATCTTGCCAAACTGAAACAAGCTTATGTCTTATGAAGTACAATGTTTTCTGCAATGCTGTAAGACAGTTTTTAATGTGTTAGAAGTTATATGCACAAAAACTTATGTTAGGACTTCAATGATCAAGATTGTCAGTTTACAGCTTTCTGAGTCCAGTAATGCTGAAATAGTGTTTCTGTTCAAATGAAGTGAAATCAAGCCCAAATCTGCTCAAAAGCTTTTCTCTCTATTAGAGAAAGCTGTTTCATTCAGTATTCAGTGCAAATCTTGCCAAACTGAAACTTGCTTATGTCTTATGAAATAAAATGTTTTCTGCAATGCTGTAAGACAGTTTTTAATGTGTTAGAAGTTATATACACAAAAACTAATGTTAGGACTGCAATGATCAAGATTGTCCGTTTACAGCTTTCTGAGTCCAGTAATGTTGAAATAGTGTTTCTGTTCAAATGAAGTGAAATCAAGCCCAAATCTGCTCAAAAGCTTGTCTCTCTAATAGAGAATGCGGTTTCATTCAGTATTCAGTGCAAATCTTGCCAAACTGATAGATGCTTATGCCATATGAAATACAATGATTTCTGCAATGCTGTAAGACAGTTTTTAATGTGTTAGAAGTTATATGCACAAAAACTTATGTTAGGACTTCAATGATCAAGATTGTCAGTTTACAGCTTTCTGAGTCCAGTAATGCTGAAATAGTGCTTCTGTTCAAATGAAGTGAAATCTAGCCCAAATCTGCTCAAAAGCTTGTCTCTCTATTAGAGAAAGCTGTTTCATTCAATATTCAGTGCAAATCTTGCCAAACTGAAACATGCTTATGTATTATGAAATAAAATGTTTTCTGCAATGCTGTAAGACAGTTTTTAATGTGTTAGAAGTTATATGCACAAAAACTAATGTAAGGACTTCAATGATCAGGATTGTCAGTTTACAGCTTTCTGAGTCCAGTAATGCTGAAATAGTGTTTCTGTTCAAATGAAGTGAAATCAAGCCCAAATCTGCTCAAAAGCTTTTCTCTCTATTAGAGAAAGCTGTTTCATTCAATATTCAGTGCAAATCTTGCCAAACTGAAACAAGCTTATGCCTTATGAAGTACAATGTTTTCTGCAATGCTGTAAGACAGTTTTTAATGTGTTAGAAGTTATATGCACAAAAACTTATGTTAGGACTTCAATGATCAAGATTGTCAGTTTACAGCTTTCTGAGTCCAGTAATGCTGAAATAGTGTTTCTGTTGAAATGAAGTGAAATCAAGCCCAAATCTGCTCAAAAGCTTTTCTCTCTATTAGATAAAGCTGTTTCATTCAGTATTCAGTGCAAATCTTGCCAAACTGAAACAAGCTTATGTCTTATGAAGTACAATGTTTTCTGCAATGCTGTAAGACAGTTTTTAATGTGTTAGAAGTTATATGCACAAAAACTTATGTTAGGACTTCAATGATCAAGATTGTCAGTTTACAGCTTTCTGAGTCCAGTAATGCTGAAATAGTGTTTCTGTTCAAATGAAGTGAAATCAAGCCCAAATCTGCTCAAAAGCTTTTCTCTCTATTAGAGAAAGCTGTTTCATTCAATATTCAGTGCAAATCTTGCCAAACTGAAACAAGCTTATTCCTTATGAAGTACAATGTTTTCTGCAATGCTGTAAGACAGTTTTTAATGTGTTAGAAGTTATATGCACAAAAACTAATGTTAGGACTGCAATGATCAAGATTGTCAGTTTACAGCTTTCTGAGTCCAGTAATGCTGAAATAGTGCTTCTGTTCAAATGAAGTGAAATCTAGCCCAAATCTGCTCAAAAGCTTGTCTCTCTATTAGAGAAAGCTGTTTCATTCAATATTCAGTGCAAATCTTGCCAAACTGAAACATGCTTATGTATTATGAAATAAAATGTTTTCTGCAATGCTGTAAGACAGTTTTTAATGTGTTAGAAGTTATATGCACAAAAACTAATGTAAGGACTTCAATGATCAGGATTGTCAGTTTACAGCTTTCTGAGTCCAGTAATGCTGAAATAGTGTTTCTGTTCAAATGAAGTGAAATCAAGCCCAAATCTGCTCAAAAGCTTTTCTCTCTATTAGAGAAAGCTGTTTCATTCAATATTCAGTGCAAATCTTGCCAAACTGAAACAAGCTTATGCCTTATGAAGTACAATGTTTTCTGCAATGCTGTAAGACAGTTTTTAATGTGTTAGAAGTTATATGCACAAAAACTTATGTTAGGACTTCAATGATCAAGATTGTCAGTTTACAGCTTTCTGAGTCCAGTAATGCTGAAATAGTGTTTCTGTTGAAATGAAGTGAAATCAAGCCCAAATCTGCTCAAAAGCTTTTCTCTCTATTAGATAAAGCTGTTTCATTCAGTATTCAGTGCAAATCTTGCCAAACTGAAACAAGCTTATGTCTTATGAAGTACAATGTTTTCTGCAATGCTGTAAGACAGTTTTTAATGTGTTAGAAGTTATATGCACAAAAACTTATGTTAGGACTTCAATGATCAAGATTGTCAGTTTACAGCTTTCTGAGTCCAGTAATGCTGAAATAGTGTTTCTGTTCAAATGAAGTGAAATCAAGCCCAAATCTGCTCAAAAGCTTTTCTCTCTATTAGAGAAAGCTGTTTCATTCAATATTCAGTGCAAATCTTGCCAAACTGAAACAAGCTTATTCCTTATGAAGTACAATGTTTTCTGCAATGCTGTAAGACAGTTTTTAATGTGTTAGAAGTTATATGCACAAAAACTAATGTTAGGACTGCAATGATCAAGATTGTCAGTTTACAGCTTTCTGAGTCCAGTAATGTTGAAATAGTGTTTCTGTTCAAATGAAGTGAAATCAAGCCCAAATCTGCTCAAAAGCTTTTCTCTCTATTAGAGAAAGCTGTTTCATTCAATATTCAGTGCAAATCTTGCCAAACTGAAACAAGCTTATTCCTTATGAAGTACAATGTTTTCTGCAATGCTGTAAGACAGTTTTTAATGTGTTAGAAGTTATATGCACAAAAACTAATGTTAGGACTGCAATGATCAAGATTGTCAGTTTACAGCTTTCTGAGTCCAGTAATGCTGAAATAGTGCTTCTGTTCAAATGAAGTGAAATCAAGCCCAAATCTGCTCAAAAGCTTTTCTCTCTATTAGAGAAAGCTGTTTCATTCAATATTCAGTGCAAATCTTGCCAAACTGAAACAAGCTTATGCCTTATGAAGTACAATGTTTTCTGCAATGCTGTAAGACAGTTTTTAATGTGTTAGAAGTTATATGCACAAAAACTAATGTTAGGACTGCAATGATCAAGATTGTCAGTTTACAGCTTTCTGAGTCCAGTAATGCTGAAATAGTGTTTCTGTTGAAATGAAGTGAAATCAAGCCCAAATCTGCTCAAAAGCTTTTCTCTCTATTAGATAAAGCTGTTTCATTCAGTATTCAGTGCAAATCTTGCCAAACTGAAACAAGCTTATGCCTTATGAAGTACAATGTTTTCTGCAATGCTGTAAGACAGTTTTTAATGTGTTAGAAGTTATATGCACAAAAACTTATGTTAGGACTTCAATGATCAAGATTGTCAGTTTACAGCTTTCTGAGTCCAGTAATGCTGAAATAGTGTTTCTGTTGAAATGAAGTGAAATCAAGCCCAAATCTGCTCAAAAGCTTTTCTCTCTATTAGATAAAGCTGTTTCATTCAGTATTCATTGCAAATCTTGCCAAACTGAAACAAGCTTATGCCTTATGAAGTACAATGTTTTCTGCAATGCTGTAAGACAGTTTTTAATGTGTTAGAAGTTATATGCACAAAAACTTATGTTAGGACTGCAATGATCAAGATTGTCAGTTTACAGCTTTCTGAGTCCAGTAATGTTGAAATAGTGTTTCTGTTCAAATGAAGTGAAATCAAGCCCAAATCTGCTCAAAAGCTTTTCTCTCTATTAGAGAAAGCTGTTTCATTCAATATTCAGTGCAAATCTTGCCAAACTGAAACAAGCTTATGCCTTATGAAGTACAATGTTTTCTGCAATGCTGTAAGACAGTTTTTAATGTGTTAGAAGTTATATGCACAAAAACTTATGTTAGGACTTCAATGATCAAGATTGTCAGTTTACAGCTTTCTGAGTCCAGTAATGCTGAAATAGTGTTTCTGTTGAAATGAAGTGAAATCAAGCCCAAATCTGCTCAAAAGCTTTTCTCTCTATTAGATAAGGCTGTTTCATTCAGTATTCAGTGCAAATCTTGCCAAACTGAAACAAGCTTATGTCTTATGAAGTACAATGTTTTCTGCAATGCTGTAAGACAGTTTTTAATGTGTTAGAAGTTATATGCACAAAAACTTATGTTAGGACTGCAATGATCAAGATTGTCAGTTTACAGCTTTCTGAGTCCAGTAATGCTGAAATAGTGTTTCTGTTCAAATGAAGTGAAATCAAGCCCAAATCTGCTCAAAAGCTTTTCTCTCTATTAGAGAAAGCTGTTTCATTCAATATTCAGTGCAAATCTTGCCAAACTGAAACAAGCTTATGTCTTATGAAGTACAATGTTTTCTGCAATGCTGTAAGACAGTTTTTAATGTGTTAGAAGTTATATGCACAAAAACTTATGTTAGGACTTCAATGATCAAGATTGTCAGTTTACAGCTTTCTGAGTCCAGTAATGCTGAAATAGTGTTTCTGTTCAAATGAAGTGAAATCAAGCCCAAATCTGCTCAAAAGCTTGTCTCTCTAATAGAGAATGCGGTTTCATTCAGTATTCAGTGCAAATCTTGCCAAACTGATAGATGCTTATGCCATATGAAATACAATGATTTCTGCAATGCTGTAAGACAGTTTTTAATGTGTTAGAAGTTATATACACAAAAACTTATGTTAGGACTTCAATGATCAAGATTGTCAGTTTACAGCTTTCTGAGTCCAGTAATGCTGAAATAGTGCTTCTGTTCAAATGAAGTGAAATCTAGCCCAAATCTGCTCAAAAGCTTTTCTCTCTATTAGAGAAAGCTGTTTCATTCAGTATTCAGTGCAAATCTTGCCAAACTGAAACATGCTTATGTCTTATGAAATAAAATGTTTTCTGCAATGCTGTAAGACAGTTTTTAATGTGTTAGAAGTTATATACACAAAAACTAATGTTAGGACTGCAATGATCAAGATTGTCAGTTTACAGCTTTCTGAGTCCAGTAATGTTGAAATAGTGTTTCTGTTCAAATGAAGTGAAATCAAGCCCAAATCTGCTCAAAAGCTTTTCTCTCTATTAGAGAAAGCTGTTTCATTCAATATTCAGTGCAAATCTTGCCAAACTGAAACAAGCTTATGCCTTATGAAGTACAATGTTTTCTGCAATGCTGTAAGACAGTTTTTAATGTGTTAGAAGTTATATGCACAAAAACTTATGTTAGGACTTCAATGATCAAGATTGTCAGTTTACAGCTTTCTGAGTCCAGTAATGCTGAAATAGTGTTTCTGTTGAAATGAAGTGAAATCAAGCCCAAATCTGCTCAAAAGCTTTTCTCTCTATTAGATAAGGCTGTTTCATTCAGTATTCAGTGCAAATCTTGCCAAACTGAAACAAGCTTATGTCTTATGAAGTACAATGTTTTCTGCAATGCTGTAAGACAGTTTTTAATGTGTTAGAAGTTATATGCACAAAAACTTATGTTAGGACTGCAATGATCAAGATTGTCAGTTTACAGCTTTCTGAGTCCAGTAATGTTGAAATAGTGTTTCTGTTCAAATGAAGTGAAATCAAGCCCAAATCTGCTCAAAAGCTTTTCTCTCTATTAGAGAAAGCTGTTTCATTCAATATTCAGTGCAAATCTTGCCAAACTGAAACAAGCTTATGTCTTATGAAGTACAATGTATTCTGCAATGCTGTAAGACAGTTTTTAATGTGTTAGAAGTTATATGCACAAAAACTTATGTTAGGACTTCAATGATCAAGATTGTCAGTTTACAGCTTTCTGAGTCCAGTAATGCTGAAATAGTGTTTCTGTTCAAATGAAGTGAAATCAAGCCCAAATCTGCTCAAAAGCTTGTCTCTCTAATAGAGAATGCGGTTTCATTCAGTATTCAGTGCAAATCTTGCCAAACTGATAGATGCTTATGCCATATGAAATACAATGATTTCTGCAATGCTGTAAGACAGTTTTTAATGTGTTAGAAGTTATATGCACAAAAACTTATGTTAGGACTTCAATGATCAAGATTGTCAGTTTACAGCTTTCTGAGTCCAGTAATGCTGAAATAGTGCTTCTGTTCAAATGAAGTGAAATCTAGCCCAAATCTGCTCAAAAGCTTGTCTCTCTAATAGAGAATGCGGTTTCATTCAGTATTCAGTGCAAATCTTGCCAAACTGATAGATGCTTATGCCATATGAAATACAATGATTTCTGCAATGCTGTAAGACAGTTTTTAATGTGTTAGAAGTTATATGCACAAAAACTTATGTTAGGACTTCAATGATCAAGATTGTCAGTTTACAGCTTTCTGAGTCCAGTAATGCTGAAATAGTGTTTCTGTTCAAATGAAGTGAAATCAAGCCCAAATCTGCTCAAAAGCTTTTCTCTCTATTAGAGAAAGCTGTTTCATTCAGTATTCAGTGCAAATCTTGCCAAACTGAAACTTGCTTATGTCTTATGAAATAAAATGTTTTCTGCAATGCTGTAAGACAGTTTTTAATGTGTTAGAAGTTATATACACAAAAACTAATGTTAGGACTGCAATGATCAAGATTGTCCGTTTACAGCTTTCTGAGTCCAGTAATGTTGAAATAGTGTTTCTGTTCAAATGAAGTGAAATCAAGCCCAAATCTGCTCAAAAGCTTGTCTCTCTAATAGAGAATGCGGTTTCATTCAGTATTCAGTGCAAATCTTGCCAAACTGATAGATGCTTATGCCATATGAAATACAATGATTTCTGCAATGCTGTAAGACAGTTTTTAATGTGTTAGAAGTTATATGCACAAAAACTTATGTTAGGACTTCAATGATCAAGATTGTCAGTTTACAGCTTTCTGAGTCCAGTAATGCTGAAATAGTGTTTCTGTTGAAATGAAGTGAAATCAAGCCCAAATCTGCTCAAAAGCTTTTCTCTCTATTAGATAAAGCTGTTTCATTCAGTATTCATTGCAAATCTTGCCAAACTGAAACAAGCTTATGCCTTATGAAGTACAATGTTTTCTGCAATGCTGTAAGACAGTTTTTAATGTGTTAGAAGTTATATGCACAAAAACTTATGTTAGGACTGCAATGATCAAGATTGTCAGTTTACAGCTTTCTGAGTCCAGTAATGTTGAAATAGTGTTTCTGTTCAAATGAAGTGAAATCAAGCCCAAATCTGCTCAAAAGCTTTTCTCTCTATTAGAGAAAGCTGTTTCATTCAATATTCAGTGCAAATCTTGCCAAACTGAAACAAGCTTATGCCTTATGAAGTACAATGTTTTCTGCAATGCTGTAAGACAGTTTTTAATGTGTTAGAAGTTATATGCACAAAAACTTATGTTAGGACTTCAATGATCAAGATTGTCAGTTTACAGCTTTCTGAGTCCAGTAATGCTGAAATAGTGTTTCTGTTGAAATGAAGTGAAATCAAGCCCAAATCTGCTCAAAAGCTTTTCTCTCTATTAGATAAGGCTGTTTCATTCAGTATTCAGTGCAAATCTCTCCAAACTGAAACAAGCTTATGTCTTATGAAGTACAATGTTTTCTGCAATGCTGTAAGACAGTTTTTAATGTGTTAGAAGTTATATGCACAAAAACTTATGTTAGGACTGCAATGATCAAGATTGTCAGTTTACAGCTTTCTGAGTCCAGTAATGCTGAAATAGTGTTTCTGTTCAAATGAAGTGAAATCAAGCCCAAATCTGCTCAAAAGCTTTTCTCTCTATTAGAGAAAGCTGTTTCATTCAATATTCAGTGCAAATCTTGCCAAACTGAAACAAGCTTATGTCTTATGAAGTACAATGTTTTCTGCAATGCTGTAAGACAGTTTTTAATGTGTTAGAAGTTATATGCACAAAAACTTATGTTAGGACTTCAATGATCAAGATTGTCAGTTTACAGCTTTCTGAGTCCAGTAATGCTGAAATAGTGTTTCTGTTCAAATGAAGTGAAATCAAGCCCAAATCTGCTCAAAAGCTTGTCTCTCTAATAGAGAATGCGGTTTCATTCAGTATTCAGTGCAAATCTTGCCAAACTGATAGATGCTTATGCCATATGAAATACAATGATTTCTGCAATGCTGTAAGACAGTTTTTAATGTGTTAGAAGTTATATACACAAAAACTTATGTTAGGACTTCAATGATCAAGATTGTCAGTTTACAGCTTTCTGAGTCCAGTAATGCTGAAATAGTGCTTCTGTTCAAATGAAGTGAAATCTAGCCCAAATCTGCTCAAAAGCTTTTCTCTCTATTAGAGAAAGCTGTTTCATTCAGTATTCAGTGCAAATCTTGCCAAACTGAAACATGCTTATGTCTTATGAAATAAAATGTTTTCTGCAATGCTGTAAGACAGTTTTTAATGTGTTAGAAGTTATATACACAAAAACTAATGTTAGGACTGCAATGATCAAGATTGTCAGTTTACAGCTTTCTGAGTCCAGTAATGTTGAAATAGTGTTTCTGTTCAAATGAAGTGAAATCAAGCCCAAATCTGCTCAAAAGCTTTTCTCTCTATTAGAGAAAGCTGTTTCATTCAATATTCAGTGCAAATCTTGCCAAACTGAAACAAGCTTATGCCTTATGAAGTACAATGTTTTCTGCAATGCTGTAAGACAGTTTTTAATGTGTTAGAAGTTATATGCACAAAAACTTATGTTAGGACTTCAATGATCAAGATTGTCAGTTTACAGCTTTCTGAGTCCAGTAATGCTGAAATAGTGTTTCTGTTGAAATGAAGTGAAATCAAGCCCAAATCTGCTCAAAAGCTTTTCTCTCTATTAGATAAGGCTGTTTCATTCAGTATTCAGTGCAAATCTTGCCAAACTGAAACAAGCTTATGTCTTATGAAGTACAATGTTTTCTGCAATGCTGTAAGACAGTTTTTAATGTGTTAGAAGTTATATGCACAAAAACTTATGTTAGGACTGCAATGATCAAGATTGTCAGTTTACAGCTTTCTGAGTCCAGTAATGTTGAAATAGTGTTTCTGTTCAAATGAAGTGAAATCAAGCCCAAATCTGCTCAAAAGCTTTTCTCTCTATTAGAGAAAGCTGTTTCATTCAATATTCAGTGCAAATCTTGCCAAACTGAAACAAGCTTATGTCTTATGAAGTACAATGTATTCTGCAATGCTGTAAGACAGTTTTTAATGTGTTAGAAGTTATATGCACAAAAACTTATGTTAGGACTTCAATGATCAAGATTGTCAGTTTACAGCTTTCTGAGTCCAGTAATGCTGAAATAGTGTTTCTGTTCAAATGAAGTGAAATCAAGCCCAAATCTGCTCAAAAGCTTGTCTCTCTAATAGAGAATGCGGTTTCATTCAGTATTCAGTGCAAATCTTGCCAAACTGATAGATGCTTATGCCATATGAAATACAATGATTTCTGCAATGCTGTAAGACAGTTTTTAATGTGTTAGAAGTTATATGCACAAAAACTTATGTTAGGACTTCAATGATCAAGATTGTCAGTTTACAGCTTTCTGAGTCCAGTAATGCTGAAATAGTGCTTCTGTTCAAATGAAGTGAAATCTAGCCCAAATCTGCTCAAAAGCTTGTCTCTCTAATAGAGAATGCGGTTTCATTCAGTATTCAGTGCAAATCTTGCCAAACTGATAGATGCTTATGCCATATGAAATACAATGATTTCTGCAATGCTGTAAGACAGTTTTTAATGTGTTAGAAGTTATATGCACAAAAACTTATGTTAGGACTTCAATGATCAAGATTGTCAGTTTACAGCTTTCTGAGTCCAGTAATGCTGAAATAGTGTTTCTGTTCAAATGAAGTGAAATCAAGCCCAAATCTGCTCAAAAGCTTTTCTCTCTATTAGAGAAAGCTGTTTCATTCAGTATTCAGTGCAAATCTTGCCAAACTGAAACTTGCTTATGTCTTATGAAATAAAATGTTTTCTGCAATGCTGTAAGACAGTTTTTAATGTGTTAGAAGTTATATACACAAAAACTAATGTTAGGACTGCAATGATCAAGATTGTCCGTTTACAGCTTTCTGAGTCCAGTAATGTTGAAATAGTGTTTCTGTTCAAATGAAGTGAAATCAAGCCCAAATCTGCTCAAAAGCTTGTCTCTCTAATAGAGAATGCGGTTTCATTCAGTATTCAGTGCAAATCTTGCCAAACTGATAGATGCTTATGCCATATGAAATACAATGATTTCTGCAATGCTGTAAGACAGTTTTTAATGTGTTAGAAGTTATATGCACAAAAACTTATGTTAGGACTTCAATGATCAAGATTGTCAGTTTACAGCTTTCTGAGTCCAGTAATGCTGAAATAGTGTTTCTGTTGAAATGAAGTGAAATCAAGCCCAAATCTGCTCAAAAGCTTTTCTCTCTATTAGATAAAGCTGTTTCATTCAGTATTCATTGCAAATCTTGCCAAACTGAAACAAGCTTATGCCTTATGAAGTACAATGTTTTCTGCAATGCTGTAAGACAGTTTTTAATGTGTTAGAAGTTATATGCACAAAAACTTATGTTAGGACTGCAATGATCAAGATTGTCAGTTTACAGCTTTCTGAGTCCAGTAATGTTGAAATAGTGTTTCTGTTCAAATGAAGTGAAATCAAGCCCAAATCTGCTCAAAAGCTTTTCTCTCTATTAGAGAAAGCTGTTTCATTCAATATTCAGTGCAAATCTTGCCAAACTGAAACAAGCTTATGCCTTATGAAGTACAATGTTTTCTGCAATGCTGTAAGACAGTTTTTAATGTGTTAGAAGTTATATGCACAAAAACTTATGTTAGGACTTCAATGATCAAGATTGTCAGTTTACAGCTTTCTGAGTCCAGTAATGCTGAAATAGTGTTTCTGTTGAAATGAAGTGAAATCAAGCCCAAATCTGCTCAAAAGCTTTTCTCTCTATTAGATAAGGCTGTTTCATTCAGTATTCAGTGCAAATCTTGCCAAACTGAAACAAGCTTATGTCTTATGAAGTACAATGTTTTCTGCAATGCTGTAAGACAGTTTTTAATGTGTTAGAAGTTATATGCACAAAAACTTATGTTAGGACTGCAATGATCAAGATTGTCAGTTTACAGCTTTCTGAGTCCAGTAATGCTGAAATAGTGTTTCTGTTCAAATGAAGTGAAATCAAGCCCAAATCTGCTCAAAAGCTTTTCTCTCTATTAGAGAAAGCTGTTTCATTCAATATTCAGTGCAAATCTTGCCAAACTGAAACAAGCTTATGTCTTATGAAGTACAATGTTTTCTGCAATGCTGTAAGACAGTTTTTAATGTGTTAGAAGTTATATGCACAAAAACTTATGTTAGGACTTCAATGATCAAGATTGTCAGTTTACAGCTTTCTGAGTCCAGTAATGCTGAAATAGTGTTTCTGTTCAAATGAAGTGAAATCAAGCCCAAATCTGCTCAAAAGCTTGTCTCTCTAATAGAGAATGCGGTTTCATTCAGTATTCAGTGCAAATCTTGCCAAACTGATAGATGCTTATGCCATATGAAATACAATGATTTCTGCAATGCTGTAAGACAGTTTTTAATGTGTTAGAAGTTATATACACAAAAACTTATGTTAGGACTTCAATGATCAAGATTGTCAGTTTACAGCTTTCTGAGTCCAGTAATGCTGAAATAGTGCTTCTGTTCAAATGAAGTGCAATCTAGCCCAAATCTGCTCAAAAGCTTTTCTCTCTATTAGAGAAAGCTGTTTCATTCAGTATTCAGTGCAAATCTTGCCAAACTGAAACATGCTTATGTCTTATGAAATAAAATGTTTTCTGCAATGCTGTAAGACAGTTTTTAATGTGTTAGAAGTTATATACACAAAAACTAATGTTAGGACTGCAATGATCAAGATTGTCAGTTTACAGCTTTCTGAGTCCAGTAATGTTGAAATAGTGTTTCTGTTCAAATGAAGTGAAATCAAGCCCAAATCTGCTCAAAAGCTTTTCTCTCTATTAGAGAAAGCTGTTTCATTCAATATTCAGTGCAAATCTTGCCAAACTGAAACAAGCTTATGCCTTATGAAGTACAATGTTTTCTGCAATGCTGTAAGACAGTTTTTAATGTGTTAGAAGTTATATGCACAAAAACTTATGTTAGGACTTCAATGATCAAGATTGTCAGTTTACAGCTTTCTGAGTCCAGTAATGCTGAAATAGTGTTTCTGTTGAAATGAAGTGAAATCAAGCCCAAATCTGCTCAAAAGCTTTTCTCTCTATTAGATAAGGCTGTTTCATTCAGTATTCAGTGCAAATCTTGCCAAACTGAAACAAGCTTATGTCTTATGAAGTACAATGTTTTCTGCAATGCTGTAAGACAGTTTTTAATGTGTTAGAAGTTATATGCACAAAAACTTATGTTAGGACTGCAATGATCAAGATTGTCAGTTTACAGCTTTCTGAGTCCAGTAATGTTGAAATAGTGTTTCTGTTCAAATGAAGTGAAATCAAGCCCAAATCTGCTCAAAAGCTTTTCTCTCTATTAGAGAAAGCTGTTTCATTCAATATTCAGTGCAAATCTTGCCAAACTGAAACAAGCTTATGTCTTATGAAGTACAATGTATTCTGCAATGCTGTAAGACAGTTTTTAATGTGTTAGAAGTTATATGCACAAAAACTTATGTTAGGACTTCAATGATCAAGATTGTCAGTTTACAGCTTTCTGAGTCCAGTAATGCTGAAATAGTGTTTCTGTTCAAATGAAGTGAAATCAAGCCCAAATCTGCTCAAAAGCTTGTCTCTCTAATAGAGAATGCGGTTTCATTCAGTATTCAGTGCAAATCTTGCCAAACTGATAGATGCTTATGCCATATGAAATACAATGATTTCTGCAATGCTGTAAGACAGTTTTTAATGTGTTAGAAGTTATATGCACAAAAACTTATGTTAGGACTTCAATGATCAAGATTGTCAGTTTACAGCTTTCTGAGTCCAGTAATGCTGAAATAGTGCTTCTGTTCAAATGAAGTGAAATCTAGCCCAAATCTGCTCAAAAGCTTGTCTCTCTAATAGAGAATGCGGTTTCATTCAGTATTCAGTGCAAATCTTGCCAAACTGATAGATGCTTATGCCATATGAAATACAATGATTTCTGCAATGCTGTAAGACAGTTTTTAATGTGTTAGAAGTTATATGCACAAAAACTTATGTTAGGACTTCAATGATCAAGATTGTCAGTTTACAGCTTTCTGAGTCCAGTAATGCTGAAATAGTGTTTCTGTTCAAATGAAGTGAAATCAAGCCCAAATCTGCTCAAAAGCTTTTCTCTCTATTAGAGAAAGCTGTTTCATTCAGTATTCAGTGCAAATCTTGCCAAACTGAAACTTGCTTATGTCTTATGAAATAAAATGTTTTCTGCAATGCTGTAAGACAGTTTTTAATGTGTTAGAAGTTATATACACAAAAACTAATGTTAGGACTGCAATGATCAAGATTGTCCGTTTACAGCTTTCTGAGTCCAGTAATGTTGAAATAGTGTTTCTGTTCAAATGAAGTGAAATCAAGCCCAAATCTGCTCAAAAGCTTGTCTCTCTAATAGAGAATGCGGTTTCATTCAGTATTCAGTGCAAATCTTGCCAAACTGATAGATGCTTATGCCATATGAAATACAATGATTTCTGCAATGCTGTAAGACAGTTTTTAATGTGTTAGAAGTTATATGCACAAAAACTTATGTTAGGACTTCAATGATCAAGATTGTCAGTTTACAGCTTTCTGAGTCCAGTAATGCTGAAATAGTGCTTCTGTTCAAATGAAGTGAAATCTAGCCCAAATCTGCTCAAAAGCTTGTCTCTCTATTAGAGAAAGCTGTTTCATTCAATATTCAGTGCAAATCTTGCCAAACTGAAACATGCTTATGTATTATGAAATAAAATGTTTTCTGCAATGCTGTAAGACAGTTTTTAATGTGTTAGAAGTTATATGCACAAAAACTTATGTTAGGACTTCAATGATCAAGATTGTCAGTTTACAGCTTTCTGAGTCCAGTATTGCTGAAATAGTGTTTCTGTTGAAATGAAGTGAAATCAAGCCCAAATCTGCTCAAAAGCTTTTCTCTCTATTAGATAAAGCTGTTTCATTCAGTATTCAGTGCAAATCTTGCCAAACTGAAACAAGCTTATGTCTTATGAAGTACAATGTTTTCTGCAATGCTGTAAGACAGTTTTTAATGTGTTAGAAGTTATATGCACAAAAACTAATGTTAGGACTGCAATGATCAAGATTGTCAGTTTACAGCTTTCTGAGTCCAGTAATGTTGAAATAGTGTTTCTGTTCAAATGAAGTGAAATCAAGCCCAAATCTGCTCAAAAGCTTTTCTCTCTATTAGAGAAAGCTGTTTCATTCAATATTCAGTGCAAATCTTGCCAAACTGAAACAAGCTTATGCCTTATGAAGTACAATGTTTTCTGCAATGCTGTAAGACAGTTTTTAATGTGTTAGAAGTTATATGCACAAAAACTTATGTTAGGACTTCAATGATCAAGATTGTCAGTTTACAGCTTTCTGAGTCCAGTAATGTTGAAATAGTGTTTCTGTTCAAATGAAGTGAAATCAAGCCCAAATCTGCTCAAAAGCTTTTCTCTCTATTAGAGAAAGCTGTTTCATTCAATATTCAGTGCAAATCTTGCCAAACTGAAACAAGCTTATGCCTTATGAAGTACAATGTTTTCTGCAATGCTGTAAGACAGTTTTTAATGTGTTAGAAGTTATATGCACAAAAACTTATGTTAGGACTTCAATGATCAAGATTGTCAGTTTACAGCTTTCTGAGTCCAGTATTGCTGAAATAGTGTTTCTGTTGAAATGAAGTGAAATCAAGCCCAAATCTGCTCAAAAGCTTTTCTCTCTATTAGATAAAGCTGTTTCATTCAGTATTCAGTGCAAATCTTGCCAAACTGAAACAAGCTTATGTCTTATGAAGTACAATGTTTTCTGCAATGCTGTAAGACAGTTTTTAATGTGTTAGAAGTTATATGCACAAAAACTAATGTTAGGACTGCAATGATCAAGATTGTCAGTTTACAGCTTTCTGAGTCCAGTAATGTTGAAATAGTGTTTCTGTTCAAATGAAGTGAAATCAAGCCCAAATCTGCTCAAAAGCTTTTCTCTCTATTAGAGAAAGCTGTTTCATTCAATATTCAGTGCAAATCTTGCCAAACTGAAACAAGCTTATGCCTTATGAAGTACAATGTTTTCTGCAATGCTGTAAGACAGTTTTTAATGTGTTAGAAGTTATATGCACAAAAACTTATGTTAGGACTTCAATGATCAAGATTGTCAGTTTACAGCTTTCTGAGTCCAGTAATGCTGAAATAGTGTTTCTGTTGAAATGAAGTGAAATCAAGCCCAAATCTGCTCAAAAGCTTTTCTCTCTATTAGATAAAGCTGTTTCATTCAGTATTCAGTGCAAATCTTGCCAAACTGAAACAAGCTTATGTCTTATGAAGTACAATGTTTTCTGCAATGCTGTAAGACAGTTTTTAATGTGTTAGAAGTTATATGCACAAAAACTTATGTTAGGACTTCAATGATCAAGATTGTCAGTTTACAGCTTTCTGAGTCCAGTAATGCTGAAATAGTGTTTCTGTTGAAATGAAGTGAAATCAAGCCCAAATCTGCTCAAAAGCTTTTCTCTCTATTAGATAAAGCTGTTTCATTCAGTATTCAGTGCAAATCTTGCCAAACTGAAACAAGCTTATGTCTTATGAAGTACAATGTTTTCTGCAATGCTGTAAGACAGTTTTTAATGTGTTAGAAGTTATATGCACAAAAACTTATGTTAGGACTTCAATGATCAAGATTGTCAGTTTACAGCTTTCTGAGTCCAGTAATGTTGAAATAGTGTTTCTGTTCAAATGAAGTGAAATCAAGCCCAAATCTGCTCAAAAGCTTTTCTCTCTATTAGAGAAAGCTGTTTCATTCAATATTCAGTGCAAATCTTGCCAAACTGAAACAAGCTTATGCCTTATGAAGTACAATGTTTTCTGCAATGCTGTAAGACAGTTTTTAATGTGTTAGAAGTTATATGCACAAAAACTTATGTTAGGACTTCAATGATCAAGATTGTCAGTTTACAGCTTTCTGAGTCCAGTAATGTTGAAATAGTGTTTCTGTTCAAATGAAGTGAAATCAAGCCCAAATCTGCTCAAAAGCTTTTCTCTCTATTAGAGAAAGCTGTTTCATTCAATATTCAGTGCAAATCTTGCCAAACTGAAACAAGCTTATGCCTTATGAAGTACAATGTTTTCTGCAATGCTGTAAGACAGTTTTTAATGTGTTAGAAGTTATATGCACAAAAACTTATGTTAGGACTTCAATGATCAAGATTGTCAGTTTACAGCTTTCTGAGTCCAGTATTGCTGAAATAGTGTTTCTGTTGAAATGAAGTGAAATCAAGCCCAAATCTGCTCAAAAGCTTTTCTCTCTATTAGATAAAGCTGTTTCATTCAGTATTCAGTGCAAATCTTGCCAAACTGAAACAAGCTTATGTCTTATGAAGTACAATGTTTTCTGCAATGCTGTAAGACAGTTTTTAATGTGTTAGAAGTTATATGCACAAAAACTAATGTTAGGACTGCAATGATCAAGATTGTCAGTTTACAGCTTTCTGAGTCCAGTAATGTTGAAATAGTGTTTCTGTTCAAATGAAGTGAAATCAAGCCCAAATCTGCTCAAAAGCTTTTCTCTCTATTAGAGAAAGCTGTTTCATTCAATATTCAGTGCAAATCTTGCCAAACTGAAACAAGCTTATGCCTTATGAAGTACAATGTTTTCTGCAATGCTGTAAGACAGTTTTTAATGTGTTAGAAGTTATATGCACAAAAACTTATGTTAGGACTTCAATGATCAAGATTGTCAGTTTACAGCTTTCTGAGTCCAGTAATGCTGAAATAGTGTTTCTGTTGAAATGAAGTGAAATCAAGCCCAAATCTGCTCAAAAGCTTTTCTCTCTATTAGATAAAGCTGTTTCATTCAGTATTCAGTGCAAATCTTGCCAAACTGAAACAAGCTTATGTCTTATGAAGTACAATGTTTTCTGCAATGCTGTAAGACAGTTTTTAATGTGTTAGAAGTTATATGCACAAAAACTTATGTTAGGACTTCAATGATCAAGATTGTCAGTTTACAGCTTTCTGAGTCCAGTAATGCTGAAATAGTGTTTCTGTTGAAATGAAGTGAAATCAAGCCCAAATCTGCTCAAAAGCTTTTCTCTCTATTAGATAAAGCTGTTTCATTCAGTATTCAGTGCAAATCTTGCCAAACTGAAACAAGCTTATGTCTTATGAAGTACAATGTTTTCTGCAATGCTGTAAGACAGTTTTTAATGTGTTAGAAGTTATATGCACAAAAACTTATGTTAGGACTTCAATGATCAAGATTGTCAGTTTACAGCTTTCTGAGTCCAGTAATGCTGAAATAGTGTTTCTGTTGAAATGAAGTGAAATCAAGCCCAAATCTGCTCAAAAGCTTTTCTCTCTATTAGAGAAAGCTGTTTCATTCAGTATTCAGTGCAAATCTTGCCAAACTGAAACATGCTTATGTCTTATGAAATAAAATGTTTTTTGCAATGCTGTAAGACAGTTTTTAATGTGTTAGAAGTTATATACACAAAAACTAATGTTAGGACTGCAATGATCAAGATTGTCAGTTTACAGCTTTCTGAGTCCAGTAATGTTGAAATAGTGTTTCTGTTGAAATGAAGTGAAATCAAGCCCAAATCTGCTCAAAAGCTTTTCTCTCTATTAGATAAAGCTGTTTCATTCAGTATTCATTGCAAATCTTGCCAAACTGAAACAAGCTTATGCCTTATGAAGTACAATGTTTTCTGCAATGCTGTAAGACAGTTTTTAATGTGTTAGAAGTTATATGCACAAAAACTTATGTTAGGACTGCAATGATCAAGATTGTCAGTTTACAGCTTTCTGAGTCCAGTAATGTTGAAATAGTGTTTCTGTTCAAATGAAGTGAAATCAAGCCCAAATCTGCTCAAAAGCTTTTCTCTCTATTAGAGAAAGCTGTTTCATTCAATATTCAGTGCAAATCTTGCCAAACTGAAACAAGCTTATGCCTTATGAAGTACAATGTTTTCTGCAATGCTGTAAGACAGTTTTTAATGTGTTAGAAGTTATATGCACAAAAACTTATGTTAGGACTTCAATGATCAAGATTGTCAGTTTACAGCTTTCTGAGTCCAGTAATGCTGAAATAGTGTTTCTGTTGAAATGAAGTGAAATCAAGCCCAAATCTGCTCAAAAGCTTTTCTCTCTATTAGATAAAGCTGTTTCATTCAGTATTCAGTGCAAATCTTGCCAAACTGAAACAAGCTTATGTCTTATGAAGTACAATGTTTTCTGCAATGCTGTAAGACAGTTTTTAATGTGTTAGAAGTTATATGCACAAAAACTTATGTTAGGACTTCAATGATCAAGATTGTCAGTTTACAGCTTTCTGAGTCCAGTAATGTTGAAATAGTGTTTCTGTTCAAATGAAGTGAAATCAAGCCCAAATCTGCTCAAAAGCTTTTCTCTCTATTAGAGAAAGCTGTTTCATTCAATATTCAGTGCAAATCTTGCCAAACTGAAACAAGCTTATGCCTTATGAAGTACAATGTTTTCTGCAATGCTGTAAGACAGTTTTTAATGTGTTAGAAGTTATATGCACAAAAACTTATGTTAGGACTTCAATGATCAAGATTGTCAGTTTACAGCTTTCTGAGTCCAGTAATGTTGAAATAGTGTTTCTGTTCAAATGAAGTGAAATCAAGCCCAAATCTGCTCAAAAGCTTTTCTCTCTATTAGAGAAAGCTGTTTCATTCAATATTCAGTGCAAATCTTGCCAAACTGAAACAAGCTTATGCCTTATGAAGTACAATGTTTTCTGCAATGCTGTAAGACAGTTTTTAATGTGTTAGAAGTTATATGCACAAAAACTTATGTTAGGACTTCAATGATCAAGATTGTCAGTTTACAGCTTTCTGAGTCCAGTATTGCTGAAATAGTGTTTCTGTTGAAATGAAGTGAAATCAAGCCCAAATCTGCTCAAAAGCTTTTCTCTCTATTAGATAAAGCTGTTTCATTCAGTATTCAGTGCAAATCTTGCCAAACTGAAACAAGCTTATGTCTTATGAAGTACAATGTTTTCTGCAATGCTGTAAGACAGTTTTTAATGTGTTAGAAGTTATATGCACAAAAACTAATGTTAGGACTGCAATGATCAAGATTGTCAGTTTACAGCTTTCTGAGTCCAGTAATGTTGAAATAGTGTTTCTGTTCAAATGAAGTGAAATCAAGCCCAAATCTGCTCAAAAGCTTTTCTCTCTATTAGAGAAAGCTGTTTCATTCAATATTCAGTGCAAATCTTGCCAAACTGAAACAAGCTTATGCCTTATGAAGTACAATGTTTTCTGCAATGCTGTAAGACAGTTTTTAATGTGTTAGAAGTTATATGCACAAAAACTTATGTTAGGACTTCAATGATCAAGATTGTCAGTTTACAGCTTTCTGAGTCCAGTAATGCTGAAATAGTGTTTCTGTTGAAATGAAGTGAAATCAAGCCCAAATCTGCTCAAAAGCTTTTCTCTCTATTAGATAAAGCTGTTTCATTCAGTATTCAGTGCAAATCTTGCCAAACTGAAACAAGCTTATGTCTTATGAAGTACAATGTTTTCTGCAATGCTGTAAGACAGTTTTTAATGTGTTAGAAGTTATATGCACAAAAACTTATGTTAGGACTTCAATGATCAAGATTGTCAGTTTACAGCTTTCTGAGTCCAGTAATGCTGAAATAGTGTTTCTGTTGAAATGAAGTGAAATCAAGCCCAAATCTGCTCAAAAGCTTTTCTCTCTATTAGATAAAGCTGTTTCATTCAGTATTCAGTGCAAATCTTGCCAAACTGAAACAAGCTTATGTCTTATGAAGTACAATGTTTTCTGCAATGCTGTAAGACAGTTTTTAATGTGTTAGAAGTTATATGCACAAAAACTTATGTTAGGACTTCAATGATCAAGATTGTCAGTTTACAGCTTTCTGAGTCCAGTAATGCTGAAATAGTGTTTCTGTTGAAATGAAGTGAAATCAAGCCCAAATCTGCTCAAAAGCTTTTCTCTCTATTAGAGAAAGCTGTTTCATTCAGTATTCAGTGCAAATCTTGCCAAACTGAAACATGCTTATGTCTTATGAAATAAAATGTTTTTTGCAATGCTGTAAGACAGTTTTTAATGTGTTAGAAGTTATATACACAAAAACTAATGTTAGGACTGCAATGATCAAGATTGTCAGTTTACAGCTTTCTGAGTCCAGTAATGTTGAAATAGTGTTTCTGTTGAAATGAAGTGAAATCAAGCCCAAATCTGCTCAAAAGCTTTTCTCTCTATTAGATAAAGCTGTTTCATTCAGTATTCATTGCAAATCTTGCCAAACTGAAACAAGCTTATGCCTTATGAAGTACAATGTTTTCTGCAATGCTGTAAGACAGTTTTTAATGTGTTAGAAGTTATATGCACAAAAACTTATGTTAGGACTGCAATGATCAAGATTGTCAGTTTACAGCTTTCTGAGTCCAGTAATGTTGAAATAGTGTTTCTGTTCAAATGAAGTGAAATCAAGCCCAAATCTGCTCAAAAGCTTTTCTCTCTATTAGAGAAAGCTGTTTCATTCAATATTCAGTGCAAATCTTGCCAAACTGAAACAAGCTTATGCCTTATGAAGTACAATGTTTTCTGCAATGCTGTAAGACAGTTTTTAATGTGTTAGAAGTTATATGCACAAAAACTTATGTTAGGACTTCAATGATCAAGATTGTCAGTTTACAGCTTTCTGAGTCCAGTAATGCTGAAATAGTGTTTCTGTTGAAATGAAGTGAAATCAAGCCCAAATCTGCTCAAAAGCTTTTCCCTCTATTAGATAAAGCTGTTTCATTCAGTATGCAGTGCAAATCTTGCCAAACTGAAACAAGCTTATGTCTTATGAAGTACAATGTTTTCTGCAATGCTGTAAGACAGTTTTTAATGTGTTAGAAGTTATATGCACAAAAACTTATGTTAGGACTTCAATGATCAAGATTGTCAGTTTACAGCTTTCTGAGTCCAGTAATGCTGAAATAGTGTTTCTGTTCAAATGAAGTGAAATCAAGCCCAAATCTGCTCAAAAGCTTTTCTCTCTATTAGAGAAAGCTGTTTCATTCAGTATTCAGTGCAAATCTTGCCAAACTGAAACATGCTTATGTCTTATGAAATAAAATGTTTTCTGCAATGCTGTAAGACAGTTTTTAATGTGTTAGAAGTTATATACACAAAAACTAATGTTAGGACTGCAATGATCAAGATTGTCAGTTTACAGCTTTCTGAGTCCAGTAATGTTGAAATAGTGTTTCTGTTCAAATGAAGTGAAATCAAGCCCAAATCTGCTCAAAAGCTTTTCTCTCTATTAGAGAAAGCTGTTTCATTCAATATTCAGTGCAAATCTTGCCAAACTGAAACAAGCTTATGCCTTATGAAGTACAATGTTTTCTGCAATGCTGTAAGACAGTTTTTAATGTGTTAGAAGTTATATGCACAAAAACTAATGTTAGGACTGCAATGATCAAGATTGTCAGTTTACAGCTTTCTGAGTCCAGTAATGTTGAAATAGTGTTTCTGTTCAAATGAAGTGAAATCAAGCCCAAATCTGCTCAAAAGCTTTTCTCTCTATTAGAGAAAGCTGTTTCATTCAATATTCAGTGCAAATCTTGCCAAACTGAAACAAGCTTATGCCTTATGAAGTACAATGTTTTCTGCAATGCTGTAAGACAGTTTTTAATGTGTTAGAAGTTATATGCACAAAAACTTATGTTAGGACTTCAATGATCAAGATTGTCAGTTTACAGCTTTCTGAGTCCAGTAATGCTGAAATAGTGTTTCTGTTGAAATGAAGTGAAATCAAGCCCAAATCTGCTCAAAAGCTTTTCTCTCTATTAGATAAAGCTGTTTCATTCAGTATTCAGTGCAAATCTTGCCAAACTGAAACAAGCTTATGTCTTATGAAGTACAATGTTTTCTGCAATGCTGTAAGACAGTTTTTAATGTGTTAGAAGTTATATGCACAAAAACTTATGTTAGGACTTCAATGATCAAGATTGTCAGTTTACAGCTTTCTGAGTCCAGTAATGCTGAAATAGTGTTTCTGTTGAAATGAAGTGAAATCAAGCCCAAATCTGCTCAAAAGCTTTTCTCTCTATTAGATAAAGCTGTTTCATTCAGTATTCAGTGCAAATCTTGCCAAACTGAAACAAGCTTATGCCTTATGAAGTACAATGTTTTCTGCAATGCTGTAAGACAGTTTTTAATGTGTTAGAAGTTATATGCACAAAAACTTATGTTAGGACTTCAATGATCAAGATTGTCAGTTTACAGCTTTCTGAGTCCAGTAATGCTGAAATAGTGTTTCTGTTGAAATGAAGTGAAATCAAGCCCAAATCTGCTCAAAAGCTTTTCTCTCTATTAGATAAAGCTGTTTCATTCAGTATTCAGTGCAAATCTTGCCAAACTGAAACAAGCTTATGTCTTATGAAGTACAATGTTTTCTGCAATGCTGTAAGACAGTTTTTAATGTGTTAGAAGTTATATGCACAAAAACTTATGTTAGGACTTCAATGATCAAGATTGTCAGTTTACAGCTTTCTGAGTCCAGTAATGCTGAAATAGTGTTTCTGTTGAAATGAAGTGAAATCAAGCCCAAATCTGCTCAAAAGCTTTTCTCTCTATTAGATAAAGCTGTTTCATTCAGTATTCAGTGCAAATCTTGCCAAACTGAAACAAGCTTATGTCTTATGAAGTACAATGTTTTCTGCAATGCTGTAAGACAGTTTTTAATGTGTTAGAAGTTATATGCACAAAAACTTATGTTAGGACTTCAATGATCAAGATTGTCAGTTTACAGCTTTCTGAGTCCAGTAATGCTGAAATAGTGTTTCTGTTGAAATGAAGTGAAATCAAGCCCAAATCTGCTCAAAAGCTTTTCTCTCTATTAGAGAAAGCTGTTTCATTCAATATTCAGTGCAAATCTTGCCAAACTGAAACAAGCTTATGCCTTATGAAGTACAATGTTTTCTGCAATGCTGTAAGACAGTTTTTAATGTGTTAGAAGTTATATGCACAAAAACTTATGTTAGGACTTCAATGATCAAGATTGTCAGTTTACAGCTTTCTGAGTCCAGTAATGCTGAAATAGTGTTTCTGTTGAAATGAAGTGAAATCAAGCCCAAATCTGCTCAAAAGCTTTTCTCTCTATTAGATAAAGCTGTTTCATTCAGTATTCAGTGCAAATCTTGCCAAACTGAAACAAGCTTATGTCTTATGAAGTACAATGTTTTCTGCAATGCTGTAAGACAGTTTTTAATGTGTTAGAAGTTATATGCACAAAAACTTATGTTAGGACTTCAATGATCAAGATTGTCAGTTTACAGCTTTCTGAGTCCAGTAATGCTGAAATAGTGTTTCTGTTCAAATGAAGTGAAATCAAGCCCAAATCTGCTCAAAAGCTTTTCTCTCTATTAGAGAAAGCTGTTTCATTCAATATTCAGTGCAAATCTTGCCAAACTGAAACAAGCTTATTCCTTATGAAGTACAATGTTTTCTGCAATGCTGTAAGACAGTTTTTAATGTGTTAGAAGTTATATACACAAAAACTAATGTTAGGACTGCAATGATCAAGATTGTCCGTTTACAGCTTTCTGAGTCCAGTAATGTTGAAATAGTGTTTCTGTTCAAATGAAGTGAAATCAAGCCCAAATCTGCTCAAAAGCTTGTCTCTCTAATAGAGAATGCGGTTTCATTCAGTATTCAGTGCAAATCTTGCCAAACTGATAGATGCTTATGCCATATGAAATACAATGATTTCTGCAATGCTGTAAGACAGTTTTTAATGTGTTAGAAGTTATATGCACAAAAACTTATGTTAGGACTTCAATGATCAAGATTGTCAGTTTACAGCTTTCTGAGTCCAGTAATGCTGAAATAGTGCTTCTGTTCAAATGAAGTGAAATCTAGCCCAAATCTGCTCAAAAGCTTGTCTCTCTATTAGAGAAAGCTGTTTCATTCAATATTCAGTGCAAATCTTGCCAAACTGAAACATGCTTATGTATTATGAAATAAAATGTTTTCTGCAATGCTGTAAGACAGTTTTTAATGTGTTAGAAGTTATATGCACAAAAACTAATGTAAGGACTTCAATGATCAGGATTGTCAGTTTACAGCTTTCTGAGTCCAGTAATGCTGAAATAGTGTTTCTGTTCAAATGAAGTGAAATCAAGCCCAAATCTGCTCAAAAGCTTTTCTCTCTATTAGAGAAAGCTGTTTCATTCAATATTCAGTGCAAATCTTGCCAAACTGAAACAAGCTTATGCCTTATGAAGTACAATGTTTTCTGCAATGCTGTAAGACAGTTTTTAATGTGTTAGAAGTTATATGCACAAAAACTTATGTTAGGACTTCAATGATCAAGATTGTCAGTTTACAGCTTTCTGAGTCCAGTAATGCTGAAATAGTGTTTCTGTTGAAATGAAGTGAAATCAAGCCCAAATCTGCTCAAAAGCTTTTCTCTCTATTAGATAAAGCTGTTTCATTCAGTATTCAGTGCAAATCTTGCCAAACTGAAACAAGCTTATGTCTTATGAAGTACAATGTTTTCTGCAATGCTGTAAGACAGTTTTTAATGTGTTAGAAGTTATATGCACAAAAACTTATGTTAGGACTTCAATGATCAAGATTGTCAGTTTACAGCTTTCTGAGTCCAGTAATGCTGAAATAGTGTTTCTGTTCAAATGAAGTGAAATCAAGCCCAAATCTGCTCAAAAGCTTTTCTCTCTATTAGAGAAAGCTGTTTCATTCAATATTCAGTGCAAATCTTGCCAAACTGAAACAAGCTTATTCCTTATGAAGTACAATGTTTTCTGCAATGCTGTAAGACAGTTTTTAATGTGTTAGAAGTTATATGCACAAAAACTAATGTTAGGACTGCAATGATCAAGATTGTCAGTTTACAGCTTTCTGAGTCCAGTAATGTTGAAATAGTGTTTCTGTTCAAATGAAGTGAAATCAAGCCCAAATCTGCTCAAAAGCTTGTCTCTCTAATAGAGAATGCGGTTTCATTCAGTATTCAGTGCAAATCTTGCCAAACTGATAGATGCTTATGCCATATGAAATACAATGATTTCTGCAATGCTGTAAGACAGTTTTTAATGTGTTAGAAGTTATATGCACAAAAACTTATGTTAGGACTTCAATGATCAAGATTGTCAGTTTACAGCTTTCTGAGTCCAGTAATGCTGAAATAGTGCTTCTGTTCAAATGAAGTGAAATCTAGCCCAAATCTGCTCAAAAGCTTGTCTCTCTATTAGAGAAAGCTGTTTCATTCAATATTCAGTGCAAATCTTGCCAAACTGAAACATGCTTATGTATTATGAAATAAAATGTTTTCTGCAATGCTGTAAGACAGTTTTTAATGTGTTAGAAGTTATATGCACAAAAACTAATGTAAGGACTTCAATGATCAGGATTGTCAGTTTACAGCTTTCTGAGTCCAGTAATGCTGAAATAGTGTTTCTGTTCAAATGAAGTGAAATCAAGCCCAAATCTGCTCAAAAGCTTTTCTCTCTATTAGAGAAAGCTGTTTCATTCAATATTCAGTGCAAATCTTGCCAAACTGAAACAAGCTTATGCCTTATGAAGTACAATGTTTTCTGCAATGCTGTAAGACAGTTTTTAATGTGTTAGAAGTTATATGCACAAAAACTTATGTTAGGACTTCAATGATCAAGATTGTCAGTTTACAGCTTTCTGAGTCCAGTAATGCTGAAATAGTGTTTCTGTTGAAATGAAGTGAAATCAAGCCCAAATCTGCTCAAAAGCTTTTCTCTCTATTAGATAAAGCTGTTTCATTCAGTATTCAGTGCAAATCTTGCCAAACTGAAACAAGCTTATGTCTTATGAAGTACAATGTTTTCTGCAATGCTGTAAGACAGTTTTTAATGTGTTAGAAGTTATATGCACAAAAACTTATGTTAGGACTTCAATGATCAAGATTGTCAGTTTACAGCTTTCTGAGTCCAGTAATGCTGAAATAGTGTTTCTGTTCAAATGAAGTGAAATCAAGCCCAAATCTGCTCAAAAGCTTTTCTCTCTATTAGAGAAAGCTGTTTCATTCAATATTCAGTGCAAATCTTGCCAAACTGAAACAAGCTTATTCCTTATGAAGTACAATGTTTTCTGCAATGCTGTAAGACAGTTTTTAATGTGTTAGAAGTTATATGCACAAAAACTAATGTTAGGACTGCAATGATCAAGATTGTCAGTTTACAGCTTTCTGAGTCCAGTAATGTTGAAATAGTGTTTCTGTTCAAATGAAGTGAAATCAAGCCCAAATCTGCTCAAAAGCTTTTCTCTCTATTAGAGAAAGCTGTTTCATTCAATATTCAGTGCAAATCTTGCCAAACTGAAACAAGCTTATGCCTTATGAAGTACAATGTTTTCTGCAATGCTGTAAGACAGTTTTTAATGTGTTAGAAGTTATATGCACAAAAACTAATGTTAGGACTGCAATGATCAAGATTGTCAGTTTACAGCTTTCTGAGTCCAGTAATGCTGAAATAGTGTTTCTGTTGAAATGAAGTGAAATCAAGCCCAAATCTGCTCAAAAGCTTTTCTCTCTATTAGATAAAGCTGTTTCATTCAGTATTCAGTGCAAATCTTGCCAAACTGAAACAAGCTTATGCCTTATGAAGTACAATGTTTTCTGCAATGCTGTAAGACAGTTTTTAATGTGTTAGAAGTTATATGCACAAAAACTTATGTTAGGACTTCAATGATCAAGATTGTCAGTTTACAGCTTTCTGAGTCCAGTAATGCTGAAATAGTGTTTCTGTTGAAATGAAGTGAAATCAAGCCCAAATCTGCTCAAAAGCTTTTCTCTCTATTAGATAAAGCTGTTTCATTCAGTATTCATTGCAAATCTTGCCAAACTGAAACAAGCTTATGCCTTATGAAGTACAATGTTTTCTGCAATGCTGTAAGACAGTTTTTAATGTGTTAGAAGTTATATGCACAAAAACTTATGTTAGGACTGCAATGATCAAGATTGTCAGTTTACAGCTTTCTGAGTCCAGTAATGTTGAAATAGTGTTTCTGTTCAAATGAAGTGAAATCAAGCCCAAATCTGCTCAAAAGCTTTTCTCTCTATTAGAGAAAGCTGTTTCATTCAATATTCAGTGCAAATCTTGCCAAACTGAAACAAGCTTATGCCTTATGAAGTACAATGTTTTCTGCAATGCTGTAAGACAGTTTTTAATGTGTTAGAAGTTATATGCACAAAAACTTATGTTAGGACTTCAATGATCAAGATTGTCAGTTTACAGCTTTCTGAGTCCAGTAATGCTGAAATAGTGTTTCTGTTGAAATGAAGTGAAATCAAGCCCAAATCTGCTCAAAAGCTTTTCTCTCTATTAGATAAGGCTGTTTCATTCAGTATTCAGTGCAAATCTTGCCAAACTGAAACAAGCTTATGTCTTATGAAGTACAATGTTTTCTGCAATGCTGTAAGACAGTTTTTAATGTGTTAGAAGTTATATGCACAAAAACTTATGTTAGGACTGCAATGATCAAGATTGTCAGTTTACAGCTTTCTGAGTCCAGTAATGCTGAAATAGTGTTTCTGTTCAAATGAAGTGAAATCAAGCCCAAATCTGCTCAAAAGCTTTTCTCTCTATTAGAGAAAGCTGTTTCATTCAATATTCAGTGCAAATCTTGCCAAACTGAAACAAGCTTATGTCTTATGAAGTACAATGTTTTCTGCAATGCTGTAAGACAGTTTTTAATGTGTTAGAAGTTATATGCACAAAAACTTATGTTAGGACTTCAATGATCAAGATTGTCAGTTTACAGCTTTCTGAGTCCAGTAATGCTGAAATAGTGTTTCTGTTCAAATGAAGTGAAATCAAGCCCAAATCTGCTCAAAAGCTTGTCTCTCTAATAGAGAATGCGGTTTCATTCAGTATTCAGTGCAAATCTTGCCAAACTGATAGATGCTTATGCCATATGAAATACAATGATTTCTGCAATGCTGTAAGACAGTTTTTAATGTGTTAGAAGTTATATGCACAAAAACTTATGTTAGGACTTCAATGATCAAGATTGTCAGTTTACAGCTTTCTGAGTCCAGTAATGCTGAAATAGTGCTTCTGTTCAAATGAAGTGAAATCTAGCCCAAATCTGCTCAAAAGCTTTTCTCTCTATTAGAGAAAGCTGTTTCATTCAGTATTCAGTGCAAATCTTGCCAAACTGAAACATGCTTATGTCTTATGAAATAAAATGTTTTCTGCAATGCTGTAAGACAGTTTTTAATGTGTTAGAAGTTATATACACAAAAACTAATGTTAGGACTGCAATGATCAAGATTGTCAGTTTACAGCTTTCTGAGTCCAGTAATGTTGAAATAGTGTTTCTGTTCAAATGAAGTGAAATCAAGCCCAAATCTGCTCAAAAGCTTTTCTCTCTATTAGAGAAAGCTGTTTCATTCAATATTCAGTGCAAATCTTGCCAAACTGAAACAAGCTTATGCCTTATGAAGTACAATGTTTTCTGCAATGCTGTAAGACAGTTTTTAATGTGTTAGAAGTTATATGCACAAAAACTTATGTTAGGACTTCAATGATCAAGATTGTCAGTTTACAGCTTTCTGAGTCCAGTAATGCTGAAATAGTGTTTCTGTTGAAATGAAGTGAAATCAAGCCCAAATCTGCTCAAAAGCTTTTCTCTCTATTAGATAAAGCTGTTTCATTCAGTATTCATTGCAAATCTTGCCAAACTGAAACAAGCTTATGCCTTATGAAGTACAATGTTTTCTGCAATGCTGTAAGACAGTTTTTAATGTGTTAGAAGTTATATGCACAAAAACTTATGTTAGGACTGCAATGATCAAGATTGTCAGTTTACAGCTTTCTGAGTCCAGTAATGTTGAAATAGTGTTTCTGTTCAAATGAAGTGAAATCAAGCCCAAATCTGCTCAAAAGCTTTTCTCTCTATTAGAGAAAGCTGTTTCATTCAATATTCAGTGCAAATCTTGCCAAACTGAAACAAGCTTATGCCTTATGAAGTACAATGTTTTCTGCAATGCTGTAAGACAGTTTTTAATGTGTTAGAAGTTATATGCACAAAAACTTATGTTAGGACTTCAATGATCAAGATTGTCAGTTTACAGCTTTCTGAGTCCAGTAATGCTGAAATAGTGTTTCTGTTGAAATGAAGTGAAATCAAGCCCAAATCTGCTCAAAAGCTTTTCTCTCTATTAGATAAGGCTGTTTCATTCAGTATTCAGTGCAAATCTTGCCAAACTGAAACAAGCTTATGTCTTATGAAGTACAATGTTTTCTGCAATGCTGTAAGACAGTTTTTAATGTGTTAGAAGTTATATGCACAAAAACTTATGTTAGGACTGCAATGATCAAGATTGTCAGTTTACAGCTTTCTGAGTCCAGTAATGTTGAAATAGTGTTTCTGTTCAAATGAAGTGAAATCAAGCCCAAATCTGCTCAAAAGCTTTTCTCTCTATTAGAGAAAGCTGTTTCATTCAATATTCAGTGCAAATCTTGCCAAACTGAAACAAGCTTATGTCTTATGAAGTACAATGTTTTCTGCAATGCTGTAAGACAGTTTTTAATGTGTTAGAAGTTATATGCACAAAAACTTATGTTAGGACTTCAATGATCAAGATTGTCAGTTTACAGCTTTCTGAGTCCAGTAATGCTGAAATAGTGTTTCTGTTCAAATGAAGTGAAATCAAGCCCAAATCTGCTCAAAAGCTTGTCTCTCTAATAGAGAATGCGGTTTCATTCAGTATTCAGTGCAAATCTTGCCAAACTGATAGATGCTTATGCCATATGAAATACAATGATTTCTGCAATGCTGTAAGACAGTTTTTAATGTGTTAGAAGTTATATGCACAAAAACTTATGTTAGGACTTCAATGATCAAGATTGTCAGTTTACAGCTTTCTGAGTCCAGTAATGCTGAAATAGTGTTTCTGTTGAAATGAAGTGAAATCAAGCCCAAATCTGCTCAAAAGCTTTTCTCTCTATTAGATAAAGCTGTTTCATTCACTATTCAGTGCAAATCTTGCCAAACTGAAACATGCTTATGTCTTATGAAATAAAATGTTTTCTGCAATGCTGTAAGACAGTTTTTAATGTGTTAGAAGTTATATGCACAAAAACTAATGTTAGGACTGCAATGATCAAGATTGTCAGTTTACAGCTTTCTGAGTCCAGTAATGTTGAAATAGTGTTTCTGTTCAAATGAAGTGAAATCAAGCCCAAATCTGCTCAAAAGCTTTTCTCTCTATTAGAGAAAGCTGTTTCATTCAATATTCAGTGCAAATCTTGCCAAACTGAAACAAGCTTATGCCTTATGAAGTACAATGTTTTCTGCAATGCTGTAAGACAGTTTTTAATGTGTTAGAAGTTATATGCACAAAAACTAATGTTAGGACTGCAATGATCAAGATTGTCAGTTTACAGCTTTCTGAGTCCAGTAATGTTGAAATAGTGTTTCTGTTCAAATGAAGTGAAATCAAGCCCAAATCTGCTCAAAAGCTTTTCTCTCTATTAGAGAAAGCTGTTTCATTCAATATTCAGTGCAAATCTTGCCAAACTGAAACAAGCTTATGCCTTATGAAGTACAATGTTTTCTGCAATGCTGTAAGACAGTTTTTAATGTGTTAGAAATTATATGCACAAAAACTTATGTTAGGACTGCAATGATCAAGATTTTCAGTTTACAGCTTTCTGAGTCCAGTAATGTTGAAATAGTGTTTCTGTTCAAATGAAGTGAAATCAAGCCCAAATCTGCTCAAAAGCTTTTCTCTCTATTAGAGAAAGCTGTTTCATTCAATATTCAGTGCAAATCTTGCCAAACTGAAACAAGCTTATGCCTTATGAAGTACAATGTTTTCTGCAATGCTGTAAGACAGTTTTTAATGTGTTAGAAGTTATATGCACAAAAACTTATGTTAGGACTTCAATGATCAAGATTGTCAGTTTACAGCTTTCTGAGTCCAGTAATGCTGAAATAGTGTTTCTGTTGAAATGAAGTGAAATCAAGCCCAAATCTGCTCAAAAGCTTTTCTCTCTATTAGAGAAAGCTGTTTCATTCAGTATTCAGTGCAAATCTTGCCAAACTGATAGATGCTTATGCCATATGAAATACAATGATTTCTGCAATGCTGTAAGACAGTTTTTAATGTGTTAGAAGTTATATGCACAAAAACTTATGTTAGGACTTCAATGATCAAGATTGTCAGTTTACAGCTTTCTGAGTCCAGTAATGCTGAAATAGTGCTTCTGTTCAAATGAAGTGAAATCAAGCCCAAATCTGCTCAAAAGCTTGTCTCTCTATTAGAGAATGCGGTTTCATTCAGTATTCAGTGCAAATCTTGCCAAACTGATAGATGCTTATGCCATATGAAATACAATGATTTCTGCAATGCTGTAAGACAGTTTTTAATGTGTTAGAAGTTATATGCACAAAAACTTATGTTAGGACTTCAATGATCAAGATTGTCAGTTTACAGCTTTCTGAGTCCAGTAATGCTGAAATAGTGCTTCTGTTCAAATGAAGTGAAATCAAGCCCAAATCTGCTCAAAAGCTTGTCTCTCTATTAGAGAAAGCTGTTTCATTCAATATTCAGTGCAAATCTTGCCAAACTGAAACATGCTTATGTATTATGAAATAAAATGTTTTCTGCAATGCTGTAAGACAGTTTTTAATGTGTTAGAAGTTATATGCACAAAAACTAATGTAAGGACTTCAATGATCAAGATTGTCAGTTTACAGCTTTCTGAGTCCAGTAATGCTGAAATAGTGTTTCTGTTCAAATGAAGTGAAATCAAGCCCAAATCTGCTCAAAAGCTTTTCTCTCTATTAGAGAAAGCTGTTTCATTCAGTATTCAGTGCAAATCTTGCCAAACTGAAACATGCTTATGTCTTATGAAGTACAATGTTTTCTGCAATGCTGTAAGACAGTTTTTAATGTGTTAGAAGTTATATGCACAAAAACTTATGTTAGGACTGCAATGATCAAGATTGTCAGTTTACAGCTTTCTGAGTCCAGTAATGTTGAAATAGTGTTTCTGTTCAAATGAAGTGAAATCAAGCCCAAATCTGCTCAAAAGCTTTTCTCTCTATTAGATAAAGCTGTTTCATTCAGTATTCAGTGCAAATCTTGCCAAACTGAAACAAGCTTATGTCTTATGAAGTACAATGTTTTCTGCAATGCTGTAAGACAGTTTTTAATGTGTTAGAAGTTATATGCACAAAAACTTATGTTAGGACTTCAATGATCAAGATTGTCAGTTTACAGCTTTCTGAGTCCAGTAATGCTGAAATAGTGTTTCTGTTGAAATGAAGTGAAATCAAGCCCAAATCTGCTCAAAAGCTTTTCTCTCTATTAGATAAAGCTGTTTCATTCAGTATTCAGTGCAAATCTTGCCAAACTGAAACAAGCTTATGTCTTATGGAAGTACAATGTTTTCTGCAATGCTGTAAGACAGTTTTTAATGTGTTAGAAGTTATATGCACAAAAACTTATGTTAGGACTTCAATGATCAAGATTGTCAGTTTACAGCTTTCTGAGTCCAGTAATGCTGAAATAGTGTTTCTGTTCAAATGAAGTGAAATCAAGCCCAAATCTGCTCAAAAGCTTTTCTCTCTATTAGAGAAAGCTGTTTCATTCAGTATTCAGTGCAAATCTTGCCAAACTGAAACATGCTTATGTCTTATGAAATAAAATGTTTTCTGCAATGCTGTAAGACAGTTTTTAATGTGTTAGAAGTTATATACACAAAAACTTATGTTAGGACTTCAATGATCAAGATTGTCAGTTTACAGCTTTCTGAGTCCAGTAATGCTGAAATAGTGTTTCTGTTGAAATGAAGTGAAATCAAGCCCAAATCTGCTCAAAAGCTTTTCTCTCTATTAGATAAGGCTGTTTCATTCAGTATTCAGTGCAAATCTTGCCAAACTGAAACAAGCTTATGTCTTATGAAGTACAATGTTTTCTGCAATGCTGTAAGACAGTTTTTAATGTGTTAGAAGTTATATGCACAAAAACTTATGTTAGGACTGCAATGATCAAGATTGTCAGTTTACAGCTTTCTGAGTCCAGTAATGCTGAAATAGTGTTTCTGTTGAAATGAAGTGAAATCAAGCCCAAATCTGCTCAAAAGCTTTTCTCTCTATTAGATAAAGCTGTTTCATTCACTATTCAGTGCAAATCTTGCCAAACTGAAACATGCTTATGTCTTATGAAATAAAATGTTTTCTGCAATGCTGTAAGACAGTTTTTAATGTGTTAGAAGTTATATGCACAAAAACTAATGTTAGGACTGCAATGATCAAGATTGTCAGTTTACAGCTTTCTGAGTCCAGTAATGTTGAAATAGTGTTTCTGTTCAAATGAAGTGAAATCAAGCCCAAATCTGCTCAAAAGCTTTTCTCTCTATTAGAGAAAGCTGTTTCATTCAATATTCAGTGCAAATCTTGCCAAACTGAAACAAGCTTATGCCTTATGAAGTACAATGTTTTCTGCAATGCTGTAAGACAGTTTTTAATGTGTTAGAAGTTATATGCACAAAAACTAATGTTAGGACTGCAATGATCAAGATTGTCAGTTTACAGCTTTCTGAGTCCAGTAATGTTGAAATAGTGTTTCTGTTCAAATGAAGTGAAATCAAGCCCAAATCTGCTCAAAAGCTTTTCTCTCTATTAGAGAAAGCTGTTTCATTCAATATTCAGTGCAAATCTTGCCAAACTGAAACAAGCTTATGCCTTATGAAGTACAATGTTTTCTGCAATGCTGTAAGACAGTTTTTAATGTGTTAGAAATTATATGCACAAAAACTTATGTTAGGACTGCAATGATCAAGATTTTCAGTTTACAGCTTTCTGAGTCCAGTAATGTTGAAATAGTGTTTCTGTTCAAATGAAGTGAAATCAAGCCCAAATCTGCTCAAAAGCTTTTCTCTCTATTAGAGAAAGCTGTTTCATTCAATATTCAGTGCAAATCTTGCCAAACTGAAACAAGCTTATGCCTTATGAAGTACAATGTTTTCTGCAATGCTGTAAGACAGTTTTTAATGTGTTAGAAGTTATATGCACAAAAACTTATGTTAGGACTTCAATGATCAAGATTGTCAGTTTACAGCTTTCTGAGTCCAGTAATGCTGAAATAGTGTTTCTGTTGAAATGAAGTGAAATCAAGCCCAAATCTGCTCAAAAGCTTTTCTCTCTATTAGAGAAAGCTGTTTCATTCAGTATTCAGTGCAAATCTTGCCAAACTGATAGATGCTTATGCCATATGAAATACAATGATTTCTGCAATGCTGTAAGACAGTTTTTAATGTGTTAGAAGTTATATGCACAAAAACTTATGTTAGGACTTCAATGATCAAGATTGTCAGTTTACAGCTTTCTGAGTCCAGTAATGCTGAAATAGTGCTTCTGTTCAAATGAAGTGAAATCAAGCCCAAATCTGCTCAAAAGCTTGTCTCTCTATTAGAGAATGCGGTTTCATTCAGTATTCAGTGCAAATCTTGCCAAACTGATAGATGCTTATGCCATATGAAATACAATGATTTCTGCAATGCTGTAAGACAGTTTTTAATGTGTTAGAAGTTATATGCACAAAAACTTATGTTAGGACTTCAATGATCAAGATTGTCAGTTTACAGCTTTCTGAGTCCAGTAATGCTGAAATAGTGCTTCTGTTCAAATGAAGTGAAATCAAGCCCAAATCTGCTCAAAAGCTTGTCTCTCTATTAGAGAAAGCTGTTTCATTCAATATTCAGTGCAAATCTTGCCAAACTGAAACATGCTTATGTATTATGAAATAAAATGTTTTCTGCAATGCTGTAAGACAGTTTTTAATGTGTTAGAAGTTATATGCACAAAAACTAATGTAAGGACTTCAATGATCAAGATTGTCAGTTTACAGCTTTCTGAGTCCAGTAATGCTGAAATAGTGTTTCTGTTCAAATGAAGTGAAATCAAGCCCAAATCTGCTCAAAAGCTTTTCTCTCTATTAGAGAAAGCTGTTTCATTCAGTATTCAGTGCAAATCTTGCCAAACTGAAACATGCTTATGTCTTATGAAGTACAATGTTTTCTGCAATGCTGTAAGACAGTTTTTAATGTGTTAGAAGTTATATGCACAAAAACTTATGTTAGGACTGCAATGATCAAGATTGTCAGTTTACAGCTTTCTGAGTCCAGTAATGTTGAAATAGTGTTTCTGTTCAAATGAAGTGAAATCAAGCCCAAATCTGCTCAAAAGCTTTTCTCTCTATTAGATAAAGCTGTTTCATTCAGTATTCAGTGCAAATCTTGCCAAACTGAAACAAGCTTATGTCTTATGAAGTACAATGTTTTCTGCAATGCTGTAAGACAGTTTTTAATGTGTTAGAAGTTATATGCACAAAAACTTATGTTAGGACTTCAATGATCAAGATTGTCAGTTTACAGCTTTCTGAGTCCAGTAATGCTGAAATAGTGTTTCTGTTGAAATGAAGTGAAATCAAGCCCAAATCTGCTCAAAAGCTTTTCTCTCTATTAGATAAAGCTGTTTCATTCAGTATTCAGTGCAAATCTTGCCAAACTGAAACAAGCTTATGTCTTATGAAGTACAATGTTTTCTGCAATGCTGTAAGACAGTTTTTAATGTGTTAGAAGTTATATGCACAAAAACTTATGTTAGGACTTCAATGATCAAGATTGTCAGTTTACAGCTTTCTGAGTCCAGTAATGCTGAAATAGTGTTTCTGTTCAAATGAAGTGAAATCAAGCCCAAATCTGCTCAAAAGCTTTTCTCTCTATTAGAGAAAGCTGTTTCATTCAGTATTCAGTGCAAATCTTGCCAAACTGAAACATGCTTATGTCTTATGAAATAAAATGTTTTCTGCAATGCTGTAAGACAGTTTTTAATGTGTTAGAAGTTATATACACAAAAACTAATGTTAGGACTGCAATGATCAAGATTGTCAGTTTACAGCTTTCTGAGTCCAGTAATGTTGAAATAGTGTTTCTGTTCAAATGAAGTGAAATCAAGCCCAAATCTGCTCAAAAGCTTTTCTCTCTATTAGAGAAAGCTGTTTCATTCAATATTCAGTGCAAATCTTGCCAAACTGAAACAAGCTTATGCCTTATGAAGTACAATGTTTTCTGCAATGCTGTAAGACAGTTTTTAATGTGTTAGAAGTTATATGCACAAAAACTAATGTTAGGACTGCAATGATCAAGATTGTCAGTTTACAGCTTTCTGAGTCCAGTAATGTTGAAATAGTGTTTCTGTTCAAATGAAGTGAAATCAAGCCCAAATCTAGTCAAAAGCTTTTCTCTCTATTAGAGAAAGCTGTTTCATTCAATATTCAGTGCAAATCTTGCCAAACTGAAACAAGCTTATGCCTTAGGAAGTACAATGTTTTCTGCAATGCTGTAAGACAGTTTTTAATGTGTTAGAAGTTATATGCACAAAAACTTATGTTAGGACTTCAATGATCAAGATTGTCAGTTTACAGCTTTCTGAGTCCAGTAATGCTGAAATAGTGTTTCTGTTGAAATGAAGTGAAATCAAGCCCAAATCTGCTCAAAAGCTTTTCTCTCTATTAGATAAAGCTGTTTCATTCAGTATTCAGTGCAAATCTTGCCAAACTGAAACAAGCTTATGTCTTATGAAGTACAATGTTTTCTGCAATGCTGTAAGACAGTTTTTAATGTGTTAGAAGTTATATGCACAAAAACTTATGTTAGGACTTCAATGATCAAGATTGTCAGTTTACAGCTTTCTGAGTCCAGTAATGCTGAAATAGTGTTTCTGTTGAAATGAAGTGAAATCAAGCCCAAATCTGCTCAAAAGCTTTTCTCTCTATTAGATAAAGCTGTTTCATTCAGTATTCAGTGCAAATCTTGCCAAACTGAAACAAGCTTATGCCTTATGAAGTACAATGTTTTCTGCAATGCTGTAAGACAGTTTTTAATGTGTTAGAAGTTATATGCACAAAAACTTATGTTAGGACTGCAATGATCAAGATTGTCAGTTTACAGCTTTCTGAGTCCAGTAATGTTGAAATAGTGTTTCTGTTCAAATGAAGTGAAATCAAGCCCAAATCTGCTCAAAAGCTTGTCTCTCTAATAGAGAATGCGGTTTCATTCAGTATTCAGTGCAAATCTTGCCAAACTGATAGATGCTTATGCCATATGAAATACAATGATTTCTGCAATGCTGTAAGACAGTTTTTAATGTGTTAGAAGTTATATGCACAAAAACTTATGTTAGGACTTCAATGATCAAGATTGTCAGTTTACAGCTTTCTGAGTCCAGTAATGCTGAAATAGTGCTTCTGTTCAAATGAAGTGAAATCTAGCCCAAATCTGCTCAAAAGCTTGTCTCTCTATTAGAGAAAGCTGTTTCATTCAATATTCAGTGCAAATCTTGCCAAACTGAAACATGCTTATGTATTATGAAATAAAATGTTTTCTGCAATGCTGTAAGACAGTTTTTAATGTGTTAGAAGTTATATGCACAAAAACTAATGTAAGGACTTCAATGATCAAGATTGTCAGTTTACAGCTTTCTGAGTCCAGTAATGCTGAAATAGTGTTTCTGTTCAAATGAAGTGAAATCAAGCCCAAATCTGCTCAAAAGCTTTTCTCTCTATTAGAGAAAGCTGTTTCATTCAGTATTCAGTGCAAATCTTGCCAAACTGAAACATGCTTATGTCTTATGAAGTACAATGTTTTCTGCAATGCTGTAAGACAGTTTTTAATGTGTTAGAAGTTATATGCACAAAAACTTATGTTAGGACTTCAATGATCAAGATTGTCAGTTTACAGCTTTCTGAGTCCAGTAATGCTGAAATAGTGTTTCTGTTCAAATGAAGTGAAATCAATCCCAAATCTGCTCAAAAGCTTTTCTCTCTATTAGAGAAAGCTGTTTCATTCAGTATTCAGTGCAAATCTTGCCAAACTGAAACATGCTTATGTCTTATGAAATAAAATGTTTTTTGCAATGTTGTAAGACAGTTTTTAATGTGTTAGAAGTTATATACACAAAAACTAATGTTAGGACTGCAATGATCAAGATTGTCAGTTTACAGCTTTCTGAGTCCAGTAATGTTGAAATAGTGTTTCTGTTCAAATGAAGTGAAATCAAGCCCAAATCTGCTCAAAAGCTTTACTCTCTATTAGAGAAAGCTGTTTCATTCAATATTCAGTGCAAATCTTGCCAAACTGAAACAAGCTTATGCCTTATGAAGTACAATGTTTTCTGCAATGCTGTAAGACAGTTTTTAATGTGTTAGAAGTTATATGCACAAAAACTTATGTTAGGACTTCAATGATCAAGATTGTCAGTTTACAGCTTTCTGAGTCCAGTAATGCTGAAATAGTGTTTCTGTTGAAATGAAGTGAAATCAAGCCCAAATCTGCTCAAAAGCTTTTCTCTCTATTAGATAAAGCTGTTTCATTCAGTATTCAGTGCAAATCTTGCCAAACTGAAACAAGCTTATGTCTTATGAAGTACAATGTTTTCTGCAATGCTGTAAGACAGTTTTTAATGTGTTAGAAGTTATATGCACAAAAACTTATGTTAGGACTTCAATGATCAAGATTGTCAGTTTACAGCTTTCTGAGTCCAGTAATGCTGAAATAGTGTTTCTGTTCAAATGAAGTGAAATCAAGCCCAAATCTGCTCAAAAGCTTTTCTCTCTATTAGAGAAAGCTGTTTCATTCAGTATTCAGTGCAAATCTTGCCAAACTGAAACATGCTTATGTCTTATGAAATAAAATGTTTTTTGCAATGCTGTAAGACAGTTTTTAATGTGTTAGAAGTTATATACACAAAAACTAATGTTAGGACTGCAATGATCAAGATTGTCAGTTTACAGCTTTCTGAGTCCAGTAATGTTGAAATAGTGTTTCTGTTGAAATGAAGTGAAATCAAGCCCAAATCTGCTCAAAAGCTTTTCTCTCTATTAGATAAGGCTGTTTCATTCAGTATTCAGTGCAAATCTTGCCAAACTGAAACAAGCTTATGTCTTATGAAGTACAATGTTTTCTGCAATGCTGTAAGACAGTTTTTAATGTGTTAGAAGTTATATGCACAAAAACTTATGTTAGGACTTCAATGATCAAGATTGTCAGTTTACAGCTTTCTGAGTCCAGTAATGCTGAAATAGTGTTTCTGTTGAAATGAAGTGAAATCAAGCCCAAATCTGCTCAAAAGCTTTTCTCTCTATTAGATAAAGCTGTTTCATTCAGTATTCAGTGCAAATCTTGCCAAACTGAAACAAGCTTATGCCTTATGAAGTACAATGTTTTCTGCAATGCTGTAAGACAGTTTTTAATGTGTTAGAAGTTATATGCACAAAAACTTATGTTAGGACTTCAATGATCAAGATTGTCAGTTTACAGCTTTCTGAGTCCAGTAATGCTGAAATAGCGTTTCTGTTCAAATGAAGTGAAATCAAGCCCAAATCTGCTCAAAAGCTTTTCTCTCTATTAGAGAAAGCTGTTTCATCCAGTATTCAGTGCAAATCTTGCCAAACTGAAACATGCTTATGTCTTATGAAATAAAATGTTTTCTGCAATGCTGTAAGACAGTTTTTAATGTGTTAGAAGTTATATACACAAAAACTAATGTTAGGACTGCAATGATCAAGATTGTCAGTTTACAGCTTTCTGAGTCCAGTAATGTTGAAATAGTGTTTCTGTTCAAATGAAGTGAAATCAAGCCCAAATCTGCTCAAAAGCTTTACTCTCTATTAGAGAAAGCTGTTTCATTCAATATTCAGTGCAAATCTTGCCAAACTGAAACAAGCTTATGCCTTATGAAGTACAATGTTTTCTGCAATGCTGTAAGACAGTTTTTAATGTGTTAGAAGTTATATGCACAAAAACTTATGTTAGGACTTCAATGATCAAGATTGTCAGTTTACAGCTTTCTGAGTCCAGTAATGCTGAAATAGTGTTTCTGTTGAAATGAAGTGAAATCAAGCCCAAATCTGCTCAAAAGCTTTTCTCTCTATTAGATAAAGCTGTTTCATTCAGTATTCAGTGCAAATCTTGCCAAACTGAAACAAGCTTATGTCTTATGAAGTACAATGTTTTCTGCAATGCTGTAAGACAGTTTTTAATGTGTTAGAAGTTATATGCACAAAAACTTATGTTAGGACTTCAATGATCAAGATTGTCAGTTTACAGCTTTCTGAGTCCAGTAATGCTGAAATAGTGTTTCTGTTCAAATGAAGTGAAATCAAGCCCAAATCTGCTCAAAAGCTTTTCTCTCTATTAGAGAAAGCTGTTTCATTCAGTATTCAGTGCAAATCTTGCCAAACTGAAACATGCTTATGTCTTATGAAATAAAATGTTTTTTGCAATGCTGTAAGACAGTTTTTAATGTGTTAGAAGTTATATACACAAAAACTAATGTTAGGACTGCAATGATCAAGATTGTCAGTTTACAGCTTTCTGAGTCCAGTAATGTTGAAATAGTGTTTCTGTTGAAATGAAGTGAAATCAAGCCCAAATCTGCTCAAAAGCTTTTCTCTCTATTAGATAAGGCTGTTTCATTCAGTATTCAGTGCAAATCTTGCCAAACTGAAACAAGCTTATGTCTTATGAAGTACAATGTTTTCTGCAATGCTGTAAGACAGTTTTTAATGTGTTAGAAGTTATATGCACAAAAACTTATGTTAGGACTTCAATGATCAAGATTGTCAGTTTACAGCTTTCTGAGTCCAGTAATGCTGAAATAGTGTTTCTGTTGAAATGAAGTGAAATCAAGCCCAAATCTGCTCAAAAGCTTTTCTCTCTATTAGATAAAGCTGTTTCATTCAGTATTCAGTGCAAATCTTGCCAAACTGAAACAAGCTTATGCCTTATGAAGTACAATGTTTTCTGCAATGCTGTAAGACAGTTTTTAATGTGTTAGAAGTTATATGCACAAAAACTTATGTTAGGACTTCAATGATCAAGATTGTCAGTTTACAGCTTTCTGAGTCCAGTAATGCTGAAATAGTGTTTCTGTTCAAATGAAGTGAAATCAAGCCCAAATCTGCTCAAAAGCTTTTCTCTCTATTAGAGAAAGCTGTTTCATTCAGTATTCAGTGCAAATCTTGCCAAACTGAAACATGCTTATGTCTTATGAAATAAAATGTTTTCTGCAATGCTGTAAGACAGTTTTTAATGTGTTAGAAGTTATATACACAAAAACTAATGTTAGGACTGCAATGATCAAGATTGTCAGTTTACAGCTTTCTGAGTCCAGTAATGTTGAAATAGTGTTTCTGTTCAAATGAAGTGAAATCAAGCACAAATCTGCTCAAAAGCTTTTCTCTCTATTAGAGAAAGCTGTTTCATTCAATATTCAGTGCAAATCTTGCCAAACTGAAACAAGCTTATGCCTTATGAAGTACAATGTTTTCTGCAATGCTGTAAGACAGTTTTTAATGTGTTAGAAGTTATATGCACAAAAACTAATGTTAGGACTGCAATGATCAAGATTGTCAGTTTACAGCTTTCTGAGTCCAGTAATGTTGAAATAGTGTTTCTGTTCAAATGAAGTGAAATCAAGCCCAAATCTGCTCAAAAGCTTTTCTCTCTATTAGAGAAAGCTGTTTCATTCAATATTCAGTGCAAATCTTGCCAAACTGAAACAAGCTTATGCCTTATGAAGTACAATGTTTTCTGCAATGCTGTAAGACAGTTTTTAATGTGTTAGAAGTTATATGCACAAAAACTTATGTTAGGACTTCAATGATCAAGATTGTCAGTTTACAGCTTTCTGAGTCCAGTAATGCTGAAATAGTGTTTCTGTTGAAATGAAGTGAAATCAAGCCCAAATCTGCTCAAAAGCTTTTCTCTCTATTAGATAAAGCTGTTTCATTCAGTATTCAGTGCAAATCTTGCCAAACTGAAACAAGCTTATGTCTTATGAAGTACAATGTTTTCTGCAATGCTGTAAGACAGTTTTTAATGTGTTAGAAGTTATATGCACAAAAACTTATGTTAGGACTTCAATGATCAAGATTGTCAGTTTACAGCTTTCTGAGTCCAGTAATGCTGAAATAGTGTTTCTGTTGAAATGAAGTGAAATCAAGCCCAAATCTGCTCAAAAGCTTTTCTCTCTATTAGATAAAGCTGTTTCATTCAGTATTCAGTGCAAATCTTGCCAAACTGAAACAAGCTTATGCCTTATGAAGTACAATGTTTTCTGCAATGCTGTAAGACAGTTTTTAATGTGTTAGAAGTTATATGCACAAAAACTTATGTTAGGACTGCAATGATCAAGATTGTCAGTTTACAGCTTTCTGAGTCCAGTAATGTTGAAATAGTGTTTCTGTTCAAATGAAGTGAAATCAAGCCCAAATCTGCTCAAAAGCTTTTCTCTCTATTAGAGAAAGCTGTTTCATTCAATATTCAGTGCAAATCTTGCCAAACTGAAACAAGCTTATGCCTTATGAAGTACAATGTTTTCTGCAATGCTGTAAGACAGTTTTTAATGTGTAAGAAGTTATATGCACAAAAACTTATGTTAGGACTTCAATGATCAAGATTGTCAGTTTACAGCTTTCTGAGTCCAGTAATGCTGAAATAGTGTTTCTGTTAAAATGAAGTGAAATCAAGCCCAAATCTGCTCAAAAGCTTTTCTCTCTATTAGAGAAAGCTGTTTCATTCAGTATTCAGTGCAAATCTTGCCAAACTGAAACAAGCTTATGTCTTATGAAGTACAATGTTTTTTGCAATGCTGTAAGACAGTTTTTAATGTATCAGAAGTTATATGCACAAAAACTTATGTTAGGACTTCAATGATCAAGATTGTCAGTTTACAGCTTTCTGAGTCCAGTAATGCTGAAATAGTGTTTCTGTTGAAATGAAGTGAAATCAAGCCCAAATCTGCTCAAAAGCTTTTCTCTCTATTAGATAAAGCTGTTTCATTCAGTATTCAGTGCAAATCTTGCCAAACTGAAACAAGCTTATGCCTTATGAAGTACAATGTTTTCTGCAATGCTGTAAGACAGTTTTTAATGTGTTAGAAGTTATATGCACAAAAACTTATGTTAGGACTTCAATGATCAAGATTGTCAGTTTACAGCTTTCTGAGTCCAGTAATGCTGAAATAGTGTTTCTGTTCAAATGAAGTGAAATCAAGCCCAAATCTGCTCAAAAGCTTTTCTCTCTATTAGAGAAAGCTGTTTCATTCAGTATTCAGTGCAAATCTTGCCAAACTGAAACTTGCTTATGTCTTATGAAATAAAATGTTTTCTGCAATGCTGTAAGACAGTTTTTAATGTGTTAGAAGTTATATACACAAAAACTAATGTTAGGACTGCAATGATCAAGATTGTCAGTTTACAGCTTTCTGAGTCCAGTAATGTTGAAATAGTGTTTCTGTTCAAATGAAGTGAAATCAAGCCCAAATCTGCTCAAAAGCTTTTTTCTCTATTAGAGAAAGCTGTTTCATTCACTATTCAGTGCAAATCTTGCCAAACTGAAACATGCTTATGTCTTATGAAATAAAATGTTTTCTGCAATGCTGTAAGACAGTTTTTAATGTGTTAGAAGTTATATACACAAAAACTAATGTTAGGACTGCAATGATCAAGATTGTCAGTTTACAGCTTTCTGAGTCCAGTAATGTTGAAATAGTGTTTCTGTTCAAATGAAGTGAAATCTAGCCCAAATCTGCTCAAAAGCTTGTCTCTCTATTAGAGAAAGCTGTTTCATTCAATATTCAGTGCAAATCTTGCCAAACTGAAACATGCTTATGTATTATGAAATAAAATGTTTTCTGCAATGCTGTAAGACAGTTTTTAATGTGTTAGAAGTTATATGCACAAAAACTAATGTAAGGACTTCAATGATCAAGATTGTCAGTTTACAGCTTTCTGAGTCCAGTAATGCTGAAATAGTGTTTCTGTTCAAATGAAGTGAAATCAAGCCCAAATCTGCTCAAAAGCTTTTCTCTCTATTAGAGAAAGCTGTTTCATTCAGTATTCAGTGCAAATCTTGCCAAACTGAAACATGCTTATGTCTTATGAAGTACAATGTTTTCTGCAATGCTGTAAGACAGTTTTTAATGTGTTAGAAGTTATATGCACAAAAACTTATGTTAGGACTTCAATGATCAAGATTGTCAGTTTACAGCTTTCTGAGTCCAGTAATGCTGAAATAGTGTTTCTGTTCAAATGAAGTGAAATCAATCCCAAATCTGCTCAAAAGCTTTTCTCTCTATTAGAGAAAGCTGTTTCATTCAGTATTCAGTGCAAATCTTGCCAAACTGAAACATGCTTATGTCTTATGAAATAAAATGTTTTTTGCAATGTTGTAAGACAGTTTTTAATGTGTTAGAAGTTATATACACAAAAACTAATGTTAGGACTGCAATGATCAAGATTGTCAGTTTACAGCTTTCTGAGTCCAGTAATGTTGAAATAGTGTTTCTGTTCAAATGAAGTGAAATCAAGCCCAAATCTGCTCAAAAGCTTTACTCTCTATTAGAGAAAGCTGTTTCATTCAATATTCAGTGCAAATCTTGCCAAACTGAAACAAGCTTATGCCTTATGAAGTACAATGTTTTCTGCAATGCTGTAAGACAGTTTTTAATGTGTTAGAAGTTATATGCACAAAAACTTATGTTAGGACTTCAATGATCAAGATTGTCAGTTTACAGCTTTCTGAGTCCAGTAATGCTGAAATAGTGTTTCTGTTGAAATGAAGTGAAATCAAGCCCAAATCTGCTCAAAAGCTTTTCTCTCTATTAGATAAAGCTGTTTCATTCAGTATTCAGTGCAAATCTTGCCAAACTGAAACAAGCTTATGTCTTATGAAGTACAATGTTTTCTGCAATGCTGTAAGACAGTTTTTAATGTGTTAGAAGTTATATGCACAAAAACTTATGTTAGGACTTCAATGATCAAGATTGTCAGTTTACAGCTTTCTGAGTCCAGTAATGCTGAAATAGTGTTTCTGTTCAAATGAAGTGAAATCAAGCCCAAATCTGCTCAAAAGCTTTTCTCTCTATTAGAGAAAGCTGTTTCATTCAGTATTCAGTGCAAATCTTGCCAAACTGAAACATGCTTATGTCTTATGAAATAAAATGTTTTTTGCAATGCTGTAAGACAGTTTTTAATGTGTTAGAAGTTATATACACAAAAACTAATGTTAGGACTGCAATGATCAAGATTGTCAGTTTACAGCTTTCTGAGTCCAGTAATGTTGAAATAGTGTTTCTGTTGAAATGAAGTGAAATCAAGCCCAAATCTGCTCAAAAGCTTTTCTCTCTATTAGATAAGGCTGTTTCATTCAGTATTCAGTGCAAATCTTGCCAAACTGAAACAAGCTTATGTCTTATGAAGTACAATGTTTTCTGCAATGCTGTAAGACAGTTTTTAATGTGTTAGAAGTTATATGCACAAAAACTTATGTTAGGACTTCAATGATCAAGATTGTCAGTTTACAGCTTTCTGAGTCCAGTAATGCTGAAATAGTGTTTCTGTTGAAATGAAGTGAAATCAAGCCCAAATCTGCTCAAAAGCTTTTCTCTCTATTAGATAAAGCTGTTTCATTCAGTATTCAGTGCAAATCTTGCCAAACTGAAACAAGCTTATGCCTTATGAAGTACAATGTTTTCTGCAATGCTGTAAGACAGTTTTTAATGTGTTAGAAGTTATATGCACAAAAACTTATGTTAGGACTTCAATGATCAAGATTGTCAGTTTACAGCTTTCTGAGTCCAGTAATGCTGAAATAGCGTTTCTGTTCAAATGAAGTGAAATCAAGCCCAAATCTGCTCAAAAGCTTTTCTCTCTATTAGAGAAAGCTGTTTCATCCAGTATTCAGTGCAAATCTTGCCAAACTGAAACATGCTTATGTCTTATGAAATAAAATGTTTTCTGCAATGCTGTAAGACAGTTTTTAATGTGTTAGAAGTTATATACACAAAAACTAATGTTAGGACTGCAATGATCAAGATTGTCAGTTTACAGCTTTCTGAGTCCAGTAATGTTGAAATAGTGTTTCTGTTCAAATGAAGTGAAATCAAGCCCAAATCTGCTCAAAAGCTTTACTCTCTATTAGAGAAAGCTGTTTCATTCAATATTCAGTGCAAATCTTGCCAAACTGAAACAAGCTTATGCCTTATGAAGTACAATGTTTTCTGCAATGCTGTAAGACAGTTTTTAATGTGTTAGAAGTTATATGCACAAAAACTTATGTTAGGACTTCAATGATCAAGATTGTCAGTTTACAGCTTTCTGAGTCCAGTAATGCTGAAATAGTGTTTCTGTTGAAATGAAGTGAAATCAAGCCCAAATCTGCTCAAAAGCTTTTCTCTCTATTAGATAAAGCTGTTTCATTCAGTATTCAGTGCAAATCTTGCCAAACTGAAACAAGCTTATGTCTTATGAAGTACAATGTTTTCTGCAATGCTGTAAGACAGTTTTTAATGTGTTAGAAGTTATATGCACAAAAACTTATGTTAGGACTTCAATGATCAAGATTGTCAGTTTACAGCTTTCTGAGTCCAGTAATGCTGAAATAGTGTTTCTGTTCAAATGAAGTGAAATCAAGCCCAAATCTGCTCAAAAGCTTTTCTCTCTATTAGAGAAAGCTGTTTCATTCAGTATTCAGTGCAAATCTTGCCAAACTGAAACATGCTTATGTCTTATGAAATAAAATGTTTTTTGCAATGCTGTAAGACAGTTTTTAATGTGTTAGAAGTTATATACACAAAAACTAATGTTAGGACTGCAATGATCAAGATTGTCAGTTTACAGCTTTCTGAGTCCAGTAATGTTGAAATAGTGTTTCTGTTGAAATGAAGTGAAATCAAGCCCAAATCTGCTCAAAAGCTTTTCTCTCTATTAGATAAGGCTGTTTCATTCAGTATTCAGTGCAAATCTTGCCAAACTGAAACAAGCTTATGTCTTATGAAGTACAATGTTTTCTGCAATGCTGTAAGACAGTTTTTAATGTGTTAGAAGTTATATGCACAAAAACTTATGTTAGGACTTCAATGATCAAGATTGTCAGTTTACAGCTTTCTGAGTCCAGTAATGCTGAAATAGTGTTTCTGTTGAAATGAAGTGAAATCAAGCCCAAATCTGCTCAAAAGCTTTTCTCTCTATTAGATAAAGCTGTTTCATTCAGTATTCAGTGCAAATCTTGCCAAACTGAAACAAGCTTATGCCTTATGAAGTACAATGTTTTCTGCAATGCTGTAAGACAGTTTTTAATGTGTTAGAAGTTATATGCACAAAAACTTATGTTAGGACTTCAATGATCAAGATTGTCAGTTTACAGCTTTCTGAGTCCAGTAATGCTGAAATAGTGTTTCTGTTCAAATGAAGTGAAATCAAGCCCAAATCTGCTCAAAAGCTTTTCTCTCTATTAGAGAAAGCTGTTTCATTCAGTATTCAGTGCAAATCTTGCCAAACTGAAACATGCTTATGTCTTATGAAATAAAATGTTTTCTGCAATGCTGTAAGACAGTTTTTAATGTGTTAGAAGTTATATACACAAAAACTAATGTTAGGACTGCAATGATCAAGATTGTCAGTTTACAGCTTTCTGAGTCCAGTAATGTTGAAATAGTGTTTCTGTTCAAATGAAGTGAAATCAAGCACAAATCTGCTCAAAAGCTTTTCTCTCTATTAGAGAAAGCTGTTTCATTCAATATTCAGTGCAAATCTTGCCAAACTGAAACAAGCTTATGCCTTATGAAGTACAATGTTTTCTGCAATGCTGTAAGACAGTTTTTAATGTGTTAGAAGTTATATGCACAAAAACTAATGTTAGGACTGCAATGATCAAGATTGTCAGTTTACAGCTTTCTGAGTCCAGTAATGTTGAAATAGTGTTTCTGTTCAAATGAAGTGAAATCAAGCCCAAATCTGCTCAAAAGCTTTTCTCTCTATTAGAGAAAGCTGTTTCATTCAATATTCAGTGCAAATCTTGCCAAACTGAAACAAGCTTATGCCTTATGAAGTACAATGTTTTCTGCAATGCTGTAAGACAGTTTTTAATGTGTTAGAAGTTATATGCACAAAAACTTATGTTAGGACTTCAATGATCAAGATTGTCAGTTTACAGCTTTCTGAGTCCAGTAATGCTGAAATAGTGTTTCTGTTGAAATGAAGTGAAATCAAGCCCAAATCTGCTCAAAAGCTTTTCTCTCTATTAGATAAAGCTGTTTCATTCAGTATTCAGTGCAAATCTTGCCAAACTGAAACAAGCTTATGTCTTATGAAGTACAATGTTTTCTGCAATGCTGTAAGACAGTTTTTAATGTGTTAGAAGTTATATGCACAAAAACTTATGTTAGGACTTCAATGATCAAGATTGTCAGTTTACAGCTTTCTGAGTCCAGTAATGCTGAAATAGTGTTTCTGTTGAAATGAAGTGAAATCAAGCCCAAATCTGCTCAAAAGCTTTTCTCTCTATTAGATAAAGCTGTTTCATTCAGTATTCAGTGCAAATCTTGCCAAACTGAAACAAGCTTATGCCTTATGAAGTACAATGTTTTCTGCAATGCTGTAAGACAGTTTTTAATGTGTTAGAAGTTATATGCACAAAAACTTATGTTAGGACTGCAATGATCAAGATTGTCAGTTTACAGCTTTCTGAGTCCAGTAATGTTGAAATAGTGTTTCTGTTCAAATGAAGTGAAATCAAGCCCAAATCTGCTCAAAAGCTTTTCTCTCTATTAGAGAAAGCTGTTTCATTCAATATTCAGTGCAAATCTTGCCAAACTGAAACAAGCTTATGCCTTATGAAGTACAATGTTTTCTGCAATGCTGTAAGACAGTTTTTAATGTGTAAGAAGTTATATGCACAAAAACTTATGTTAGGACTTCAATGATCAAGATTGTCAGTTTACAGCTTTCTGAGTCCAGTAATGCTGAAATAGTGTTTCTGTTAAAATGAAGTGAAATCAAGCCCAAATCTGCTCAAAAGCTTTTCTCTCTATTAGAGAAAGCTGTTTCATTCAGTATTCAGTGCAAATCTTGCCAAACTGAAACAAGCTTATGTCTTATGAAGTACAATGTTTTTTGCAATGCTGTAAGACAGTTTTTAATGTATCAGAAGTTATATGCACAAAAACTTATGTTAGGACTTCAATGATCAAGATTGTCAGTTTACAGCTTTCTGAGTCCAGTAATGCTGAAATAGTGTTTCTGTTGAAATGAAGTGAAATCAAGCCCAAATCTGCTCAAAAGCTTTTCTCTCTATTAGATAAAGCTGTTTCATTCAGTATTCAGTGCAAATCTTGCCAAACTGAAACAAGCTTATGCCTTATGAAGTACAATGTTTTCTGCAATGCTGTAAGACAGTTTTTAATGTGTTAGAAGTTATATGCACAAAAACTTATGTTAGGACTTCAATGATCAAGATTGTCAGTTTACAGCTTTCTGAGTCCAGTAATGCTGAAATAGTGTTTCTGTTCAAATGAAGTGAAATCAAGCCCAAATCTGCTCAAAAGCTTTTCTCTCTATTAGAGAAAGCTGTTTCATTCAGTATTCAGTGCAAATCTTGCCAAACTGAAACTTGCTTATGTCTTATGAAATAAAATGTTTTCTGCAATGCTGTAAGACAGTTTTTAATGTGTTAGAAGTTATATACACAAAAACTAATGTTAGGACTGCAATGATCAAGATTGTCAGTTTACAGCTTTCTGAGTCCAGTAATGTTGAAATAGTGTTTCTGTTCAAATGAAGTGAAATCAAGCCCAAATCTGCTCAAAAGCTTTTTTCTCTATTAGAGAAAGCTGTTTCATTCACTATTCAGTGCAAATCTTGCCAAACTGAAACATGCTTATGTCTTATGAAATAAAATGTTTTCTGCAATGCTGTAAGACAGTTTTTAATGTGTTAGAAGTTATATACACAAAAACTAATGTTAGGACTGCAATGATCAAGATTGTCAGTTTACAGCTTTCTGAGTCCAGTAATGTTGAAATAGTGTTTCTGTTCAAATGAAGTGAAATCAAGCCCAAATCTGCTCAAAAGCTTTTCTCTCTATTAGAGAAAGCTGTTTCATTCAATATTCAGTGCAAATCTTGCCAAACTGAAACAAGCTTATGCCTTATGAAGTACAATGTTTTCTGCAATGCTGTAAGACAGTTTTTAATGTGTTAGAAGTTATATGCACAAAAACTAATGTTAGGACTGCAATGATCAAGATTGTCAGTTTACAGCTTTCTGAGTCCAGTAATGTTGAAATAGTGTTTCTGTTCAAATGAAGTGAAATCAAGCCCAAATCTGCTCAAAAGCTTTTCTCTCTATTAGAGAAAGCTGTTTCATTCAATATTCAGTGCAAATCTTGCCAAACTGAAACAAGCTTATGCCTTATGAAGTACAATGTTTTCTGCAATGCTGTAAGACAGTTTTTAATGTGTTAGAAGTTATATGCACAAAAACTTATGTTAGGACTTCAATGATCAAGATTGTCAGTTTACAGCTTTCTGAGTCCAGTAATGCTGAAATAGTGTTTCTGTTGAAATGAAGTGAAATCAAGCCCAAATCTGCTCAAAAGCTTTTCTCTCTATTAGATAAAGCTGTTTCATTCAGTATTCAGTGCAAATCTTGCCAAACTGAAACAAGCTTATGTCTTATGAAGTACAATGTTTTCTGCAATGCTGTAAGACAGTTTTTAATGTGTAAGAAGTTATATGCACAAAAACTTATGTTAGGACTTCAATGATCAAGATTGTCAGTTTACAGCTTTCTGAGTCCAGTAATGCTGAAATAGTGTTTCTGTTAAAATGAAGTGAAATCAAGCCCAAATCTGCTCAAAAGCTTTTCTCTCTATTAGAGAAAGCTGTTTCATTCAGTATTCAGTGCAAATCTTGCCAAACTGAAACAAGCTTATGTCTTATGAAGTACAATGTTTTTTGCAATGCTGTAAGACAGTTTTTAATGTATCAGAAGTTATATGCACAAAAACTTATGTTAGGACTTCAATGATCAAGATTGTCAGTTTACAGCTTTCTGAGTCCAGTAATGCTGAAATAGTGTTTCTGTTGAAATGAAGTGAAATCAAGCCCAAATCTGCTCAAAAGCTTTTCTCTCTATTAGATAAAGCTGTTTCATTCAGTATTCAGTGCAAATCTTGCCAAACTGAAACAAGCTTATGCCTTATGAAGTACAATGTTTTCTGCAATGCTGTAAGACAGTTTTTAATGTGTTAGAAGTTATATGCACAAAAACTAATGTTAGGACTGCAATGATCAAGATTGTCAGTTTACAGCTTTCTGAGTCCAGTAATGTTGAAATAGTGTTTCTGTTCAAATGAAGTGAAATCAAGCCCAAATCTGCTCAAAAGCTTTTCTCTCTATTAGAGAAAGCTGTTTCATTCAATATTCAGTGCAAATCTTGCCAAACTGAAACAAGCTTATGCCTTATGAAGTACAATGTTTTCTGCAATGCTGTAAGACAGTTTTTAATGTGTTAGAAGTTATATGCACAAAAACTTATGTTAGGACTTCAATGATCAAGATTGTCAGTTTACAGCTTTCTGAGTCCAGTAATGCTGAAATAGTGTTTCTGTTGAAATGAAGTGAAATCAAGCCCAAATCTGCTCAAAAGCTTTTCTCTCTATTAGATAAAGCTGTTTCATTCACTATTCAGTGCAAATCTTGCCAAACTGAAACATGCTTATGTCTTATGAAATAAAATGTTTTCTGCAATGCTGTAAGACAGTTTTTAATGTGTTAGAAGTTATATGCACAAAAACTAATGTTAGGACTGCAATGATCAAGATTGTCAGTTTACAGCTTTCTGAGTCCAGTAATGTTGAAATAGTGTTTCTGTTCAAATGAAGTGAAATCAAGCCCAAATCTGCTCAAAAGCTTTTCTCTCTATTAGAGAAAGCTGTTTCATTCAATATTCAGTGCAAATCTTGCCAAACTGAAACAAGCTTATGCCTTATGAAGTACAATGTTTTCTGCAATGCTGTAAGACAGTTTTTAATGTGTTAGAAGTTATATGCACAAAAACTAATGTTAGGACTGCAATGATCAAGATTGTCAGTTTACAGCTTTCTGAGTCCAGTAATGTTGAAATAGTGTTTCTGTTCAAATGAAGTGAAATCAAGCCCAAATCTGCTCAAAAGCTTTTCTCTCTATTAGAGAAAGCTGTTTCATTCAGTATTCAGTGCAAATCTTGCCAAACTGAAACAAGCTTATGTCTTATGAAGTACAATGTTTTCTGCAATGCTGTAAGACAGTTTTTAATGTGTTAGAAGTTATATGCACAAAAACTTATGTTAGGACTTCAATGATCAAGATTGTCAGTTTACAGCTTTCTGAGTCCAGTAATGCTGAAATAGTGTTTCTGTTGAAATGAAGTGAAATCAAGCCCAAATCTGCTCAAAAGCTTTTCTCTCTATTAGGTAAAGCTGTTTCATTCAGTATTCAGTGCAAATCTTGCCAAACTGAAACAAGCTTATGCCTTATGAAGTACAATGTTTTCTGCAATGCTGTAAGACAGTTTTTAATGTGTTAGAAGCTATATGCACAAAAACTTATGTTAGGACTTCAATGATCAAGATTGTCAGTTTACAGCTTTCTGAGTCCAGTAATGCTGAAATAGTGTTTCTGTTCAAATGAAGTGAAATCAAGCCCAAATCTGCTCAAAAGCTTTTCTCTCTATTAGAGAAAGCTGTTTCATTCAGTATTCAGTGCAAATCTTGCCAAACTGAAACTTGCTTATGTCTTATGAAATAAAATGTTTTCTGCAATGCTGTAAGACAGTTTTTAATGTGTTAGAAGTTATATACACAAAAACTAATGTTAGGACTGCAATGATCAAGATTGTCAGTTTACAGCTTTCTTAGTCCAGTAATGCTGAAATAGTGTTTCTGTTCAAATGAAGTGAAATCAAGCCCAAATCTGCTCAAAAGCTTTTCTCTCTATTAGAGAAAGCTGTTTCATTCAGTATTCACTGCAAATCTTGCCAAACTGAAACATGCTTATGTCTTATGAAATAAAATGTTTTCTGCAATGCTGTAAGACAGTTTTTAATGTGTTAGAAGTTATATACACAAAAACTAATGTTAGGACTGCAATGATCAAGATTGTCAGTTTACAGCTTTCTGAGTCCAGTAATGTTGAAATAGTGTTTCTGTTCAAATGAAGTGAAATCAAGCCCAAATCTGCTCAAAAGCTTTTCTCTCTATTAGAGAAAGCTGTTTCATTCAATATTCAGTGCAAATCTTGCCAAACTGAAACAAGCTTATGCCTTATGAAGTACAATGTTTTCTGCAATGCTGTAAGACAGTTTTTAATGTGTTAGAAGTTATATGCACAAAAACTAATGTTAGGACTGCAATGATCAAGATTGTCAGTTTACAGCTTTCTGAGTCCAGTAATGTTGAAATAGTGTTTCTGTTCAAATGAAGTGAAATCAAGCCCAAATCTGCTCAAAAGCTTTTCTCTCTATTAGAGAAAGCTGTTTCATTCAATATTCAGTGCAAATCTTGCCAAACTGAAACAAGCTTATGCCTTATGAAGTACAATGTTTTCTGCAATGCTGTAAGACAGTTTTTAATGTGTTAGAAGTTATATGCACAAAAACTTATGTTAGGACTTCAATGATCAAGATTGTCAGTTTACAGCTTTCTGAGTCCAGTAATGCTGAAATAGTGTTTCTGTTGAAATGAAGTGTAATCAAGCCCAAATCTGCTCAAAAGCTTTTCTCTCTATTAGATAAAGCTGTTTCATTCAGTATTCAGTGCAAATCTTGCCAAACTGAAACAAGCTTATGTCTTATGAAATAAAATGTTTTCTGCAATGCTGTAAGACAGTTTTTAATGTGTTAGAAGTTATATACACAAAAACTTATGTTAGGACTTCAATGATCAAGATTGTCAGTTTACAGCTTTCTGAGTCCAGTAATGCTGAAATAGTGTTTCTGTTCAAATGAAGTGAAATCAAGCCCAAATCTGCTCAAAAGCTTTTCTCTCTATTAGAGAAAGCTGTTTCATTCAGTATTCAGTGCAAATCTTGCCAAACTGAAACATGCTTATGTCTTATGAAATAAAATGTTTTCTGCAATGCTGTAAGACAGTTTTTAATGTGTTAGAAGTTATATACACAAAAACTAATGTTAGGACTGCAATGATCAAGATTGTCAGTTCACAGCTTTCTGAGTCCAGTAATGTTGAAATAGTGTTTCTGTTCAAATGAAGTGAAATCAAGCCCAAATCTGCTCAAAAGCTTTTCTCTCTATTAGAGAAAGCTGTTTCATTCAGTATTCAGTGCAAATCTTGCCAAACTGAAACAAGCTTATGCCTTATGAAGTACAATGTTTTCTGCAATGCTGTAAGACAGTTTTTAATGTGTTAGAAGTTATATAAACAAAAACTAATGTTAGGACTTCAATGATCAAGATTGTCAGTTTACAGCTTTCTGAGTCCAGTAATGCTGAAATAGTGTTTCTGTTGAAATGAAGTGAAATCAAGCCCAAATCTGCTCAAAAGCTTTTCTCTCTATTAGATAAAGCTGTTTCATTCAGTATTCAGTGCAAATCTTGCCAAACTGAAACAAGCTTATGTCTTATGAAGTACAATGTTTTCTGCAATGCTGTAAGACAGTTTTTAATGTGTTAGAAGTTATATGCACAAAAACTTATGTTAGGACTTCAATGATCAAGATTGTCAGTTTACAGCTTTCTGAGTCCAGTAATGCTGAAATAGTGTTTCTGTTCAAATGAAGTGAAATCAAGCCCAAATCTGCTCAAAAGCTTTTCTCTCTATTAGAGAAAGCTGTTTCATTCAGTATTCAGTGCAAATCTTGCCAAACTGAAACTTGCTTATGTCTTATGAAATAAAATGTTTTCTGCAATGCTGTAAGACAGTTTTTAATGTGTTAGAAGTTATATGCACAAAAACTAATGTTAGGACTGCAATGATCAAGATTGTCAGTTTACAGCTTTCTGAGTCCAGTAATGTTGAAATAGTGTTTCTGTTCAAATGAAGTGAAATCAAGCCCAAATCTGCTCAAAAGCTTTTCTCTCTATTAGAGAAAGCTGTTTCATTCAATATTCAGTGCAAATCTTGCCAAACTGAAACAAGCTTATGCCTTATGAAGTACAATGTTTTCTGCAATGCTGTAAGACAGTTTTTAATGTGTTAGAAGTTATATGCACAAAAACTTATGTTAGGACTTCAATGATCAAGATTGTCAGTTTACAGCTTTCTGAGTCCAGTAATGCTGAAATAGTGTTTCTGTTGAAATGAAGTGTAATCAAGCCCAAATCTGCTCAAAAGCTTTTCTCTCTATTAGATAAAGCTGTTTCATTCAGTATTCAGTGCAAATCTTGCCAAACTGAAACAAGCTTATGTCTTATGAAATAAAATGTTTTCTGCAATGCTGTAAGACAGTTTTTAATGTGTTAGAAGTTATATACACAAAAACTTATGTTAGGACTTCAATGATCAAGATTGTCAGTTTACAGCTTTCTGAGTCCAGTAATGCTGAAATAGTGTTTCTGTTCAAATGAAGTGAAATCAAGCCCAAATCTGCTCAAAAGCTTTTCTCTCTATTAGAGAAAGCTGTTTCATTCAGTATTCAGTGCAAATCTTGCCAAACTGAAACATGCTTATGTCTTATGAAATAAAATGTTTTCTGCAATGCTGTAAGACAGTTTTTAATGTGTTAGAAGTTATATAAACAAAAACTAATGTTAGGACTGCAATGATCAAGATTGTCAGTTTACAGCTTTCTGAGTCCAGTAATGTTGAAATAGTGTTTCTGTTCAAATGAAGTGAAATCAAGCCCAAATCTGCTCAAAAGCTCTTCTCTCTATTAGAGAAAGCTGTTTCATTCAATATTCAGTGCAAATCTTGCCAAACTGAAACAAGCTTATTCCTTATGAAGTACAATGTTTTCTGCAATGCTGTAAGACAGTTTTTAATGTGTTAGAAGTTATATGCACAAAAACTAATGTTAGGACTGCAACTATCAAGATTGTCAGTTTACAGCTTTCTGAGTCCAGTAATGTTGAAATAGTGTTTCTGTTTAAATGAAGTGAAATCAAGCCCAAATCTGCTCAAAAGCTTTTCTCTCTATTAGAGAAAGCTGTTTCATTCAATATTCAGTGCAAATCTTGCCAAACTGAAACAAGCTTATGCCTTATGAAGTACAATGTTTTCTGCAATGCTGTAAGACAGTTTTTAATGTGTTAGAAGTTATATGCACAAAAACTTATGTTAGGACTTCAATGATCAAGATTGTCAGTTTACAGCTTTCTGAGTCCAGTAATGCTGAAATAGTGTTTCTGTTGAAATGAAGTGTAATCAAGCCCAAATCTGCTCAAAAGCTTTTCTCTCTATTAGATAAAGCTGTTTCATTCAGTATTCAGTGCAAATCTTGCCAAACTGAAACAAGCTTATGTCTTATGAAATAAAATGTTTTCTGCAATGCTGTAAGACAGTTTTTAATGTGTTAGAAGTTATATACACAAAAACTTATGTTAGTACTTCAATGATCAAGATTGTCAGTTTACAGCTTTCTGAGTCCAGTAATGCTGAAATAGTGTTTCTGTTCAAATGAAGTGAAATCAAGCCCAAATCTGCTCAAAAGCTTTTCTCTCTATTAGAGAAAGCTGTTTCATTCAGTATTCAGTGCAAATCTTGCCAAACTGAAACATGCTTATGTCTTATGAAATAAAATGTTTTCTGCAATGCTGTAAGACAGTTTTTAATGTGTTAGAAGTTATATACACAAAAACTAATGTTAGGACTGCAATGATCAAGATTGTCAGTTTACAGCTTTCTGAGTCCAGTAATGCTGAAATAGTGTTTCTGTTCAAATGAAGTGAAATCAAGCCCAAATCTGCTCAAAAGCTTTTCTCTCTATTAGAGAAAGCTGTTTCATTCAGTATTCAGTGCAAATCTTGCCAAACTGAAACATGCTTATGTCTTATGAAATAAAATGTTTTCTGCAATGCTGTAAGACAGTTTTTAATGTGTTAGAAGTTATATAAACAAAAACTAATGTTAGGACTGCAATGATCAAGATTGTCAGTTTACAGCTTTCTGAGTCCAGTAATGTTGAAATAGTGTTTCTGTTCAAATGAAGTGAAATCAAGCCCAAATCTGCTCAAAAGCTCTTCTCTCTATTAGAGAAAGCTGTTTCATTCAATATTCAGTGCAAATCTTGCCAAACTGAAACAAGCTTATTCCTTATGAAGTACAATGTTTTCTGCAATGCTGTAAGACAGTTTTTAATGTGTTAGAAGTTATATGCACAAAAACTAATGTTAGGACTGCAACTATCAAGATTGTCAGTTTACAGCTTTCTGAGTCCAGTAATGTTGAAATAGTGTTTCTGTTTAAATGAAGTGAAATCAAGCCCAAATCTGCTCAAAAGCTTTTCTCTCTATTAGAGAAAGCTGTTTCATTCAATATTCAGTGCAAATCTTGCCAAACTGAAACAAGCTTATGCCTTATGAAGTACAATGTTTTCTGCAATGCTGTAAGACAGTTTTTAATGTGTTAGAAGTTATATGCACAAAAACTTATGTTAGGACTTCAATGATCAAGATTGTCAGTTTACAGCTTTCTGAGTCCAGTAATGCTGAAATAGTGTTTCTGTTCAAATGAAGTGAAATCAAGCCCAAATCTGCTCAAAAGCTTTTCTCTCTATTAGAGAAAGCTGTTTCATTCAGTATTCAGTGCAAATCTTGCCAAACTGAAACATGCTTATGTCTTATGAAATAAAATGTTTTCTGCAATGCTGTAAGACAGTTTTTAATGTGTTAGAAGTTATATACACAAAAACTAATGTTAGGACTGCAATGATCAAGATTGTCAGTTTACAGCTTTCTGAGTCCAGTAATGTTGAAATAGTGTTTCTGTTCAAATGAAGTGAAATCAAGCCCAAATCTGCTCAAAAGCTTTTCTCTCTATTAGAGAAAGCTGTTTCATTCAATATTCAGTGCAAATCTTGCCAAACTGAAACAAGCTTATGCCTTATGAAGTACAATGTTTTCTGCAATGCTGTAAGACAGTTTTTAATGTGTTAGAAGTTATATGCACAAAAACTAATGTTAGGACTTCAATGATCAAGATTGTCAGTTTACAGCTTTCTGAGTCCAGTAATGCTGAAATAGTGTTTCTGTTGAAATGAAGTGAAATCAAGCCCAAATCTGCTCAAAAGCTTTTCTCTCTATTAGATAAAGCTGTTTCATTCAGTATTCAGTGCAAATCTTGCCAAACTGAAACAAGCTTATGCCTTATGAAGTACAATGTTTTCTGCAATGCTGTAAGACAGTTTTTAATGTGTTAGAAGTTATATGCACAAAAACACTATTTCAGCATTACTGGACTCAGAAAGCTGTAAACTGACAATCTTGATCATTGAAGTCCTAACATAAGTTTTTGTGCATATAACTTCTAACACATTAAAAACTGTCTTACAGCATTGCAGAAAACATTGTACTTCATAAGGCATAAGCTTGTTTCAGTTTGGCAAGATTTGCACTGAATATTGAATGAAACAGCTTTCTCTAATAGAGAGAAAAGCTTTTGAGCAGATTTGGGCTTGATTTCACTTCATTTGAACAGAAACACTATTTCAACATTACTGGACTCAGAAAGCTGTAAACTGACAATCTTGATCATTGCAGTCCTAACATTAGTTTTTGTGTATATAACTTCTAACACATTAAAAACTGTCTTACAGCATTGCAGAAAACATTTTATTTCATAAGACATAAGCATGTTTCAGTTTGGCAAGATTTGCACTGAATACTGAATGAAACAGCTTTCTCTAATAGAGAGAAAAGCTTTTGAGCAGATTTGGGCTTGATTTCACTTCATTTGAACAGAAACACTATTTCAGCATTACTGGACTCAGAAAGCTGTAAACTGACAATCTTGATCATTGAAGTCCTAACATAAGTTTTTGTGCATATAACTTCTAACACATTAAAAACTGTCTTACAGCATTGCAGAAAACATTGTACTTCATAAGGCATAAGCTTGTTTCAGTTTGGCAAGATTTGCACTGAATATTGAATGAAACAGCTTTCTCTAATAGAGAGAAAAGCTTTTGAGCAGATTTGGGCTTGATTTCACTTCATTTGAACAGAAACACTATTTCAACATTACTGGACTCAGAAAGCTGTAAACTGACAATCTTGATCATTGCAGTCCTAACATTAGTTTCTGTTGAAATGAAGTGAAATCAAGCCCAAATCTGCTCAAAAGCTTTTCTCTCTATTAGATAAAGCTGTTTCATTCAGTATTCAGTGCAAATCTTGCCAAACTGAAACAAGCTTATGTCTTATGAAGTACAATGTTTTCTGCAATGCTGTAAGACAGTTTTTAATGTGTTAGAAGTTATATGCACAAAAACTTATGTTAGGACTTCAATGATCAAGATTGTCAGTTTACAGCTTTCTGAGTCCAGTAATGCTGAAATAGTGTTTCTGTTGAAATGAAGTGAAATCAAGCCCAAATCTGCTCAAAAGCTTTTCTCTCTATTAGGTAAAGCTGTTTCATTCAGTATTCAGTGCAAATCTTGCCAAACTGAAACAAGCTTATGCCTTATGAAGTACAATGTTTTCTGCAATGCTGTAAGACAGTTTTTAATGTGTTAGAAGCTATATGCACAAAAACTTATGTTAGGACTTCAATGATCAAGATTGTCAGTTTACAGCTTTCTGAGTCCAGTAATGCTGAAATAGTGTTTCTGTTCAAATGAAGTGAAATCAAGCCCAAATCTGCTCAAAAGCTTTTCTCTCTATTAGAGAAAGCTGTTTCATTCAATATTCAGTGCAAATCTTGCCAAACTGAAACAAGCTTATGCCTTATGAAGTACAATGTTTTCTGCAATGCTGTAAGACAGTTTTTAATGTGTTAGAAATTATATGCACAAAAACTTATGTTAGGACTGCAATGATCAAGATTTTCAGTTTACAGCTTTCTGAGTCCAGTAATGTTGAAATAGTGTTTCTGTTCAAATGAAGTGAAATCAAGCCCAAATCTGCTCAAAAGCTTTTCTCTCTATTAGAGAAAGCTGTTTCATTCAATATTCAGTGCAAATCTTGCCAAACTGAAACAAGCTTATGCCTTATGAAGTACAATGTTTTCTGCAATGCTGTAAGACAGTTTTTAATGTGTTAGAAGTTATATGCACAAAAACTTATGTTAGGACTTCAATGATCAAGATTGTCAGTTTACAGCTTTCTGAGTCCAGTAATGCTGAAATAGTGTTTCTGTTGAAATGAAGTGAAATCAAGCCCAAATCTGCTCAAAAGCTTTTCTCTCTATTAGATAAAGCTGTTTCATTCAGTATTCAGTGCAAATCTTGCCAAACTGAAACAAGCTTATGTCTTATGAAGTACAATGTTTTCTGCAATGCTGTAAGACAGTTTTTAATGTGTTAGAAGTTATATGCACAAAAACTTATGTTAGGACTTCAATGATCAAGATTGTCAGTTTACAGCTTTCTGAGTCCAGTAATGCTGAAATAGTGTTTCTGTTGAAATGAAGTGAAATCAAGCCCAAATCTGCTCAAAAGCTTTTCTCTCTATTAGGTAAAGCTGTTTCATTCAGTATTCAGTGCAAATCTTGCCAAACTGAAACTTGCTTATGTCTTATGAAATAAAATGTTTTCTGCAATGCTGTAAGACAGTTTTTAATGTGTTAGAAGTTATATACACAAAAACTAATGTTAGGACTGCAATGATCAAGATTGTCAGTTTACAGCTTTCTTAGTCCAGTAATGCTGAAATAGTGTTTCTGTTCAAATGAAGTGAAATCAAGCCCAAATCTGCTCAAAAGCTTTTCTCTCTATTAGAGAAAGCTGTTTCATTCAGTATTCACTGCAAATCTTGCCAAACTGAAACATGCTTATGTCTTATGAAATAAAATGTTTTCTGCAATGCTGTAAGACAGTTTTTAATGTGTTAGAAGTTATATACACAAAAACTAATGTTAGGACTGCAATGATCAAGATTGTCAGTTTACAGCTTTCTGAGTCCAGTAATGTTGAAATAGTGTTTCTGTTCAAATGAAGTGAAATCAAGCCCAAATCTGCTCAAAAGCTTTTCTCTCTATTAGAGAAAGCTGTTTCATTCAATATTCAGTGCAAATCTTGCCAAACTGAAACAAGCTTATGCCTTATGAAGTACAATGTTTTCTGCAATGCTGTAAGACAGTTTTTAATGTGTTAGAAGTTATATGCACAAAAACTAATGTTAGGACTGCAATGATCAAGATTGTCAGTTTACAGCTTTCTGAGTCCAGTAATGTTGAAATAGTGTTTCTGTTCAAATGAAGTGAAATCAAGCCCAAATCTGCTCAAAAGCTTTTCTCTCTATTAGAGAAAGCTGTTTCATTCAATATTCAGTGCAAATCTTGCCAAACTGAAACAAGCTTATGCCTTATGAAGTACAATGTTTTCTGCAATGCTGTAAGACAGTTTTTAATGTGTTAGAAGTTATATGCACAAAAACTTATGTTAGGACTTCAATGATCAAGATTGTCAGTTTACAGCTTTCTGAGTCCAGTAATGCTGAAATAGTGTTTCTGTTCAAATGAAGTGAAATCAAGCCCAAATCTGCTCAAAAGCTTTTCTCTCTATTAGAGAAAGCTGTTTCATTCAGTATTCAGTGCAAATCTTGCCAAACTGAAACATGCTTATGTCTTATGAAATAAAATGTTTTCTGCAATGCTGTAAGACAGTTTTTAATGTGTTAGAAGTTATATACACAAAAACTAATGTTAGGACTGCAATGATCAAGATTGTCAGTTTACAGCTTTCTGAGTCCAGTAATGTTGAAATAGTGTTTCTGTTCAAATGAAGTGAAATCAAGCCCAAATCTGCTCAAAAGCTTTTCTCTCTATTAGAGAAAGCTGTTTCATTCAATATTCAGTGCAAATCTTGCCAAACTGAAACAAGCTTATGCCTTATGAAGTACAATGTTTTCTGCAATGCTGTAAGACAGTTTTTAATGTGTTAGAAGTTATATGCACAAAAACTAATGTTAGGACTTCAATGATCAAGATTGTCAGTTTACAGCTTTCTGAGTCCAGTAATGCTGAAATAGTGTTTCTGTTGAAATGAAGTGAAATCAAGCCCAAATCTGCTCAAAAGCTTTTCTCTCTATTAGATAAAGCTGTTTCATTCAGTATTCAGTGCAAATCTTGCCAAACTGAAACAAGCTTATGCCTTATGAAGTACAATGTTTTCTGCAATGCTGTAAGACAGTTTTTAATGTGTTAGAAGTTATATGCACAAAAACACTATTTCAGCATTACTGGACTCAGAAAGCTGTAAACTGACAATCTTGATCATTGAAGTCCTAACATAAGTTTTTGTGCATATAACTTCTAACACATTAAAAACTGTCTTACAGCATTGCAGAAAACATTGTACTTCATAAGGCATAAGCTTGTTTCAGTTTGGCAAGATTTGCACTGAATATTGAATGAAACAGCTTTCTCTAATAGAGAGAAAAGCTTTTGAGCAGATTTGGGCTTGATTTCACTTCATTTGAACAGAAACACTATTTCAACATTACTGGACTCAGAAAGCTGTAAACTGACAATCTTGATCATTGCAGTCCTAACATTAGTTTTTGTGTATATAACTTCTAACACATTAAAAACTGTCTTACAGCATTGCAGAAAACATTTTATTTCATAAGACATAAGCATGTTTCAGTTTGGCAAGATTTGCACTGAATACTGAATGAAACAGCTTTCTCTAATAGAGAGAAAAGCTTTTGAGCAGATTTGGGCTTGATTTCACTTCATTTGAACAGAAACACTATTTCAGCATTACTGGACTCAGAAAGCTGTAAACTGACAATCTTGATCATTGAAGTCCTAACATAAGTTTTTGTGCATATAACTTCTAACACATTAAAAACTGTCTTACAGCATTGCAGAAAACATTGTACTTCATAAGGCATAAGCTTGTTTCAGTTTGGCAAGATTTGCACTGAATATTGAATGAAACAGCTTTCTCTAATAGAGAGAAAAGCTTTTGAGCAGATTTGGGCTTGATTTCACTTCATTTGAACAGAAACACTATTTCAACATTACTGGACTCAGAAAGCTGTAAACTGACAATCTTGATCATTGCAGTCCTAACATTAGTTTCTGTTGAAATGAAGTGAAATCAAGCCCAAATCTGCTCAAAAGCTTTTCTCTCTATTAGATAAAGCTGTTTCATTCAGTATTCAGTGCAAATCTTGCCAAACTGAAACAAGCTTATGTCTTATGAAGTACAATGTTTTCTGCAATGCTGTAAGACAGTTTTTAATGTGTTAGAAGTTATATGCACAAAAACTTATGTTAGGACTTCAATGATCAAGATTGTCAGTTTACAGCTTTCTGAGTCCAGTAATGCTGAAATAGTGTTTCTGTTGAAATGAAGTGAAATCAAGCCCAAATCTGCTCAAAAGCTTTTCTCTCTATTAGGTAAAGCTGTTTCATTCAGTATTCAGTGCAAATCTTGCCAAACTGAAACAAGCTTATGCCTTATGAAGTACAATGTTTTCTGCAATGCTGTAAGACAGTTTTTAATGTGTTAGAAGCTATATGCACAAAAACTTATGTTAGGACTTCAATGATCAAGATTGTCAGTTTACAGCTTTCTGAGTCCAGTAATGCTGAAATAGTGTTTCTGTTCAAATGAAGTGAAATCAAGCCCAAATCTGCTCAAAAGCTTTTCTCTCTATTAGAGAAAGCTGTTTCATTCAATATTCAGTGCAAATCTTGCCAAACTGAAACAAGCTTATGCCTTATGAAGTACAATGTTTTCTGCAATGCTGTAAGACAGTTTTTAATGTGTTAGAAATTATATGCACAAAAACTTATGTTAGGACTGCAATGATCAAGATTTTCAGTTTACAGCTTTCTGAGTCCAGTAATGTTGAAATAGTGTTTCTGTTCAAATGAAGTGAAATCAAGCCCAAATCTGCTCAAAAGCTTTTCTCTCTATTAGAGAAAGCTGTTTCATTCAATATTCAGTGCAAATCTTGCCAAACTGAAACAAGCTTATGCCTTATGAAGTACAATGTTTTCTGCAATGCTGTAAGACAGTTTTTAATGTGTTAGAAGTTATATGCACAAAAACTTATGTTAGGACTTCAATGATCAAGATTGTCAGTTTACAGCTTTCTGAGTCCAGTAATGCTGAAATAGTGTTTCTGTTGAAATGAAGTGAAATCAAGCCCAAATCTGCTCAAAAGCTTTTCTCTCTATTAGATAAAGCTGTTTCATTCAGTATTCAGTGCAAATCTTGCCAAACTGAAACAAGCTTATGTCTTATGAAGTACAATGTTTTCTGCAATGCTGTAAGACAGTTTTTAATGTGTTAGAAGTTATATGCACAAAAACTTATGTTAGGACTTCAATGATCAAGATTGTCAGTTTACAGCTTTCTGAGTCCAGTAATGCTGAAATAGTGTTTCTGTTGAAATGAAGTGAAATCAAGCCCAAATCTGCTCAAAAGCTTTTCTCTCTATTAGGTAAAGCTGTTTCATTCAGTATTCAGTGCAAATCTTGCCAAACTGAAACTTGCTTATGTCTTATGAAATAAAATGTTTTCTGCAATGCTGTAAGACAGTTTTTAATGTGTTAGAAGTTATATACACAAAAACTAATGTTAGGACTGCAATGATCAAGATTGTCAGTTTACAGCTTTCTTAGTCCAGTAATGCTGAAATAGTGTTTCTGTTCAAATGAAGTGAAATCAAGCCCAAATCTGCTCAAAAGCTTTTCTCTCTATTAGAGAAAGCTGTTTCATTCAGTATTCACTGCAAATCTTGCCAAACTGAAACATGCTTATGTCTTATGAAATAAAATGTTTTCTGCAATGCTGTAAGACAGTTTTTAATGTGTTAGAAGTTATATACACAAAAACTAATGTTAGGACTGCAATGATCAAGATTGTCAGTTTACAGCTTTCTGAGTCCAGTAATGTTGAAATAGTGTTTCTGTTCAAATGAAGTGAAATCAAGCCCAAATCTGCTCAAAAGCTTTTCTCTCTATTAGAGAAAGCTGTTTCATTCAATATTCAGTGCAAATCTTGCCAAACTGAAACAAGCTTATGCCTTATGAAGTACAATGTTTTCTGCAATGCTGTAAGACAGTTTTTAATGTGTTAGAAGTTATATGCACAAAAACTAATGTTAGGACTGCAATGATCAAGATTGTCAGTTTACAGCTTTCTGAGTCCAGTAATGTTGAAATAGTGTTTCTGTTCAAATGAAGTGAAATCAAGCCCAAATCTGCTCAAAAGCTTTTCTCTCTATTAGAGAAAGCTGTTTCATTCAATATTCAGTGCAAATCTTGCCAAACTGAAACAAGCTTATGCCTTATGAAGTACAATGTTTTCTGCAATGCTGTAAGACAGTTTTTAATGTGTTAGAAGTTATATGCACAAAAACTTATGTTAGGACTTCAATGATCAAGATTGTCAGTTTACAGCTTTCTGAGTCCAGTAATGCTGAAATAGTGTTTCTGTTGAAATGAAGTGTAATCAAGCCCAAATCTGCTCAAAAGCTTTTCTCTCTATTAGATAAAGCTGTTTCATTCAGTATTCAGTGCAAATCTTGCCAAACTGAAACAAGCTTATGTCTTATGAAATAAAATGTTTTCTGCAATGCTGTAAGACAGTTTTTAATGTGTTAGAAGTTATATACACAAAAACTTATGTTAGGACTTCAATGATCAAGATTGTCAGTTTACAGCTTTCTGAGTCCAGTAATGCTGAAATAGTGTTTCTGTTCAAATGAAGTGAAATCAAGCCCAAATCTGCTCAAAAGCTTTTCTCTCTATTAGAGAAAGCTGTTTCATTCAGTATTCAGTGCAAATCTTGCCAAACTGAAACATGCTTATGTCTTATGAAATAAAATGTTTTCTGCAATGCTGTAAGACAGTTTTTAATGTGTTAGAAGTTATATACACAAAAACTAATGTTAGGACTGCAATGATCAAGATTGTCAGTTTACAGCTTTCTGAGTCCAGTAATGCTGAAATAGTGTTTCTGTTCAAATGAAGTGAAATCAAGCCCAAATCTGCTCAAAAGCTTTTCTCTCTATTAGAGAAAGCTGTTTCATTCAGTATTCAGTGCAAATCTTGCCAAACTGAAACATGCTTATGTCTTATGAAATAAAATGTTTTCTGCAATGCTGTAAGACAGTTTTTAATGTGTTAGAAGTTATATAAACAAAAACTAATGTTAGGACTGCAATGATCAAGATTGTCAGTTTACAGCTTTCTGAGTCCAGTAATGTTGAAATAGTGTTTCTGTTCAAATGAAGTGAAATCAAGCCCAAATCTGCTCAAAAGCTCTTCTCTCTATTAGAGAAAGCTGTTTCATTCAATATTCAGTGCAAATCTTGCCAAACTGAAACAAGCTTATTCCTTATGAAGTACAATGTTTTCTGCAATGCTGTAAGACAGTTTTTAATGTGTTAGAAGTTATATGCACAAAAACTAATGTTAGGACTGCAACTATCAAGATTGTCAGTTTACAGCTTTCTGAGTCCAGTAATGTTGAAATAGTGTTTCTGTTTAAATGAAGTGAAATCAAGCCCAAATCTGCTCAAAAGCTTTTCTCTCTATTAGAGAAAGCTGTTTCATTCAATATTCAGTGCAAATCTTGCCAAACTGAAACAAGCTTATGCCTTATGAAGTACAATGTTTTCTGCAATGCTGTAAGACAGTTTTTAATGTGTTAGAAGTTATATGCACAAAAACTTATGTTAGGACTTCAATGATCAAGATTGTCAGTTTACAGCTTTCTGAGTCCAGTAATGTTGAAATAGTGTTTCTGTTCAAATGAAGTGAAATCAAGCCCAAATCTGCTCAAAAGCTTTTCTCTCTATTAGAGAAAGCTGTTTCATTCAATATTCAGTGCAAATCTTGCCAAACTGAAACAAGCTTATGCCTTATGAAGTACAATGTTTTCTGCAATGCTGTAAGACAGTTTTTAATGTGTTAGAAGTTATATGCACAAAAACTAATGTTAGGACTGCAATGATCAAGATTGTCAGTTTACAGCTTTCTGAGTCCAGTAATGTTGAAATAGTGTTTCTGTTCAAATGAAGTGAAATCAAGCCCAAATCTGCTCAAAAGCTTTTCTCTCTATTAGAGAAAGCTGTTTCATTCAATATTCAGTGCAAATCTTGCCAAACTGAAACAAGCTTATGCCTTATGAAGTACAATGTTTTCTGCAATGCTGTAAGACAGTTTTTAATGTGTTAGAAGTTATATGCACAAAAACTAATGTTAGGACTTCAATGATCAAGATTGTCAGTTTACAGCTTTCTGAGTCCAGTAATGCTGAAATAGTGTTTCTGTTGAAATGAAGTGAAATCAAGCCCAAATCTGCTCAAAAGCTTTTCTCTCTATTAGATAAAGCTGTTTCATTCAGTATTCAGTGCAAATCTTGCCAAACTGAAACAAGCTTATGCCTTATGAAGTACAATGTTTTCTGCAATGCTGTGGGACAGTTTTTAATGTGTTAGAAGTTATATGCACAAAAACTTATGTTAGGACTTCAATGATCAAGATTGTCAGTTTACAGCTTTCTGAGTCCAGTAATGTTGAAATAGTGTTTCTGTTCAAATGAAGTGAAATCAAGCCCAAATCTGCTCAAAAGCTCTTCTCTCTATTAGAGAAAGCTGTTTCATTCAATATTCAGTGCAAATCTTGCCAAACTGAAACAAGCTTATTCCTTATGAAGTACAATGTTTTCTGCAATGCTGTAAGACAGTTTTTAATGTGTTAGAAGTTATATGCACAAAAACACTATTTCAGCATTACTGGACTCAGAAAGCTGTAAACTGACAATCTTGATCATTGAAGTCCTAACATAAGTTTTTGTGCATATAACTTCTAACACATTAAAAACTGTCTTACAGCATTGCAGAAAACATTGTACTTCATAAGGCATAAGCTTGTTTCAGTTTGGCAAGATTTGCACTGAATATTGAATGAAACAGCTTTCTCTAATAGAGAGAAAAGCTTTTGAGCAGATTTGGGCTTGATTTCACTTCATTTGAACAGAAACACTATTTCAACATTACTGGACTCAGAAAGCTGTAAACTGACAATCTTGATCATTGCAGTCCTAACATTAGTTTTTGTGTATATAACTTCTAACACATTAAAAACTGTCTTACAGCATTGCAGAAAACATTTTATTTCATAAGACATAAGCATGTTTCAGTTTGGCAAGATTTGCACTGAATACTGAATGAAACAGCTTTCTCTAATAGAGAGAAAAGCTTTTGAGCAGATTTGGGCTTGATTTCACTTCATTTGAACAGAAACACTATTTCAGCATTACTGGACTCAGAAAGCTGTAAACTGACAATCTTGATCATTGAAGTCCTAACATAAGTTTTTGTGCATATAACTTCTAACACATTAAAAACTGTCTTACAGCATTGCAGAAAACATTGTACTTCATAAGGCATAAGCTTGTTTCAGTTTGGCAAGATTTGCACTGAATATTGAATGAAACAGCTTTCTCTAATAGAGAGAAAAGCTTTTGAGCAGATTTGGGCTTGATTTCACTTCATTTGAACAGAAACACTATTTCAACATTACTGGACTCAGAAAGCTGTAAACTGACAATCTTGATCATTGCAGTCCTAACATTAGTTTCTGTTGAAATGAAGTGAAATCAAGCCCAAATCTGCTCAAAAGCTTTTCTCTCTATTAGATAAAGCTGTTTCATTCAGTATTCAGTGCAAATCTTGCCAAACTGAAACAAGCTTATGTCTTATGAAGTACAATGTTTTCTGCAATGCTGTAAGACAGTTTTTAATGTGTTAGAAGTTATATGCACAAAAACTTATGTTAGGACTTCAATGATCAAGATTGTCAGTTTACAGCTTTCTGAGTCCAGTAATGCTGAAATAGTGTTTCTGTTGAAATGAAGTGAAATCAAGCCCAAATCTGCTCAAAAGCTTTTCTCTCTATTAGGTAAAGCTGTTTCATTCAGTATTCAGTGCAAATCTTGCCAAACTGAAACAAGCTTATGCCTTATGAAGTACAATGTTTTCTGCAATGCTGTAAGACAGTTTTTAATGTGTTAGAAGCTATATGCACAAAAACTTATGTTAGGACTTCAATGATCAAGATTGTCAGTTTACAGCTTTCTGAGTCCAGTAATGCTGAAATAGTGTTTCTGTTCAAATGAAGTGAAATCAAGCCCAAATCTGCTCAAAAGCTTTTCTCTCTATTAGAGAAAGCTGTTTCATTCAGTATTCAGTGCAAATCTTGCCAAACTGAAACTTGCTTATGTCTTATGAAATAAAATGTTTTCTGCAATGCTGTAAGACAGTTTTTAATGTGTTAGAAGTTATATACACAAAAACTAATGTTAGGACTGCAATGATCAAGATTGTCAGTTTACAGCTTTCTTAGTCCAGTAATGCTGAAATAGTGTTTCTGTTCAAATGAAGTGAAATCAAGCCCAAATCTGCTCAAAAGCTTTTCTCTCTATTAGAGAAAGCTGTTTCATTCAGTATTCACTGCAAATCTTGCCAAACTGAAACATGCTTATGTCTTATGAAATAAAATGTTTTCTGCAATGCTGTAAGACAGTTTTTAATGTGTTAGAAGTTATATACACAAAAACTAATGTTAGGACTGCAATGATCAAGATTGTCAGTTTACAGCTTTCTGAGTCCAGTAATGTTGAAATAGTGCCTCTGTTCAAATGAAGTGAAATCAAGCCCAAATCTGCTCAAAAGCTTTTCTCTCTATTAGAGAAAGCTGTTTCATTCAATATTCAGTGCAAATCTTGCCAAACTGAAACAAGCTTATGCCTTATGAAGTACAATGTTTTCTGCAATGCTGTAAGACAGTTTTTAATGTGTTAGAAGTTATATGCACAAAAACTAATGTTAGGACTGCAATGATCAAGATTGTCAGTTTACAGCTTTCTGAGTCCAGTAATGTTGAAATAGTGTTTCTGTTCAAATGAAGTGAAATCAAGCCCAAATCTGCTCAAAAGCTTTTCTCTCTATTAGAGAAAGCTGTTTCATTCAATATTCAGTGCAAATCTTGCCAAACTGAAACAAGCTTATGCCTTATGAAGTACAATGTTTTCTGCAATGCTGTAAGACAGTTTTTAATGTGTTAGAAGTTATATGCACAAAAACTTATGTTAGGACTTCAATGATCAAGATTGTCAGTTTACAGCTTTCTGAGTCCAGTAATGCTGAAATAGTGTTTCTGTTGAAATGAAGTGTAATCAAGCCCAAATCTGCTCAAAAGCTTTTCTCTCTATTAGATAAAGCTGTTTCATTCAGTATTCAGTGCAAATCTTGCCAAACTGAAACAAGCTTATGTCTTATGAAATAAAATGTTTTCTGCAATGCTGTAAGACAGTTTTTAATGTGTTAGAAGTTATATACACAAAAACTTATGTTAGGACTTCAATGATCAAGATTGTCAGTTTACAGCTTTCTGAGTCCAGTAATGCTGAAATAGTGTTTCTGTTCAAATGAAGTGAAATCAAGCCCAAATCTGCTCAAAAGCTTTTCTCTCTATTAGAGAAAGCTGTTTCATTCAGTATTCAGTGCAAATCTTGCCAAACTGAAACATGCTTATGTCTTATGAAATAAAATGTTTTCTGCAATGCTGTAAGACAGTTTTTAATGTGTTAGAAGTTATATACACAAAAACTAATGTTAGGACTGCAATGATCAAGATTGTCAGTTTACAGCTTTCTGAGTCCAGTAATGCTGAAATAGTGTTTCTGTTCAAATGAAGTGAAATCAAGCCCAAATCTGCTCAAAAGCTTTTCTCTCTATTAGAGAAAGCTGTTTCATTCAGTATTCAGTGCAAATCTTGCCAAACTGAAACATGCTTATGTCTTATGAAATAAAATGTTTTCTGCAATGCTGTAAGACAGTTTTTAATGTGTTAGAAGTTATATAAACAAAAACTAATGTTAGGACTGCAATGATCAAGATTGTCAGTTTACAGCTTTCTGAGTCCAGTAATGTTGAAATAGTGTTTCTGTTCAAATGAAGTGAAATCAAGCCCAAATCTGCTCAAAAGCTCTTCTCTCTATTAGAGAAAGCTGTTTCATTCAATATTCAGTGCAAATCTTGCCAAACTGAAACAAGCTTATTCCTTATGAAGTACAATGTTTTCTGCAATGCTGTAAGACAGTTTTTAATGTGTTAGAAGTTATATGCACAAAAACTAATGTTAGGACTGCAACTATCAAGATTGTCAGTTTACAGCTTTCTGAGTCCAGTAATGTTGAAATAGTGTTTCTGTTTAAATGAAGTGAAATCAAGCCCAAATCTGCTCAAAAGCTTTTCTCTCTATTAGAGAAAGCTGTTTCATTCAATATTCAGTGCAAATCTTGCCAAACTGAAACAAGCTTATGCCTTATGAAGTACAATGTTTTCTGCAATGCTGTAAGACAGTTTTTAATGTGTTAGAAGTTATATGCACAAAAACTTATGTTAGGACTTCAATGATCAAGATTGTCAGTTTACAGCTTTCTGAGTCCAGTAATGTTGAAATAGTGTTTCTGTTCAAATGAAGTGAAATCAAGCCCAAATCTGCTCAAAAGCTTTTCTCTCTATTAGAGAAAGCTGTTTCATTCAATATTCAGTGCAAATCTTGCCAAACTGAAACAAGCTTATGCCTTATGAAGTACAATGTTTTCTGCAATGCTGTAAGACAGTTTTTAATGTGTTAGAAGTTATATACACAAAAACTAATGTTAGGACTGCAATGATCAAGATTGTCAGTTTACAGCTTTCTGAGTCCAGTAATGTTGAAATAGTGTTTCTGTTCAAATGAAGTGAAATCAAGCCCAAATCTGCTCAAAAGCTTTTCTCTCTATTAGAGAAAGCTGTTTCATTCAATATTCAGTGCAAATCTTGCCAAACTGAAACAAGCTTATGCCTTATGAAGTACAATGTTTTCTGCAATGCTGTAAGACAGTTTTTAATGTGTTAGAAGTTATATGCACAAAAACTTATGTTAGGACTTCAATGATCAAGATTGTCAGTTTACAGCTTTCTGAGTCCAGTAATGCTGAAATAGTGTTTCTGTTGAAATGAAGTGAAATCAAGCCCAAATCTGCTCAAAAGCTTTTCTCTCTATTAGATAAAGCTGTTTCATTCAGTATTCAGTGCAAATCTTGCCAAACTGAAACAAGCTTATGCCTTATGAAGTACAATGTTTTCTGCAATGCTGTGGGACAGTTTTTAATGTGTTAGAAGTTATATGCACAAAAACTTATGTTAGGACTTCAATGATCAAGATTGTCAGTTTACAGCTTTCTGAGTCCAGTAATGTTGAAATAGTGTTTCTGTTCAAATGAAGTGAAATCAAGCCCAAATCTGCTCAAAAGCTCTTCTCTCTATTAGAGAAAGCTGTTTCATTCAATATTCAGTGCAAATCTTGCCAAACTGAAACAAGCTTATTCCTTATGAAGTACAATGTTTTCTGCAATGCTGTAAGACAGTTTTTAATGTGTTAGAAGTTATATGCACAAAAACACTATTTCAGCATTACTGGACTCAGAAAGCTGTAAACTGACAATCTTGATCATTGAAGTCCTAACATAAGTTTTTGTGCATATAACTTCTAACACATTAAAAACTGTCTTACAGCATTGCAGAAAACATTGTACTTCATAAGGCATAAGCTTGTTTCAGTTTGGCAAGATTTGCACTGAATATTGAATGAAACAGCTTTCTCTAATAGAGAGAAAAGCTTTTGAGCAGATTTGGGCTTGATTTCACTTCATTTGAACAGAAACACTATTTCAACATTACTGGACTCAGAAAGCTGTAAACTGACAATCTTGATCATTGCAGTCCTAACATTAGTTTTTGTGTATATAACTTCTAACACATTAAAAACTGTCTTACAGCATTGCAGAAAACATTTTATTTCATAAGACATAAGCATGTTTCAGTTTGGCAAGATTTGCACTGAATACTGAATGAAACAGCTTTCTCTAATAGAGAGAAAAGCTTTTGAGCAGATTTGGGCTTGATTTCACTTCATTTGAACAGAAACACTATTTCAGCATTACTGGACTCAGAAAGCTGTAAACTGACAATCTTGATCATTGAAGTCCTAACATAAGTTTTTGTGCATATAACTTCTAACACATTAAAAACTGTCTTACAGCATTGCAGAAAACATTGTACTTCATAAGGCATAAGCTTGTTTCAGTTTGGCAAGATTTGCACTGAATATTGAATGAAACAGCTTTCTCTAATAGAGAGAAAAGCTTTTGAGCAGATTTGGGCTTGATTTCACTTCATTTGAACAGAAACACTATTTCAACATTACTGGACTCAGAAAGCTGTAAACTGACAATCTTGATCATTGCAGTCCTAACATTAGTTTCTGTTGAAATGAAGTGAAATCAAGCCCAAATCTGCTCAAAAGCTTTTCTCTCTATTAGATAAAGCTGTTTCATTCAGTATTCAGTGCAAATCTTGCCAAACTGAAACAAGCTTATGTCTTATGAAGTACAATGTTTTCTGCAATGCTGTAAGACAGTTTTTAATGTGTTAGAAGTTATATGCACAAAAACTTATGTTAGGACTTCAATGATCAAGATTGTCAGTTTACAGCTTTCTGAGTCCAGTAATGCTGAAATAGTGTTTCTGTTGAAATGAAGTGAAATCAAGCCCAAATCTGCTCAAAAGCTTTTCTCTCTATTAGGTAAAGCTGTTTCATTCAGTATTCAGTGCAAATCTTGCCAAACTGAAACAAGCTTATGCCTTATGAAGTACAATGTTTTCTGCAATGCTGTAAGACAGTTTTTAATGTGTTAGAAGCTATATGCACAAAAACTTATGTTAGGACTTCAATGATCAAGATTGTCAGTTTACAGCTTTCTGAGTCCAGTAATGCTGAAATAGTGTTTCTGTTCAAATGAAGTGAAATCAAGCCCAAATCTGCTCAAAAGCTTTTCTCTCTATTAGAGAAAGCTGTTTCATTCAGTATTCAGTGCAAATCTTGCCAAACTGAAACTTGCTTATGTCTTATGAAATAAAATGTTTTCTGCAATGCTGTAAGACAGTTTTTAATGTGTTAGAAGTTATATACACAAAAACTAATGTTAGGACTGCAATGATCAAGATTGTCAGTTTACAGCTTTCTTAGTCCAGTAATGCTGAAATAGTGTTTCTGTTCAAATGAAGTGAAATCAAGCCCAAATCTGCTCAAAAGCTTTTCTCTCTATTAGAGAAAGCTGTTTCATTCAGTATTCACTGCAAATCTTGCCAAACTGAAACATGCTTATGTCTTATGAAATAAAATGTTTTCTGCAATGCTGTAAGACAGTTTTTAATGTGTTAGAAGTTATATACACAAAAACTAATGTTAGGACTGCAATGATCAAGATTGTCAGTTTACAGCTTTCTGAGTCCAGTAATGTTGAAATAGTGTTTCTGTTCAAATGAAGTGAAATCAAGCCCAAATCTGCTCAAAAGCTTTTCTCTCTATTAGAGAAAGCTGTTTCATTCAATATTCAGTGCAAATCTTGCCAAACTGAAACAAGCTTATGCCTTATGAAGTACAATGTTTTCTGCAATGCTGTAAGACAGTTTTTAATGTGTTAGAAGTTATATGCACAAAAACTAATGTTAGGACTGCAATGATCAAGATTGTCAGTTTACAGCTTTCTGAGTCCAGTAATGTTGAAATAGTGTTTCTGTTCAAATGAAGTGAAATCAAGCCCAAATCTGCTCAAAAGCTTTTCTCTCTATTAGAGAAAGCTGTTTCATTCAATATTCAGTGCAAATCTTGCCAAACTGAAACAAGCTTATGCCTTATGAAGTACAATGTTTTCTGCAATGCTGTAAGACAGTTTTTAATGTGTTAGAAGTTATATGCACAAAAACTTATGTTAGGACTTCAATGATCAAGATTGTCAGTTTACAGCTTTCTGAGTCCAGTAATGCTGAAATAGTGTTTCTGTTGAAATGAAGTGTAATCAAGCCCAAATCTGCTCAAAAGCTTTTCTCTCTATTAGATAAAGCTGTTTCATTCAGTATTCAGTGCAAATCTTGCCAAACTGAAACAAGCTTATGTCTTATGAAATAAAATGTTTTCTGCAATGCTGTAAGACAGTTTTTAATGTGTTAGAAGTTATATACACAAAAACTTATGTTAGGACTTCAATGATCAAGATTGTCAGTTTACAGCTTTCTGAGTCCAGTAATGCTGAAATAGTGTTTCTGTTGAAATGAAGTGTAATCAAGCCCAAATCTGCTCAAAAGCTTTTCTCTCTATTAGATAAAGCTGTTTCATTCAGTATGCAGTGCAAATCTTGCCAAACTGAAACAAGCTTATGTCTTATGAAATAAAATGTTTTCTGCAATGCTGTAAGACAGTTTTTAATGTGTTAGAAGTTATATACACAAAAACTTATGTTAGGACTTCAATGATCAAGATTGTCAGTTTACAGCTTTCTGAGTCCAGTAATGCTGAAATAGTGTTTCTGTTCAAATGAAGTGAAATCAAGCCCAAATCTGCTCAAAAGCTTTTCTCTCTATTAGAGAAAGCTGTTTCATTCAGTATTCAGTGCAAATCTTGCCAAACTGAAACATGCTTATGTCTTATGAAATAAAATGTTTTCTGCAATGCTGTAAGACAGTTTTTAATGTGTTAGAAGTTATATACACAAAAACTAATGTTAGGACTGCAATGATCAAGATTGTCAGTTTACAGCTTTCTGAGTCCAGTAATGCTGAAATAGTGTTTCTGTTCAAATGAAGTGAAATCAAGCCCAAATCTGCTCAAAAGCTTTTCTCTCTATTAGAGAAAGCTGTTTCATTCAGTATTCAGTGCAAATCTTGCCAAACTGAAACATGCTTATGTCTTATGAAATAAAATGTTTTCTGCAATGCTGTAAGACAGTTTTTAATGTGTTAGAAGTTATATAAACAAAAACTAATGTTAGGACTGCAATGATCAAGATTGTCAGTTTACAGCTTTCTGAGTCCAGTAATGTTGAAATAGTGTTTCTGTTCAAATGAAGTGAAATCAAGCCCAAATCTGCTCAAAAGCTCTTCTCTCTATTAGAGAAAGCTGTTTCATTCAATATTCAGTGCAAATCTTGCCAAACTGAAACAAGCTTATTCCTTATGAAGTACAATGTTTTCTGCAATGCTGTAAGACAGTTTTTAATGTGTTAGAAGTTATATGCACAAAAACTAATGTTAGGACTGCAACTATCAAGATTGTCAGTTTACAGCTTTCTGAGTCCAGTAATGTTGAAATAGTGTTTCTGTTTAAATGAAGTGAAATCAAGCCCAAATCTGCTCAAAAGCTTTTCTCTCTATTAGAGAAAGCTGTTTCATTCAATATTCAGTGCAAATCTTGCCAAACTGAAACAAGCTTATGCCTTATGAAGTACAATGTTTTCTGCAATGCTGTAAGACAGTTTTTAATGTGTTAGAAGTTATATGCACAAAAACTTATGTTAGGACTTCAATGATCAAGATTGTCAGTTTACAGCTTTCTGAGTCCAGTAATGTTGAAATAGTGTTTCTGTTCAAATGAAGTGAAATCAAGCCCAAATCTGCTCAAAAGCTTTTCTCTCTATTAGAGAAAGCTGTTTCATTCAATATTCAGTGCAAATCTTGCCAAACTGAAACAAGCTTATGCCTTATGAAGTACAATGTTTTCTGCAATGCTGTAAGACAGTTTTTAATGTGTTAGAAGTTATATGCACAAAAACTAATGTTAGGACTTCAATGATCAAGATTGTCAGTTTACAGCTTTCTGAGTCCAGTAATGCTGAAATAGTGTTTCTGTTGAAATGAAGTGAAATCAAGCCCAAATCTGCTCAAAAGCTTTTCTCTCTATTAGATAAAGCTGTTTCATTCAGTATTCAGTGCAAATCTTGCCAAACTGAAACAAGCTTATGCCTTATGAAGTACAATGTTTTCTGCAATGCTGTGGGACAGTTTTTAATGTGTTAGAAGTTATATGCACAAAAACTTATGTTAGGACTTCAATGATCAAGATTGTCAGTTTACAGCTTTCTGAGTCCAGTAATGTTGAAATAGTGTTTCTGTTCAAATGAAGTGAAATCAAGCCCAAATCTGCTCAAAAGCTCTTCTCTCTATTAGAGAAAGCTGTTTCATTCAATATTCAGTGCAAATCTTGCCAAACTGAAACAAGCTTATTCCTTATGAAGTACAATGTTTTCTGCAATGCTGTAAGACAGTTTTTAATGTGTTAGAAGTTATATGCACAAAAACACTATTTCAGCATTACTGGACTCAGAAAGCTGTAAACTGACAATCTTGATCATTGAAGTCCTAACATAAGTTTTTGTGCATATAACTTCTAACACATTAAAAACTGTCTTACAGCATTGCAGAAAACATTGTACTTCATAAGGCATAAGCTTGTTTCAGTTTGGCAAGATTTGCACTGAATATTGAATGAAACAGCTTTCTCTAATAGAGAGAAAAGCTTTTGAGCAGATTTGGGCTTGATTTCACTTCATTTGAACAGAAACACTATTTCAACATTACTGGACTCAGAAAGCTGTAAACTGACAATCTTGATCATTGCAGTCCTAACATTAGTTTTTGTGTATATAACTTCTAACACATTAAAAACTGTCTTACAGCATTGCAGAAAACATTTTATTTCATAAGACATAAGCATGTTTCAGTTTGGCAAGATTTGCACTGAATACTGAATGAAACAGCTTTCTCTAATAGAGAGAAAAGCTTTTGAGCAGATTTGGGCTTGATTTCACTTCATTTGAACAGAAACACTATTTCAGCATTACTGGACTCAGAAAGCTGTAAACTGACAATCTTGATCATTGAAGTCCTAACATAAGTTTTTGTGCATATAACTTCTAACACATTAAAAACTGTCTTACAGCATTGCAGAAAACATTGTACTTCATAAGGCATAAGCTTGTTTCAGTTTGGCAAGATTTGCACTGAATATTGAATGAAACAGCTTTCTCTAATAGAGAGAAAAGCTTTTGAGCAGATTTGGGCTTGATTTCACTTCATTTGAACAGAAACACTATTTCAACATTACTGGACTCAGAAAGCTGTAAACTGACAATCTTGATCATTGCAGTCCTAACATTAGTTTCTGTTGAAATGAAGTGAAATCAAGCCCAAATCTGCTCAAAAGCTTTTCTCTCTATTAGATAAAGCTGTTTCATTCAGTATTCAGTGCAAATCTTGCCAAACTGAAACAAGCTTATGTCTTATGAAGTACAATGTTTTCTGCAATGCTGTAAGACAGTTTTTAATGTGTTAGAAGTTATATGCACAAAAACTTATGTTAGGACTTCAATGATCAAGATTGTCAGTTTACAGCTTTCTGAGTCCAGTAATGCTGAAATAGTGTTTCTGTTGAAATGAAGTGAAATCAAGCCCAAATCTGCTCAAAAGCTTTTCTCTCTATTAGGTAAAGCTGTTTCATTCAGTATTCAGTGCAAATCTTGCCAAACTGAAACAAGCTTATGCCTTATGAAGTACAATGTTTTCTGCAATGCTGTAAGACAGTTTTTAATGTGTTAGAAGCTATATGCACAAAAACTTATGTTAGGACTTCAATGATCAAGATTGTCAGTTTACAGCTTTCTGAGTCCAGTAATGCTGAAATAGTGTTTCTGTTCAAATGAAGTGAAATCAAGCCCAAATCTGCTCAAAAGCTTTTCTCTCTATTAGAGAAAGCTGTTTCATTCAGTATTCAGTGCAAATCTTGCCAAACTGAAACTTGCTTATGTCTTATGAAATAAAATGTTTTCTGCAATGCTGTAAGACAGTTTTTAATGTGTTAGAAGTTATATACACAAAAACTAATGTTAGGACTGCAATGATCAAGATTGTCAGTTTACAGCTTTCTTAGTCCAGTAATGCTGAAATAGTGTTTCTGTTCAAATGAAGTGAAATCAAGCCCAAATCTGCTCAAAAGCTTTTCTCTCTATTAGAGAAAGCTGTTTCATTCAGTATTCACTGCAAATCTTGCCAAACTGAAACATGCTTATGTCTTATGAAATAAAATGTTTTCTGCAATGCTGTAAGACAGTTTTTAATGTGTTAGAAGTTATATACACAAAAACTAATGTTAGGACTGCAATGATCAAGATTGTCAGTTTACAGCTTTCTGAGTCCAGTAATGTTGAAATAGTGTTTCTGTTCAAATGAAGTGAAATCAAGCCCAAATCTGCTCAAAAGCTTTTCTCTCTATTAGAGAAAGCTGTTTCATTCAATATTCAGTGCAAATCTTGCCAAACTGAAACAAGCTTATGCCTTATGAAGTACAATGTTTTCTGCAATGCTGTAAGACAGTTTTTAATGTGTTAGAAGTTATATGCACAAAAACTAATGTTAGGACTGCAATGATCAAGATTGTCAGTTTACAGCTTTCTGAGTCCAGTAATGTTGAAATAGTGTTTCTGTTCAAATGAAGTGAAATCAAGCCCAAATCTGCTCAAAAGCTTTTCTCTCTATTAGAGAAAGCTGTTTCATTCAATATTCAGTGCAAATCTTGCCAAACTGAAACAAGCTTATGCCTTATGAAGTACAATGTTTTCTGCAATGCTGTAAGACAGTTTTTAATGTGTTAGAAGTTATATGCACAAAAACTTATGTTAGGACTTCAATGATCAAGATTGTCAGTTTACAGCTTTCTGAGTCCAGTAATGCTGAAATAGTGTTTCTGTTGAAATGAAGTGTAATCAAGCCCAAATCTGCTCAAAAGCTTTTCTCTCTATTAGATAAAGCTGTTTCATTCAGTATTCAGTGCAAATCTTGCCAAACTGAAACAAGCTTATGTCTTATGAAATAAAATGTTTTCTGCAATGCTGTAAGACAGTTTTTAATGTGTTAGAAGTTATATACACAAAAACTTATGTTAGGACTTCAATGATCAAGATTGTCAGTTTACAGCTTTCTGAGTCCAGTAATGCTGAAATAGTGTTTCTGTTCAAATGAAGTGAAATCAAGCCCAAATCTGCTCAAAAGCTTTTCTCTCTATTAGAGAAAGCTGTTTCATTCAGTATTCAGTGCAAATCTTGCCAAACTGAAACATGCTTATGTCTTATGAAATAAAATGTTTTCTGCAATGCTGTAAGACAGTTTTTAATGTGTTAGAAGTTATATAAACAAAAACTAATGTTAGGACTGCAATGATCAAGATTGTCAGTTTACAGCTTTCTGAGTCCAGTAATGTTGAAATAGTGTTTCTGTTCAAATGAAGTGAAATCAAGCCCAAATCTGCTCAAAAGCTCTTCTCTCTATTAGAGAAAGCTGTTTCATTCAATATTCAGTGCAAATCTTGCCAAACTGAAACAAGCTTATGCCTTATGAAGTACAATGTTTTCTGCAATGCTGTAAGACAGTTTTTAATGTGTTAGAAGTTATATGCACAAAAACTAATGTTAGGACTGCAACTATCAAGATTGTCAGTTTACAGCTTTCTGAGTCCAGTAATGTTGAAATAGTGTTTCTGTTTAAATGAAGTGAAATCAAGCCCAAATCTGCTCAAAAGCTTTTCTCTCTATTAGAGAAAGCTGTTTCATTCAATATTCAGTGCAAATCTTGCCAAACTGAAACAAGCTTATGCCTTATGAAGTACAATGTTTTCTGCAATGCTGTAAGACAGTTTTTAATGTGTTAGAAGTTATATGCACAAAAACTTATGTTAGGACTTCAATGATCAAGATTGTCAGTTTACAGCTTTCTGAGTCCAGTAATGCTGAAATAGTGTTTCTGTTCAAATGAAGTGAAATCAAGCCCAAATCTGCTCAAAAGCTTTTCTCTCTATTAGAGAAAGCTGTTTCATTCAATATTCAGTGCAAATCTTGCCAAACTGAAACAAGCTTATGCCTTATGAAGTACAATGTTTTCTGCAATGCTGTAAGACAGTTTTTAATGTGTTAGAAGTTATATGCACAAAAACTAATGTTAGGACTGCAATGATCAAGATTGTCAGTTTACAGCTTTCTGAGTCCAGTAATGTTGAAATAGTGTTTCTGTTCAAATGAAGTGAAATCAAGCCCAAATCTGCTCAAAAGCTTTTCTCTCTATTAGAGAAAGCTGTTTCATTCAATATTCAGTGCAAATCTTGCCAAACTGAAACAAGCTTATGCCTTATGAAGTACAATGTTTTCTGCAATGCTGTAAGACAGTTTTTAATGTGTTAGAAGTTATATGCACAAAAACTAATGTTAGGACTTCAATGATCAAGATTGTCAGTTTACAGCTTTCTGAGTCCAGTAATGTTGAAATAGTGTTTCTGTTCAAATGAAGTGAAATCAAGCCCAAATCTGCTCAAAAGCTCTTCTCTCTATTAGAGAAAGCTGTTTCATTCAATATTCAGTGCAAATCTTGCCAAACTGAAACAAGCTTATTCCTTATGAAGTACAATGTTTTCTGCAATGCTGTAAGACAGTTTTTAATGTGTTAGAAGTTATATGCACAAAAACTAATGTTAGGACTGCAATGATCAAGATTGTCAGTTTACAGCTTTCTGAGTCCAGTAATGCTGAAATAGTGTTTCTGTTCAAATGAAGTGAAATCAAGCCCAAATCTGCTCAAAAGCTTTTCTCTCTATTAGAGAAAGCTGTTTCATTCAATATTCAGTGCAAATCTTGCCAAACTGAAACAAGCTTATGCCTTATGAAGTACAATGTTTTCTGCAATGCTGTAAGACAGTTTTTAATGTGTTAGAAGTTATATGCACAAAAACTTATGTTAGGACTTCAATGATCAAGATTGTCAGTTTACAGCTTTCTGAGTCCAGTAATGCTGAAATAGTGTTTCTGTTCAAATGAAGTGAAATCAAGCCCAAATCTGCTCAAAAGCTTTTCTCTCTATTAGAGAAAGCTGTTTCATTCAGTATTCAGTGCAAATCTTGCCAAACTGAAACATGCTTATGTCTTATGAAGTACAATGTTTTCTGCAATGCTGTAAGACAGTTTTTAATGTGTTAGAAGTTATATGCACAAAAACTAATGTTAGGACTTCAATGATCAAGATTGTCAGTTTACAGCTTTCTGAGTCCAGTAATGCTGAAATAGTGTTTCTGTTGAAATGAAGTGAAATCAAGCCCAAATCTGCTCAAAAGCTTTTCTCTCTATTAGATAAAGCTGTTTCATTCAGTATTCAGTGCAAATCTTGCCAAACTGAAACAAGCTTATGCCTTATGAAGTACAATGTTTTCTGCAATGCTGTGGGACAGTTTTTAATGTGTTAGAAGTTATATGCACAAAAACTTATGTTAGGACTTCAATGATCAAGATTGTCAGTTTACAGCTTTCTGAGTCCAGTAATGTTGAAATAGTGTTTCTGTTCAAATGAAGTGAAATCAAGCCCAAATCTGCTCAAAAGCTCTTCTCTCTATTAGAGAAAGCTGTTTCATTCAATATTCAGTGCAAATCTTGCCAAACTGAAACAAGCTTATTCCTTATGAAGTACAATGTTTTCTGCAATGCTGTAAGACAGTTTTTAATGTGTTAGAAGTTATATGCACAAAAACTAATGTTAGGACTGCAATGATCAAGATTGTCAGTTTACAGCTTTCTGAGTCCAGTAATGTTGAAATAGTGTTTCTGTTCAAATGAAGTGAAATCAAGCCCAAATCTGCTCAAAAGCTTTTCTCTCTATTAGAGAAAGCTGTTTCATTCAATATTCAGTGCAAATCTTGCCAAACTGAAACAAGCTTATGCCTTATGAAGTACAATGTTTTCTGCAATGCTGTAAGACAGTTTTTAATGTGTTAGAAGTTATATGCACAAAAACTTATGTTAGGACTTCAATGATCAAGATTGTCAGTTTACAGCTTTCTGAGTCCAGTAATGCTGAAATAGTGTTTCTGTTCAAATGAAGTGAAATCAAGCCCAAATCTGCTCAAAAGCTCTTCTCTCTATTAGAGAAAGCTGTTTCATTCAATATTCAGTGCAAATCTTGCCAAACTGAAACAAGCTTATTCCTTATGAAGTACAATGTTTTCTGCAATGCTGTAAGACAGTTTTTAATGTGTTAGAAGTTATATGCACAAAAACTAATGTTAGGACTTCAATGATCAAGATTGTCAGTTTACAGCTTTCTGAGTCCAGTAATGCTGAAATAGTGTTTCTGTTGAAATGAAGTGAAATCAAGCCCAAATCTGCTCAAAAGCTTTTCTCTCTATTAGATAAAGCTGTTTCATTCAGTATTCAGTGCAAATCTTGCCAAACTGAAACAAGCTTATGCCTTATGAAGTACAATGTTTTCTGCAATGCTGTAAGACAGTTTTTAATGTGTTAGAAGTTATATGCACAAAAACTTATGTTAGGACTGCAATGATCACGATTGTCAGTTTACAGCTTTCTGAGTCCAGTAATGTTGAAATAGTGTTTCTGTTCAAATGAAGTGAAATCAAGCCCAAATCTGCTCAAAAGCTTTTCTCTCTATTAGAGAAAGCTGTTTCATTCAATATTCAGTGCAAATCTTGCCAAACTGAAACAAGCTTATGCCTTATGAAGTACAATGTTTTCTGCAATGCTGTGGGACAGTTTTTAATGTGTTAGAAGTTATATGCACAAAAACTTATGTTAGGACTTCAATGATCAAGATTGTCAGTTTACAGCTTTCTGAGTCCAGTAATGCTGAAATAGTGTTTCTGTTGAAATGAAGTGAAATCAAGCCCAAATCTGCTCAAAAGCTTTTCTCTCTATTAGATAAAGCTGTTTCATTCAGTATTCAGTGCAAATCTTGCCAAACTGAAACATGCTTATGTCTTATGAAATAAAATGTTTTCTGCAATGCTGTAAGACAGTTTTTAATGTGTTAGAAGTTATATACACAAAAACTAATGTTAGGACTGCAATGATCAAGATTGTCAGTTTACAGCTTTCTGACTCCAGTAATGCTGAAATAGTGTTTCTGTTCAAATGAAGTGAAATCAAGCCCAAATCTGCTCAAAAGCTTTTCTCTCTATTAGAGAAAGCTGTTTCATTCAGTATTCAGTGCAAATCTTGCCAAACTGAAACATGCTTATGTCTTATGAAATAAAAAGTTTTCTGCAATGCTGTAAGACAGTTTTTAATGTGTTAGAAGTTATATACACAAAAACTAATGTTAGGACTGCAATGATCAAGATTGTCAGTTTACAGCTTTCTGAGTCCAGTAATGCTGAAATAGTGTTTCTGTTGAAATGAAGTGAAATCAAGCCCAAATCTGCTCAAAAGCTTTTCTCTCTATTAGATAAAGCTGTTTCATTCAGTATTCAGTGCAAATCTTGCCAAACTGAAACAAGCTTATGCCTTATGAAGTACAATGTTTTCTGCAATGCTGTGGGACAGTTTTTAATGTGTTAGAAGTTATATGCACAAAAACTTATGTTAGGACTTCAATGATCAAGATTGTCAGTTTACAGCTTTCTGAGTCCAGTAATGTTGAAATAGTGTTTCTGTTCAAATGAAGTGAAATCAAGCCCAAATCTGCTCAAAAGCTCTTCTCTCTATTAGAGAAAGCTGTTTCATTCAATATTCAGTGCAAATCTTGCCAAACTGAAACAAGCTTATTCCTTATGAAGTACAATGTTTTCTGCAATGCTGTAAGACAGTTTTTAATGTGTTAGAAGTTATATGCACAAAAACTAATGTTAGGACTGCAATGATCAAGATTGTCAGTTTACAGCTTTCTGAGTCCAGTAATGTTGAAATAGTGTTTCTGTTCAAATGAAGTGAAATCAAGCCCAAATCTGCTCAAAAGCTTTTCTCTCTATTAGAGAAAGCTGTTTCATTCAATATTCAGTGCAAATCTTGCCAAACTGAAACAAGCTTATGCCTTATGAAGTACAATGTTTTCTGCAATGCTGTAAGACAGTTTTTAATGTGTTAGAAGTTATATGCACAAAAACTTATGTTAGGACTTCAATGATCAAGATTGTCAGTTTACAGCTTTCTGAGTCCAGTAATGCTGAAATAGTGTTTCTGTTCAAATGAAGTGAAATCAAGCCCAAATCTGCTCAAAAGCTCTTCTCTCTATTAGAGAAAGCTGTTTCATTCAATATTCAGTGCAAATCTTGCCAAACTGAAACAAGCTTATTCCTTATGAAGTACAATGTTTTCTGCAATGCTGTAAGACAGTTTTTAATGTGTTAGAAGTTATATGCACAAAAACTAATGTTAGGACTTCAATGATCAAGATTGTCAGTTTACAGCTTTCTGAGTCCAGTAATGCTGAAATAGTGTTTCTGTTGAAATGAAGTGAAATCAAGCCCAAATCTGCTCAAAAGCTTTTCTCTCTATTAGATAAAGCTGTTTCATTCAGTATTCAGTGCAAATCTTGCCAAACTGAAACAAGCTTATGCCTTATGAAGTACAATGTTTTCTGCAATGCTGTAAGACAGTTTTTAATGTGTTAGAAGTTATATGCACAAAAACTTATGTTAGGACTGCAATGATCACGATTGTCAGTTTACAGCTTTCTGAGTCCAGTAATGTTGAAATAGTGTTTCTGTTCAAATGAAGTGAAATCAAGCCCAAATCTGCTCAAAAGCTTTTCTCTCTATTAGAGAAAGCTGTTTCATTCAATATTCAGTGCAAATCTTGCCAAACTGAAACAAGCTTATGCCTTATGAAGTACAATGTTTTCTGCAATGCTGTGGGACAGTTTTTAATGTGTTAGAAGTTATATGCACAAAAACTTATGTTAGGACTTCAATGATCAAGATTGTCAGTTTACAGCTTTCTGAGTCCAGTAATGCTGAAATAGTGTTTCTGTTGAAATGAAGTGAAATCAAGCCCAAATCTGCTCAAAAGCTTTTCTCTCTATTAGATAAAGCTGTTTCATTCAGTATTCAGTGCAAATCTTGCCAAACTGAAACATGCTTATGTCTTATGAAATAAAATGTTTTCTGCAATGCTGTAAGACAGTTTTTAATGTGTTAGAAGTTATATACACAAAAACTAATGTTAGGACTGCAATGATCAAGATTGTCAGTTTACAGCTTTCTGACTCCAGTAATGCTGAAATAGTGTTTCTGTTCAAATGAAGTGAAATCAAGCCCAAATCTGCTCAAAAGCTTTTCTCTCTATTAGAGAAAGCTGTTTCATTCAGTATTCAGTGCAAATCTTGCCAAACTGAAACATGCTTATGTCTTATGAAATAAAAAGTTTTCTGCAATGCTGTAAGACAGTTTTTAATGTGTTAGAAGTTATATACACAAAAACTAATGTTAGGACTGCAATGATCAAGATTGTCAGTTTACAGCTTTCTGAGTCCAGTAATGTTGAAATAGTGTTTCTGTTCAAATGAAGTGAAATCAAGCCCAAATCTGCTCAAAAGCTTTTCTCTCTATTAGAGAAAGCTGTTTCATTCAATATTCAGTGCAAATCTTGCCAAACTGAAACAAGCTTATGCCTTATGAAGTACAATGTTTTCTGCAATGCTGTAAGACAGTTTTTAATGTGTTAGAAGTTATATGCACAAAAACTTATGTTAGGACTTCAATGATCAAGATTGTCAGTTTACAGCTTTCTGAGTCCAGTAATGCTGAAATAGTGTTTCTGTTGAAATGAAGTGAAATCAAGCCCAAATCTGCTCAAAAGCTTTTCTCTCTATTAGATAAAGCTGTTTCATTCAGTATTCAGTGCAAATCTTGCCAAACTGAAACAAGCTTATGTCTTATGAAGTACAATGTTTTCTGCAATGCTGTAAGACAGTTTTTAATGTGTTAGAAGTTATATGCACAAAAACTTATTTTAGGACTTCAATGATCAAGATTGTCAGTTTACAGCTTTCTGAGTCCAGTAATGCTGAAATAGTGTTTCTGTTGAAATGAAGTGAAATCAAGCCCAAATCTGCTCAAAAGCTTTTCTCTCTATTAGATAAAGCTGTTTCATTCAGTATTCAGTGCAAATCTTGCCAAACTGAAACAAGCTTATGCCTTATGAAGTACAATGTTTTCTGCAATGCTGTAAGACAGTTTTTAATGTGTTAGAAGTTATATGCACAAAAACTTATGTTAGGACTTCAATGATCAAGATTGTCAGTTTACAGCTTTCTGAGTCCAGTAATGCTGAAATAGTGTTTCTGTTGAAATGAAGTGAAATCAAGCCCAAATCTGCTCAAAAGCTTCTCTCTCTATTAGAGAAAGCTGTTTCATTCAGTATTCAGTGCAAATCTTGCCAAACTGAAACTTGCTTATGTCTTATGAAATAAAATGTTTTCTGCAATGCTGTAAGACAGTTTTTAATGTGTTAGAAGTTATATACACAAAAACTAATGTTAGGACTGCAATGATCAAGATTGTCCGATTACAGCTTTCTGAGTCCAGTAATGTTGAAATAGTGTTTCTGTTCAAATGAAGTGAAATCAAGCCCAAATCTGCTCAAAAGCTTGTCTCTCTAATAGAGAATGCGGTTTCATTCAGTATTCAGTGCAAATCTTGCCAAACTGATAGATGCTTATGCCATATGAAATACAATGATTTCTGCAATGCTGTAAGACAGTTTTTAATGTGTTAGAAGTTATATGCACAAAAACTTATGTTAGGACTTCAATGATCAAGATTGTCAGTTTACAGCTTTCTGAGTCCAGTAATGCTGAAATAGTGCTTCTGTTCAAATGAAGTGAAATCTAGCCCAAATCTGCTCAAAAGCTTGTCTCTCTATTAGAGAAAGCTGTTTCATTCAATATTCAGTGCAAATCTTGCCAAACTGAAACATGCTTATGTATTATGAAATAAAATGTTTTCTGCAATGCTGTAAGACAGTTTTTAATGTGTTAGAAGTTATATGCACAAAAACTAATGTAAGGACTTCAATGATCAAGATTGTCAGTTTACAGCTTTCTGAGTCCAGTAATGCTGAAATAGTGTTTCTGTTCAAATGAAGTGAAATCAAGCCCAAATCTGCTCAAAAGCTTTTCTCTCTATTAGAGAAAGCTGTTTCATTCAGTATTCAGTGCAAATCTTGCCAAACTGAAACATGCTTATGTCTTATGAAATAAAATGTTTTCTGCAATGCTGTAAGACAGTTTTTAATGTGTTAGAAGTTATATACACAAAAACTAATGTTAGGACTGCAATGATCAAGATTGTCAGTTTACAGCTTTCTGAGTCCAGTAATGTTGAAATAGTGTTTCTGTTCAAATGAAGTGAAATCAAACCCAAATCTGCTCAAAAGCTTTTCTCTCTATTAGAGAAAGCTGTTTCATTCAATATTCAGTGCAAATCTTGCCAAACTGAAACAAGCTTATGCCTTATGAAGTACAATGTTTTCTGCAATGCTGTAAGACAGTTTTTAATGTGTTAGAATTTATATGCACAAAAACTTATGTTAGGACTTCAATGATCAAGATTGTCAGTTTACAGCTTTCTGAGTCCAGTAATGTTGAAATAGTGTTTCTGTTCAAATGAAGTGAAATCAAGCACAAATCTGCTCAAAAGCTTGTCTCTCTAATAGAGAATGCGGTTTCATTCAGTATTCAGTGCAAATCTTGCCAAACTGATAGATGCTTATGCCATATGAAATACAATGATTTCTGCAATGCTGTAAGACAGTTTTTAATGTGTTAGAAGTTATATGCACAAAAACTTATGTTAGGACTTCAATGATCAAGATTGTCAGTTTACAGCTTTCTGAGTCCAGTAATGCTGAAATAGTGCTTCTGTTCAAATGAAGTGAAATCTAGCCCAAATCTGCTCAAAAGCTTTTCTCTCTATTAGAGAAAGCTGTTTCATTCAATATTCAGTGCAAATCTTGCCAAACTGAAACATGCTTATGTATTATGAAATAAAATGTTTTCTGCAATGCTGTAAGACAGTTTTTAATGTGTTAGAAGTTATATGCACAAAAACTAATGTAAGGACTTCAATGATCAAGATTGTCAGTTTACAGCTTTCTGAGTCCAGTAATGCTGAAATAGTGTTTCTGTTCAAATGAAGTGAAATCAAGCCCAAATCTGCTCAAAAGCTTTTCTCTCTATTAGAGAAAGCTGTTTCATTCAGTATTCAGTGCAAATCTTGCCAAACTGAAACATACTTATGTCTTATGAAATAAAATGTTTTCTGCAATGCTGTAAGACAGTTTTTAATGTGTTAGAAGTTATATACACAAAAACTAATGTTAGGACTGCAATGATCAAGATTGTCAGTTTACAGCTTTCTGAGTCCAGTAATGTTGAAATAGTGTTTCTGTTCAAATGAAGTGAAATCAAACCCAAATCTGCTCAAAAGCTTTTCTCTCTATTAGAGAAAGCTGTTTCATTCAATATTCAGTGCAAATCTTGCCAAACTGAAACAAGCTTATGCCTTATGAAGTACAATGTTTTCTGCAATGCTGTAAGACAGTTTTTAATGTGTTAGAAGTTATATGCACAAAAACTTATGTTAGGACTTCAATGATCAAGATTGTCAGTTTACAGCTTTCTGAGTCCAGTAATGCTGAAATAGTGTTTCTGTTGAAATGAAGTGAAATCAAGCCCAAATCTGCTCAAAAGCTTTTCTCTCTATTAGATAAAGCTGTTTCATTCAGTATTCAGTGCAAATCTTGCCAAACTGAAACAAGCTTATGTCTTATGAAATAAAATGTTTCCTGCAATGCTGTAAGACAGTTTTTAATGTGTTAGAAGTTATATACACAAAAACTAATGTTAGGACTGCAATGATCAAGATTGTCAGTTTACAGCTTTCTGAGTCCAGTAATGTTGAAATAGTGTTTCTGTTCAAATGAAGTGAAATCAAGCCCAAATCTGCTCAAAAGCTCTTCTCTCTATTAGAGAAAGCTGTTTCATTCAATATTCAGTGCAAATCTTGCCAAACTGAAACAAGCTTATTCCTTATGAAGTACAATGTTTTCTGCAATGCTGTTAAGACAGTTTTTAATGTGTTAGAAGTTATATGCACAAAAACTAATGTTAGGACTGCAATGATCAAGATTGTCAGTTTACAGCTTTCTGAGTCCAGTAATGTTGAAATAGTGTTTCTGTTCAAATGAAGTGAAATCAAGCCCAAATCTGCTCAAAAGCTTTTCTCTCTATTAGAGAAAGCTGTTTCATTCAATATTCAGCGCAAATCTTGCCAAACTGAAACAAGCTTATGCCTTATGAAGTACAATGTTTTCTGCAATGCTGTAAGACAGTTTTTAATGTGTTAGAAGTTATATGCACAAAAACTTATGTTAGGACTTCAATGATCAAGATTGTCAGTTTACAGCTTTCTGAGTCCAGTAATGCTGAAATAGTGTTTCTGTTGAAATGAAGTGAAATCAAGCCCAAATCTGCTCAAAAGCTTTTCTCTCTATTAGAGAAAGCTGTTTCATTCAGTATTCAGTGCAAATCTTGCCAAACTGAAACATGCTTATGTCTTATGAAATAAAATGTTTTCTGCAATGCTGTAAGACAGTTTTTAATGTGTTAGAAGTTATATACACAAAAACTAATGTTAGGACTGCAATGATCAAGATTGTCAGTTTACAGCTTTCTGAGTCCAGTAATGTTGAAATAGTGTTTCTGTTCAAATGAAGTGAAATCAAGCACAAATCTGCTCAAAAGCTTTTCTCTCTATTAGAGAAAGCTGTTTCATTCAATATTCAGTGCAAATCTTGCCAAACTGAAACAAGCTTATGCCTTATGAAGTACAATGTTTTCTGCAATGCTGTAAGACAGTTTTTAATGTGTTAGAAGTTATATGCACAAAAACTAATGTTAGGACTGCAATGATCAAGATTGTCAGTTTACAGCTTTCTGAGTCCAGTAATGTTGAAATAGTGTTTCTGTTCAAATGAAGTGAAATCAAGCCCAAATCTGCTCAAAAGCTTTTCTCTCTATTAGAGAAAGCTGTTTCATTCAATATTCAGTGCAAATCTTGCCAAACTGAATCAAGCTTATGCCTTATGAAGTACAATGTTTTCTGCAATGCTGTAAGACAGTTTTTAATGTGTTAGAAGTTATATGCACAAAAACTTATGTTAGGACTTCAATGATCAAGATTGTCAGTTTACAGCTTTCTGAGTCCAGTAATGCTGAAATAGTGTTTCTGTTGAAATGAAGTGAAATCAAGCCCAAATCTGCTCAAAAGCTTTTCTCTCTATTAGATAAAGCTGTTTCATTCAGTATTCAGTGCAAATCTTGCCAAACTGAAACAAGCTTATGTCTTATGAAGTACAATGTTTTCTGCAATGCTGTAAGACAGTTTTTAATGTGTTAGAAGTTATATGCACAAAAACTTATGTTAGGACTTCAATGATCAAGATTGTCAGTTTACAGCTTTCTGAGTCCAGTAATGCTGAAATAGTGTTTCTGTTGAAATGAAGTGAAATCAAGCCCAAATCTGCTCAAAAGCTTTTCTCTCTATTAGATAAAGCTGTTTCATTCAGTATTCAGTGCAAATCTTGCCAAACTGAAACAAGCTTATGCCTTATGAAGTACAATGTTTTCTGCAATGCTGTAAGACAGTTTTTAATGTGTTAGAAGTTATATGCACAAAAACTTATGTTAGGACTGCAATGATCAAGATTGTCAGTTTACAGCTTTCTGAGTCCAGTAATGTTGAAATAGTGTTTCTGTTCAAATGAAGTGAAATCAAGCCCAAATCTGCTCAAAAGCTTTTCTCTCTATTAGAGAAAGCTGTTTCATTCAATATTCAGTGCAAATCTTGCCAAACTGAAACAAGCTTATGCCTTATGAAGTACAATGTTTTCTGCAATGCTGTAAGACAGTTTTTAATGTGTAAGAAGTTATATACACAAAAACTTATGTTAGGACTTCAATGATCAAGATTGTCAGTTTACAGCTTTCTGAGTCCAGTAATGCTGAAATAGTGTTTCTGTTAAAATGAAGTGAAATCAAGCCCAAATCTGCTCAAAAGCTTTTCTCTCTATTAGAGAAAGCTGTTTCATTCAGTATTCAGTGCAAATCTTGCCAAACTGAAACATGCTTATGTCTTATGAAATAAAAAGTTTTCTGCAATGCTGTAAGACAGTTTTTAATGTGTTAGAAGTTATATACACAAAAACTAATGTTAGGACTGCAATGATCAAGATTGTCAGTTTACAGCTTTCTGAGTCCAGTAATGTTGAAATAGTGTTTCTGTTCAAATGAAGTGAAATCAAGCCCAAATCTGCTCAAAAGCTTTTCTCTCTATTAGATAAAGCTGTTTCATTCAGTATTCAGTGCAAATCTTGCCAAACTGAAACAAGCTTATGTCTTATGAAGTACAATGTTTTCTGCAATGCTGTAAGACAGTTTTTAATGTGTTAGAAGTTATATGCACAAAAACTTATTTTAGGACTTCAATGATCAAGATTGTCAGTTTACAGCTTTCTGAGTCCAGTAATGCTGAAATAGTGTTTCTGTTGAAATGAAGTGAAATCAAGCCCAAATCTGCTCAAAAGCTTTTCTCTCTATTAGATAAAGCTGTTTCATTCAGTATTCAGTGCAAATCTTGCCAAACTGAAACAAGCTTATGCCTTATGAAGTACAATGTTTTCTGCAATGCTGTAAGACAGTTTTTAATGTGTTAGAAGTTATATGCACAAAAACTTATGTTAGGACTTCAATGATCAAGATTGTCAGTTTACAGCTTTCTGAGTCCAGTAATGCTGAAATAGTGTTTCTGTTGAAATGAAGTGAAATCAAGCCCAAATCTGCTCAAAAGCTTTTCTCTCTATTAGAGAAAGCTGTTTCATTCAGTATTCAGTGCAAATCTTGCCAAACTGAAACTTGCTTATGTCTTATGAAATAAAATGTTTTCTGCAATGCTGTAAGACAGTTTTTAATGTGTTAGAAGTTATATACACAAAAACTAATGTTAGGACTGCAATGATCAAGATTGTCCGATTACAGCTTTCTGAGTCCAGTAATGTTGAAATAGTGTTTCTGTTCAAATGAAGTGAAATCAAGCCCAAATCTGCTCAAAAGCTTGTCTCTCTAATAGAGAATGCGGTTTCATTCAGTATTCAGTGCAAATCTTGCCAAACTGATAGATGCTTATGCCATATGAAATACAATGATTTCTGCAATGCTGTAAGACAGTTTTTAATGTGTTAGAAGTTATATGCACAAAAACTTATGTTAGGACTTCAATGATCAAGATTGTCAGTTTACAGCTTTCTGAGTCCAGTAATGTTGAAATAGTGTTTCTGTTCAAATGAAGTGAAATCAAGCCCAAATCTGCTCAAAAGCTTTTCTCTCTATTAGAGAAAGCTGTTTCATTCAATATTCAGTGCAAATCTTGCCAAACTGAAACAAGCTTATGCCTTATGAAGTACAATGTTTTCTGCAATGCTGTAAGACAGTTTTTAATGTGTTAGAATTTATATGCACAAAAACTTATGTTAGGACTTCAATGATCAAGATTGTCAGTTTACAGCTTTCTGAGTCCAGTAATGTTGAAATAGTGTTTCTGTTCAAATGAAGTGAAATCAAGCACAAATCTGCTCAAAAGCTTGTCTCTCTAATAGAGAATGCGGTTTCATTCAGTATTCAGTGCAAATCTTGCCAAACTGATAGATGCTTATGCCATATGAAATACAATGATTTCTGCAATGCTGTAAGACAGTTTTTAATGTGTTAGAAGTTATATGCACAAAAACTAATGTAAGGACTTCAATGATCAAGATTGTCAGTTTACAGCTTTCTGAGTCCAGTAATGCTGAAATAGTGTTTCTGTTCAAATGAAGTGAAATCAAGCCCAAATCTGCTCAAAAGCTTTTCTCTCTATTAGAGAAAGCTGTTTCATTCAGTATTCAGTGCAAATCTTGCCAAACTGAAACATGCTTATGTCTTATGAAATAAAATGTTTTCTGCAATGCTGTAAGACAGTTTTTAATGTGTTAGAAGTTATATACACAAAAACTAATGTTAGGACTGCAATGATCAAGATTGTCAGTTTACAGCTTTCTGAGTCCAGTAATGTTGAAATAGTGTTTCTGTTCAAATGAAGTGAAATCAAACCCAAATCTGCTCAAAAGCTTTTCTCTCTATTAGAGAAAGCTGTTTCATTCAATATTCAGTGCAAATCTTGCCAAACTGAAACAAGCTTATGCCTTATGAAGTACAATGTTTTCTGCAATGCTGTTAAGACAGTTTTTAATGTGTTAGAAGTTATATGCACAAAAACTAATGTTAGGACTGCAATGATCAAGATTGTCAGTTTACAGCTTTCTGAGTCCAGTAATGTTGAAATAGTGTTTCTGTTCAAATGAAGTGAAATCAAGCCCAAATCTGCTCAAAAGCTTTTCTCTCTATTAGAGAAAGCTGTTTCATTCAATATTCAGCGCAAATCTTGCCAAACTGAAACAAGCTTATGCCTTATGAAGTACAATGTTTTCTGCAATGCTGTAAGACAGTTTTTAATGTGTTAGAAGTTATATGCACAAAAACTTATGTTAGGACTTCAATGATCAAGATTGTCAGTTTACAGCTTTCTGAGTCCAGTAATGCTGAAATAGTGTTTCTGTTGAAATGAAGTGAAATCAAGCCCAAATCTGCTCAAAAGCTTTTCTCTCTATTAGAGAAAGCTGTTTCATTCAGTATTCAGTGCAAATCTTGCCAAACTGAAACATGCTTATGTCTTATGAAATAAAATGTTTTCTGCAATGCTGTAAGACAGTTTTTAATGTGTTAGAAGTTATATACACAAAAACTAATGTTAGGACTGCAATGATCAAGATTGTCAGTTTACAGCTTTCTGAGTCCAGTAATGTTGAAATAGTGTTTCTGTTCAAATGAAGTGAAATCAAGCACAAATCTGCTCAAAAGCTTTTCTCTCTATTAGAGAAAGCTGTTTCATTCAATATTCAGTGCAAATCTTGCCAAACTGAAACAAGCTTATGCCTTATGAAGTACAATGTTTTCTGCAATGCTGTAAGACAGTTTTTAATGTGTTAGAAGTTATATGCACAAAAACTAATGTTAGGACTGCAATGATCAAGATTGTCAGTTTACAGCTTTCTGAGTCCAGTAATGTTGAAATAGTGTTTCTGTTCAAATGAAGTGAAATCAAGCCCAAATCTGCTCAAAAGCTTTTCTCTCTATTAGAGAAAGCTGTTTCATTCAATATTCAGTGCAAATCTTGCCAAACTGAATCAAGCTTATGCCTTATGAAGTACAATGTTTTCTGCAATGCTGTAAGACAGTTTTTAATGTGTTAGAAGTTATATGCACAAAAACTTATGTTAGGACTTCAATGATCAAGATTGTCAGTTTACAGCTTTCTGAGTCCAGTAATGCTGAAATAGTGTTTCTGTTGAAATGAAGTGAAATCAAGCCCAAATCTGCTCAAAAGCTTTTCTCTCTATTAGATAAAGCTGTTTCATTCAGTATTCAGTGCAAATCTTGCCAAACTGAAACAAGCTTATGTCTTATGAAGTACAATGTTTTCTGCAATGCTGTAAGACAGTTTTTAATGTGTTAGAAGTTATATGCACAAAAACTTATGTTAGGACTTCAATGATCAAGATTGTCAGTTTACAGCTTTCTGAGTCCAGTAATGCTGAAATAGTGTTTCTGTTGAAATGAAGTGAAATCAAGCCCAAATCTGCTCAAAAGCTTTTCTCTCTATTAGATAAAGCTGTTTCATTCAGTATTCAGTGCAAATCTTGCCAAACTGAAACAAGCTTATGCCTTATGAAGTACAATGTTTTCTGCAATGCTGTAAGACAGTTTTTAATGTGTTAGAAGTTATATGCACAAAAACTTATGTTAGGACTGCAATGATCAAGATTGTCAGTTTACAGCTTTCTGAGTCCAGTAATGTTGAAATAGTGTTTCTGTTGAAATGAAGTGAAATCAAGCCCAAATCTGCTCAAAAGCTTTTCTCTCTATTAGAGAAAGCTGTTTCATTCAATATTCAGTGCAAATCTTGCCAAACTGAAACAAGCTTATGCCTTATGAAGTACAATGTTTTCTGCAATGCTGTAAGACAGTTTTTAATGTGTAAGAAGTTATATACACAAAAACTTATGTTAGGACTTCAATGATCAAGATTGTCAGTTTACAGCTTTCTGAGTCCAGTAATGCTGAAATAGTGTTTCTGTTAAAATGAAGTGAAATCAAGCCCAAATCTGCTCAAAAGCTTTTCTCTCTATTAGAGAAAGCTGTTTCATTCAGTATTCAGTGCAAATCTTGCCAAACTGAAACAAGCTTATGTCTTATGAAGTACAATGTTTTCTGCAATGCTGTAAGACAGTTTTTAATGTATCAGAAGTTATATGCACAAAAACTTATGTTAGGACTTCAATGATCAAGATTGTCAGTTTACAGCTTTCTGAGTCCAGTAATGCTGAAATAGTGTTTCTGTTGAAATGAAGTGAAATCAAGCCCAAATCTGCTCAAAAGCTTTTCTCTCTATTAGATAAAGCTGTTTCATTCAGTATTCAGTGCAAATCTTGCCAAACTGAAACAAGCTTATGCCTTATGAAGTACAATGTTTTCTGCAATGCTGTAAGACAGTTTTTAATGTGTTAGAAGTTATATGCACAAAAACTTATGTTAGGACTTCAATGATCAAGATTGTCAGTTTACAGCTTTCTGAGTCCAGTAATGCTGAAATAGTGTTTCTGTTGAAATGAAGTGAAATCAAGCCCAAATCTGCTCAAAAGCTTTTCTCTCTATTAGAGAAAGCTGTTTCATTCAGTATTCAGTGCAAATCTTGCCAAACTGAAACATGCTTATGTCTTATGAAATAAAATGTTTTCTGCAATGCTGTAAGACAGTTTTTAATGTGTTAGAAGTTATATACACAAAAACTAATGTTAGGACTGCAATGATCAAGATTGTCAGTTTACAGCTTTCTGAGTCCAGTAATGTTGAAATAGTGTTTCTGTTCAAATGAAGTGAAATCAAGCACAAATCTGCTCAAAAGCTTTTCTCTCTATTAGAGAAAGCTGTTTCATTCAGTATTCAGTGCAAATCTTGCCAAACTGAAACATGCTTATGTCTTATGAAATAAAATGTTTTCTGCAATGCTGTAAGACAGTTTTTAATGTGTTAGAAGTTATATACACAAAAACTAATGTTAGGACTGCAATGATCAAGATTGTCAGTTTACAGCTTTCTGAGTCCAGTAATGTTGAAATAGTGTTTCTGTTCAAATGAAGTGAAATCAAGCACAAATCTGCTCAAAAGCTTTTCTCTCTATTAGAGAAAGCTGTTTCATTCAGTATTCAGTGCAAATCTTGCCAAACTGAAACAAGCTTATGCCTTATGAAGTACAATGTTTTCTGCAATGCTGTAAGACAGTTTTTAATGTGTAAGAAGTTATATACACAAAAACTTATGTTAGGACTTCAATGATCAAGATTGTCAGTTTACAGCTTTCTGAGTCCAGTAATGCTGAAATAGTGTTTCTGTTAAAATGAAGTGAAATCAAGCCCAAATCTGCTCAAAAGCTTTTCTCTCTATTAGAGAAAGCTGTTTCATTCAGTATTCAGTGCAAATCTTGCCAAACTGAAACAAGCTTATGTCTTATGAAGTACAATGTTTTCTGCAATGCTGTAAGACAGTTTTTAATGTATCAGAAGTTATATGCACAAAAACTTATGTTAGGACTTCAATGATCAAGATTGTCAGTTTACAGCTTTCTGAGTCCAGTAATGCTGAAATAGTGTTTCTGTTGAAATGAAGTGAAATCAAGCCCAAATCTGCTCAAAAGCTTTTCTCTCTATTAGATAAAGCTGTTTCATTCAGTATTCAGTGCAAATCTTGCCAAACTGAAACAAGCTTATGCCTTATGAAGTACAATGTTTTCTGCAATGCTGTAAGACAGTTTTTAATGTGTTAGAAGTTATATGCACAAAAACTTATGTTAGGACTTCAATGATCAAGATTGTCAGTTTACAGCTTTCTGAGTCCAGTAATGCTGAAATAGTGTTTCTGTTGAAATGAAGTGAAATCAAGCCCAAATCTGCTCAAAAGCTTTTCTCTCTATTAGAGAAAGCTGTTTCATTCAGTATTCAGTGCAAATCTTGCCAAACTGAAACATGCTTATGTCTTATGAAATAAAATGTTTTCTGCAATGCTGTAAGACAGTTTTTAATGTGTTAGAAGTTATATACACAAAAACTAATGTTAGGACTGCAATGATCAAGATTGTCAGTTTACAGCTTTCTGAGTCCAGTAATGTTGAAATAGTGTTTCTGTTCAAATGAAGTGAAATCAAGCACAAATCTGCTCAAAAGCTTTTCTCTCTATTAGAGAAAGCTGTTTCATTCAATATTCAGTGCAAATCTTGCCAAACTGAAACAAGCTTATGCCTTATGAAGTACAATGTTTTCTGCAATGCTGTAAGACAGTTTTTAATGTGTTAGAAGTTATATGCACAAAAACTAATGTTAGGACTGCAATGATCAAGATTGTCAGTTTACAGCTTTCTGAGTCCAGTAATGTTGAAATAGTGTTTCTGTTCAAATGAAGTGAAATCAAGCCCAAATCTGCTCAAAAGCTTTTCTCTCTATTAGAGAAAGCTGTTTCATTCAATATTCAGTGCAAATCTTGCCAAACTGAAACAAGCTTATGCCTTATGAAGTACAATGTTTTCTGCAATGCTGTAAGACAGTTTTTAATGTGTTAGAAGTTATATGCACAAAAACTTATGTTAGGACTTCAATGATCAAGATTGTCAGTTTACAGCTCTCTGAGTCCAGTAATGCTGAAATAGTGTTTCTGTTGAAATGAAGTGAAATCAAGCCCAAATCTGCTCAAAAGCTTTTCTCTCTATTAGAGAAAGCTGTTTCATTCAGTATTCAGTGCAAATCTTGCCAAACTGAAACATGCTTATGTCTTATGAAATAAAATGTTTTCTGCAATGCTGTAAGACAGTTTTTAATGTGTTAGAAGTTATATACACAAAAACTAATGTTAGGACTGCAATGATCAAGATTGTCAGTTTACAGCTTTCTGAGTCCAGTAATGTTGAAAAAGTGTTTCTGTTCAAATGAAGTGAAATCAAGCACAAATCTGCTCAAAAGCTTTTCTCTCTATTAGAGAAAGCTGTTTCATTCAATATTCAGTGCAAATCTTGCCAAACTGAAACAAGCTTATGCCTTATGAAGTACAATGTTTTCTGCAATGCTGTAAGACAGTTTTTAATGTGTTAGAAGTTATATGCACAAAAACTAATGTTAGGACTGCAATGATCAAGATTGTCAGTTTACAGCTTTCTGAGTCCAGTAATGTTGAAATAGTGTTTCTGTTCAAATGAAGTGAAATCAAGCCCAAATCTGCTCAAAAGCTTTTCTCTCTATTAGAGAAAGCTGTTTCATTCAATATTCAGTGCAAATCTTGCCAAACTGAAACAAGCTTATGCCTTATGAAGTACAATGTTTTCTGCAATGCTGTAAGACAGTTTTTAATGTGTTAGAAGTTATATGCACAAAAACTTATGTTAGGACTTCAATGATCAAGATTGTCAGTTTACAGCTTTCTGAGTCCAGTAATGCTGAAATAGTGTTTCTGTTGAAATGAAGTGAAATCAAGCCCAAATCTGCTCAAAAGCTTTTCTCTCTATTAGATAAAGCTGTTTCATTCAGTATTCAGTGCAAATCTTGCCAAACTGAAACAAGCTTATGCCTTATGAAGTACAATGTTTTCTGCAATGCTGTAAGACAGTTTTTAATGTGTTAGAAGTTATATGCACAAAAACTTATGTTAGGACTGCAATGATCAAGATTGTCAGTTTACAGCTTTCTGAGTCCAGTAATGTTGAAATAGTGTTTCTGTTCAAATGAAGTGAAATCAAGCCCAAATCTGCTCAAAAGCTTTTCTCTCTATTAGAGAAAGCTGTTTCATTCAATATTCAGTGCAAATCTTGCCAAACTGAAACAAGCTTATGCCTTATGAAGTACAATGTTTTCTGCAATGCTGTAAGACAGTTTTTAATGTGTAAGAAGTTATATGCACAAAAACTTATGTTAGGACTTCAATGATCAAGATTGTCAGTTTACAGCTTTCTGAGTCCAGTAATGCTGAAATAGTGTTTCTGTTAAAATGAAGTGAAATCAAGCCCAAATCTGCTCAAAAGCTTTTCTCTCTATTAGAGAAAGCTGTTTCATTCAGTATTCAGTGCAAATCTTGCCAAACTGAAACAAGCTTATGTCTTATGAAGTACAATGTTTTTTGCAATGCTGTAAGACAGTTTTTAATGTATCAGAAGTTATATGCACAAAAACTTATGTTAGGACTTCAATGATCAAGATTGTCAGTTTACAGCTTTCTGAGTCCAGTAATGCTGAAATAGTGTTTCTGTTGAAATGAAGTGTAATCAAGCCCAAATCTGCTCAAAAGCTTTTCTCTCTATTAGATAAAGCTGTTTCATTCAGTATTCAGTGCAAATCTTGCCAAACTGAAACAAGCTTATGTCTTATGAAATAAAATGTTTTCTGCAATGCTGTAAGACAGTTTTTAATGTGTTAGAAGTTATATACACAAAAACTTATGTTAGGACTTCAATGATCAAGATTGTCAGTTTACAGCTTTCTGAGTCCAGTAATGCTGAAATAGTGTTTCTGTTCAAATGAAGTGAAATCAAGCCCAAATCTGCTCAAAAGCTTTTCTCTCTATTAGAGAAAGCTGTTTCATTCAGTATTCAGTGCAAATCTTGCCAAACTGAAACATGCTTATGTCTTATGAAATAAAATGTTTTCTGCAATGCTGTAAGACAGTTTTTAATGTGTTAGAAGTTATATACACAAAAACTAATGTTAGGACTGCAATGATCAAGATTGTCAGTTTACAGCTTTCTGAGTCCAGTAATGCTGAAATAGTGTTTCTGTTCAAATGAAGTGAAATCAAGCCCAAATCTGCTCAAAAGCTTTTCTCTCTATTAGAGAAAGCTGTTTCATTCAGTATTCAGTGCAAATCTTGCCAAACTGAAACATGCTTATGTCTTATGAAATAAAATGTTTTCTGCAATGCTGTAAGACAGTTTTTAATGTGTTAGAAGTTATATACACAAAAACTAATGTTAGGACTGCAATGATCAAGATTGTCAGTTTACAGCTTTCTGAGTCCAGTAATGCTGAAATAGTGTTTCTGTTCAAATGAAGTGAAATCAAGCCCAAATCTGCTCAAAAGCTTTTCTCTCTATTAGATAAAGCTGTTTCATTCAGTATTCAGTGCAAATCTTGCCAAACTGAAACAAGCTTATGCCTTATGAAGTACAATGTTTTCTGCAATGCTGTAAGACAGTTTTTAATGTGTTAGAAGTTATATGCACAAAAACTTATGTTAGGACTTCAATGATCAAGATTGTCAGTTTACAGCTTTCTGAGTCCAGTAATGCTGAAATAGTGTTTCTGTTGAAATGAAGTGAAATCAAGCCCAAATCTGCTCAAAAGCTTTTCTCTCTATTAGAGAAAGCTGTTTCATTCAGTATTCAGTGCAAATCTTGCCAAACTGAAACATGCTTATGTCTTATGAAATAAAATGTTTTCTGCAATGCTGTAAGACAGTTTTTAATGTGTTAGAAGTTATATACACAAAAACTAATGTTAGGACTGCAATGATCAAGATTGTCAGTTTACAGCTTTCTGAGTCCAGTAATGTTGAAATAGTGTTTCTGTTCAAATGAAGTGAAATCAAGCACAAATCTGCTCAAAAGCTTTTCTCTCTATTAGAGAAAGCTGTTTCATTCAATATTCAGTGCAAATCTTGCCAAACTGAAACAAGCTTATGCCTTATGAAGTACAATGTTTTCTGCAATGCTGTAAGACAGTTTTTAATGTGTTAGAAGTTATATGCACAAAAACTAATGTTAGGACTGCAATGATCAAGATTGTCAGTTTACAGCTTTCTGAGTCCAGTAATGTTGAAATAGTGTTTCTGTTCAAATGAAGTGAAATCAAGCCCAAATCTGCTCAAAAGCTTTTCTCTCTATTAGAGAAAGCTGTTTCATTCAATATTCAGTGCAAATCTTGCCAAACTGAAACAAGCTTATGCCTTATGAAGTACAATGTTTTCTGCAATGCTGTAAGACAGTTTTTAATGTGTTAGAAGTTATATGCACAAAAACTTATGTTAGGACTTCAATGATCAAGATTGTCAGTTTACAGCTTTCTGAGTCCAGTAATGCTGAAATAGTGTTTCTGTTGAAATGAAGTGAAATCAAGCCCAAATCTGCTCAAAAGCTTTTCTCTCTATTAGATAAAGCTGTTTCATTCAGTATTCAGTGCAAATCTTGCCAAACTGAAACAAGCTTATGCCTTATGAAGTACAATGTTTTCTGCAATGCTGTAAGACAGTTTTTAATGTGTTACAAGTTATATGCACAAAAACTTATGTTAGGACTGCAATGATCAAGATTGTCAGTTTACAGCTTTCTGAGTCCAGTAATGTTGAAATAGTGTTTCTGTTCAAATGAAGTGAAATCAAGCCCAAATCTGCTCAAAAGCTTTTCTCTCTATTAGAGAAAGCTGTTTCATTCAATATTCAGTGCAAATCTTGCCAAACTGAAACAAGCTTATGCCTTATGAAGTACAATGTTTTCTGCAATGCTGTAAGACAGTTTTTAATGTGTAAGAAGTTATATGCACAAAAACTTATGTTAGGACTTCAATGATCAAGATTGTCAGTTTACAGCTTTCTGAGTCCAGTAATGCTGAAATAGTGTTTCTGTTAAAATGAAGTGAAATCAAGCCCAAATCTGCTCAAAAGCTTTTCTCTCTATTAGAGAAAGCTGTTTCATTCAGTATTCAGTGCAAATCTTGCCAAACTGAAACAAGCTTATGTCTTATGAAGTACAATGTTTTTTGCAATGCTGTAAGACAGTTTTTAATGTATCAGAAGTTATATGCACAAAAACTTATGTTAGGACTTCAATGATCAAGATTGTCAGTTTACAGCTTTCTGAGTCCAGTAATGCTGAAATAGTGTTTCTGTTGAAATGAAGTGTAATCAAGCCCAAATCTGCTCAAAAGCTTTTCTCTCTATTAGATAAAGCTGTTTCATTCAGTATTCAGTGCAAATCTTGCCAAACTGAAACAAGCTTATGTCTTATGAAATAAAATGTTTTCTGCAATGCTGTAAGACAGTTTTTAATGTGTTAGAAGTTATATACACAAAAACTTATGTTAGGACTTCAATGATCAAGATTGTCAGTTTACAGCTTTCTGAGTCCAGTAATGCTGAAATAGTGTTTCTGTTCAAATGAAGTGAAATCAAGCCCAAATCTGCTCAAAAGCTTTTCTCTCTATTAGAGAAAGCTGTTTCATTCAGTATTCAGTGCAAATCTTGCCAAACTGAAACATGCTTATGTCTTATGAAATAAAATGTTTTCTGCAATGTTGTAAGACAGTTTTTAATGTGTTAGAAGTTATATACACAAAAACTAATGTTAGGACTGCAATGATCAAGATTGTCAGTTTACAGCTTTCTGAGTCCAGTAATGCTGAAATAGTGTTTCTGTTCAAATGAAGTGAAATCAAGCCCAAATCTGCTCAAAAGCTTTTCTCTCTATTAGAGAAAGCTGTTTCATTCAGTATTCAGTGCAAATCTTGCCAAACTGAAACATGCTTATGTCTTATGAAATAAAATGTTTTCTGCAATGCTGTAAGACAGTTTTTAATGTGTTAGAAGTTATATACACAAAAACTAATGTTAGGACTGCAATGATCAAGATTGTCAGTTTACAGCTTTCTGAGTCCAGTAATGCTGAAATAGTGTTTCTGTTCAAATGAAGTGAAATCAAGCCCAAATCTGCTCAAAAGCTTTTCTCTCTATTAGATAAAGCTGTTTCATTCAGTATTCAGTGCAAATCTTGCCAAACTGAAACAAGCTTATGCCTTATGAAGTACAATGTTTTCTGCAATGCTGTAAGACAGTTTTTAATGTGTTAGAAGTTATATGCACAAAAACTTATGTTAGGACTTCAATGATCAAGATTGTCAGTTTACAGCTTTCTGAGTCCAGTAATGCTGAAATAGTGTTTCTGTTGAAATGAAGTGAAATCAAGCCCAAATCTGCTCAAAAGCTTTTCTCTCTATTAGAGAAAGCTGTTTCATTCAGTATTCAGTGCAAATCTTGCCAAACTGAAACATGCTTATGTCTTATGAAATAAAATGTTTTCTGCAATGCTGTAAGACAGTTTTTAATGTGTTAGAAGTTATATACACAAAAACTAATGTTAGGACTGCAATGATCAAGATTGTCAGTTTACAGCTTTCTGAGTCCAGTAATGTTGAAATAGTGTTTCTGTTCAAATGAAGTGAAATCAAGCACAAATCTGCTCAAAAGCTTTTCTCTCTATTAGAGAAAGCTGTTTCATTCAATATTCAGTGCAAATCTTGCCAAACTGAAACAAGCTTATGCCTTATGAAGTACAATGTTTTCTGCAATGCTGTAAGACAGTTTTTAATGTGTTAGAAGTTATATGCACAAAAACTAATGTTAGGACTGCAATGATCAAGATTGTCAGTTTACAGCTTTCTGAGTCCAGTAATGTTGAAATAGTGTTTCTGTTCAAATGAAGTGAAATCAAGCCCAAATCTGCTCAAAAGCTTTTCTCTCTATTAGAGAAAGCTGTTTCATTCAATATTCAGTGCAAATCTTGCCAAACTGAAACAAGCTTATGCCTTATGAAGTACAATGTTTTCTGCAATGCTGTAAGACAGTTTTTAATGTGTTAGAAGTTATATGCACAAAAACTTATGTTAGGACTTCAATGATCAAGATTGTCAGTTTACAGCTTTCTGAGTCCAGTAATGCTGAAATAGTGTTTCTGTTGAAATGAAGTGAAATCAAGCCCAAATCTGCTCAAAAGCTTTTCTCTCTATTAGATAAAGCTGTTTCATTCAGTATTCAGTGCAAATCTTGCCAAACTGAAACAAGCTTATGTCTTATGAAGTACAATGTTTTCTGCAATGCTGTAAGACAGTTTTTAATGTGTTAGAAGTTATATGCACAAAAACTTATGTTAGGACTTCAATGATCAAGATTGTCAGTTTACAGCTTTCTGAGTCCAGTAATGCTGAAATAGTGTTTCTGTTGAAATGAAGTGAAATCAAGCCCAAATCTGCTCAAAAGCTTTTCTCTCTATTAGATAAAGCTGTTTCATTCAGTATTCAGTGCAAATCTTGCCAAACTGAAACAAGCTTATGCCTTATGAAGTACAATGTTTTCTGCAATGCTGTAAGACAGTTTTTAATGTGTTACAAGTTATATGCACAAAAACTTATGTTAGGACTGCAATGATCAAGATTGTCAGTTTACAGCTTTCTGAGTCCAGTAATGTTGAAATAGTGTTTCTGTTCAAATGAAGTGAAATCAAGCCCAAATCTGCTCAAAAGCTTTTCTCTCTATTAGAGAAAGCTGTTTCATTCAATATTCAGTGCAAATCTTGCCAAACTGAAACAAGCTTATGCCTTATGAAGTACAATGTTTTCTGCAATGCTGTAAGACAGTTTTTAATGTGTAAGAAGTTATATGCACAAAAACTTATGTTAGGACTTCAATGATCAAGATTGTCAGTTTACAGCTTTCTGAGTCCAGTAATGCTGAAATAGTGTTTCTGTTAAAATGAAGTGAAATCAAGCCCAAATCTGCTCAAAAGCTTTTCTCTCTATTAGAGAAAGCTGTTTCATTCAGTATTCAGTGCAAATCTTGCCAAACTGAAACAAGCTTATGTCTTATGAAGTACAATGTTTTTTGCAATGCTGTAAGACAGTTTTTAATGTATCAGAAGTTATATGCACAAAAACTTATGTTAGGACTTCAATGATCAAGATTGTCAGTTTACAGCTTTCTGAGTCCAGTAATGCTGAAATAGTGTTTCTGTTGAAATGAAGTGTAATCAAGCCCAAATCTGCTCAAAAGCTTTTCTCTCTATTAGATAAAGCTGTTTCATTCAGTATTCAGTGCAAATCTTGCCAAACTGAAACAAGCTTATGTCTTATGAAATAAAATGTTTTCTGCAATGCTGTAAGACAGTTTTTAATGTGTTAGAAGTTATATACACAAAAACTTATGTTAGGACTTCAATGATCAAGATTGTCAGTTTACAGCTTTCTGAGTCCAGTAATGCTGAAATAGTGTTTCTGTTCAAATGAAGTGAAATCAAGCCCAAATCTGCTCAAAAGCTTTTCTCTCTATTAGAGAAAGCTGTTTCATTCAGTATTCAGTGCAAATCTTGCCAAACTGAAACATGCTTATGTCTTATGAAATAAAATGTTTTCTGCAATGCTGTAAGACAGTTTTTAATGTGTTAGAAGTTATATACACAAAAACTAATGTTAGGACTGCAATGATCAAGATTGTCAGTTTACAGCTTTCTGAGTCCAGTAATGCTGAAATAGTGTTTCTGTTCAAATGAAGTGAAATCAAGCCCAAATCTGCTCAAAAGCTTTTCTCTCTATTAGAGAAAGCTGTTTCATTCAGTATTCAGTGCAAATCTTGCCAAACTGAAACATGCTTATGTCTTATGAAATAAAATGTTTTCTGCAATGCTGTAAGACAGTTTTTAATGTGTTAGAAGTTATATACACAACAACTAATGTTAGGACTGCAATGATCAAGATTGTCAGTTTACAGCTTTCTGAGTCCAGTAATGCTGAAATAGTGTTTCTGTTCAAATGAAGTGAAATCAAGCCCAAATCTGCTCAAAAGCTTTTCTCTCTATTAGAGAAAGCTGTTTCATTCAGTATTCAGTGCAAATCTTGCCAAACTGAAACATGCTTATGTCTTATGAAATAAAATGTTTTCTGCAATGCTGTAAGACAGTTTTTAATGTGTTAGAAGTTATATAAACAAAAACTAATGTTAGGACTGCAATGATCAAGATTGTCAGTTTACAGCTTTCTGAGTCCAGTAATGTTGAAATAGTGTTTCTGTTCAAATGAAGTGAAATCAAGCCCAAATCTGCTCAAAAGCTCTTCTCTCTATTAGAGAAAGCTGTTTCATTCAATATTCAGTGCAAATCTTGCCAAACTGAAACAAGCTTATTCCTTATGAAGTACAATGTTTTCTGCAATGCTGTAAGACAGTTTTTAATGTGTTAGAAGTTATATGCACAAAAACTAATGTTAGGACTGCAATGATCAAGATTGTCAGTTTACAGCTTTCTGAGTCCAGTAATGTTGAAATAGTGTTTCTGTTCAAATGAAGTGAAATCAAGCCCAAATCTGCTCAAAAGCTTTTCTCTCTATTAGAGAAAGCTGTTTCATTCAATATTCAATGCAAATCTTGCCAAACTGAAACAAGCTTATGCCTTATGAAGTACAATGTTTTCTGCAATGCTGTAAGACAGTTTTTAATGTGTTAGAAGTTATATGCACAAAAACTTATGTTAGGACTTCAATGATCAAGATTGTCAGTTTACAGCTTTCTGAGTCCAGTAATGCTGAAATAGTGTTTCTGTTCAAATGAAGTGAAATCAAGCCCAAATCTGCTCAAAAGCTTTTCTCTCTATTAGAGAAAGCTGTTTCATTCAGTATTCAGTGCAAATCTTGCCAAACTGAAACATGCTTATGTCTTATGAAATAAAATGTTTTCTGCAATGCTGTAAGACAGTTTTTAATGTGTTAGAAGTTATATACACAAAAACTAATGTTAGGACTGCAATGATCAAGATTGTCAGTTTACAGCTTTCTGAGTCCAGTAATGTTGAAATAGTGTTTCTGTTCAAATGAAGTGAAATCAAGCCCAAATCTGCTCAAAAGCTTTTCTCTCTATTAGAGAAAGCTGTTTCATTCAATATTCAGTGCAAATCTTGCCAAACTGAAACAAGCTTATGCCTTATGAAGTACAATGTTTTCTGCAATGCTGTAAGACAGTTTTTAATGTGTTAGAAGTTATATGCACAAAAACTAATGTTAGGACTGCAATGATCAAGATTGTCAGTTTACAGCTTTCTGAGTCCAGTAATGTTGAAATAGTGTTTCTGTTCAAATGAAGTGAAATCAAGCCCAAATCTGCTCAAAAGCTTTTCTCTCTATTAGAGAAAGCTGTTTCATTCAATATTCAGTGCAAATCTTGCCAAACTGAAACAAGCTTATGCCTTATGAAGTACAATGTTTTCTGCAATGCTGTAAGACAGTTTTTAATGTGTTAGAAGTTATATGCACAAAAACTAATGTTAGGACTGCAATGATCAAGATTGTCAGTTTACAGCTTTCTGAGTCCAGTAATGTTGAAATAGTGTTTCTGTTCAAATGAAGTGAAATCAAGCCCAAATCTGCTCAAAAGCGTTTCTCTCTATTAGAGAAAGCTGTTTCATTCAATATTCAGTGCAAATCTTGCCAAACTAAAACAAGCTTATGTCTTATGAAGTACAATGTTTTCTGAAATGCTGTAAGACAATTTTTAATGTGTTAGAAGTTATATGCACAAAAACTTATGTTAGGACTTCAATGATCAAGATTGTCAGTTTACAGCTTTCTGAGTCCAGTAATGCTGAAATAGTGTTTCTGTTCAAATGAAGTGAAATCAAGCCCAAATCTGCTCAAAAGCTTTTCTCTCTATTAGATAAAGCTGTTTCATTCAGTATTCAGTGCAAATCTTGCCAAACTAAAACAAGCTTATGTCTTATGAAGTACAATGTTTTCTGCAATGCTGTAAGACAGTTTTTAATGTGTCAGAAGTTATATGCACAAAAACTTATGTTAGGACTTCAATGATCAAGATTGTCAGTTTACAGCTTTCTGAGTCCAGTAATGCTGAAATAGTGTTTCTGTTCAAATGAAGTGAAATCAAGCCCAAATCTGCTCAAAAGCTTTTCTCTCTATTAGAGAAAGCTGTTTCATTCACTATTCAGTGCAAATCTTGCCAAACTGAAACATGCTTATGTCTTATGAAATAAAATGTTTTCTGCAATGCTGTAAGACAGTTTTTAATGTGTTAGAAGTTATATACACAAAAACTAATGTTAGGACTGCAATGATCAAGATTGTCAGTTTACAGCTTTCTGAGTCCAGTAATGTTGAAATAGTGTTTCTGTTCAAATGAAGTGAAATCAAGCCCAAATCTGCTCAAAAGCTTTTCTCTCTATTAGAGAAAGCTGTTTCATTCAATATTCAGTGCAAATCTTGCCAAACTGAAACAAGCTTATGCCTTATGAAGTACAATGTTTTCTGCAATGCTGTAAGACAGTTTTTAATGTGTTAGAAGTTATATGCACAAAAACTAATGTTAGGACTTCAATGATCAAGATTGTCAGTTTACAGCTTTCTGAGTCCAGTAATGTTGAAATAGTGTTTCTGTTCAAATGAAGTGAAATCAAGCCCAAATCTGCTCAAAAGCTTTTCTCTCTATTAGATAAAGCTGTTTCATTCAGTATTCAGTGCAAATCTTGCCAAACTAAAACAAGCTTATGTCTTATGAAGTACAATGTTTTCTGCAATGCTGTAAGACAGTTTTTAATGTGTCAGAAGTTATATACACAAAAACTTATGTTAGGACTTCAATGATCAAGATTGTCAGTTTACAGCTTTCTGAGTCCAGTAATGCTGAAATAGTGTTTCTGTTCAAATGAAGTGAAATCAAGCCCAAATCTGCTCAAAAGCTTTTCTCTCTATTAGAGAAAGCTGTTTCATTCACTATTCAGTGCAAATCTTGCCAAACTGAAACATGCTTATGTCTTATGAAATAAAATGTTTTCTGCAATGCTGTAAGACAGTTTTTAATGTGTTAGAAGTTATATACACAAAAACTAATGTTAGGACTGCAATGATCAAGATTGTCAGTTTACAGCTTTCTGAGTCCAGTAATGTTGAAATAGTGTTTCTGTTCAAATGAAGTGAAATCAAGCCCAAATCTGCTCAAAAGCTTTTCTCTCTATTAGAGAAAGCTGTTTCATTCAATATTCAGTGCAAATCTTGCCAAACTGAAACAAGCTTATGCCTTATGAAGTACAATGTTTTCTGCAATGCTGTAAGACAGTTTTTAATGTGTTAGAAGTTATATGCACAAAAACTTATGTTAGGACTTCAATGATCAAGATTGTCAGTTTACAGCTTTCTGAGTCCAGTAATGTTGAAATAGTGTTTCTGTTCAAATGAAGTGAAATCAAGCCCAAATCTGCTCAAAAGCTTTTCTCTCTATTAGAGAAAGCTGTTTCATTCAATATTCAGTGCAAATCTTGCCAAACTGAAACAAGCTTATGCCTTATGAAGTACAATGTTTTCTGCAATGCTGTAAGACAGTTTTTAATGTGTTAGAAGTTATATGCACAAAAACTTATGTTAGGACTTCAATGATCAAGATTGTCAGTTTACAGCTTTCTGAGTCCAGTAATGCTGAAATAGTGTTTCTGTTGAAATGAAGTGAAATCAAGCCCAAATCTGCTCAAAAGCTTTTCTCTCTATTAGATAAAGCTGTTTCATTCAGTATTCAGTGCAAATCTTGCCAAACTGAAACAAGCTTATGTCTTATGAAGTACAATGTTTTCTGCAATGCTGTAAGACAGTTTTTAATGTGTTAGAAGTTATATGCACAAAAACTTATGTTAGGACTTCAATGATCAAGATTGTCAGTTTACAGCTTTCTGAGTCCAGTAATGCTGAAATAGTGTTTCTGTTGAAATGAAGTGAAATCAAGCCCAAATCTGCTCAAAAGCTTTTCTCTCTATTAGATAAAGCTGTTTCATTCAGTATTCAGTGCAAATCTTGCCAAACTGAAACAAGCTTATGCCTTATGAAGTACAATGTTTTCTGCAATGCTGTAAGACAGTTTTTAATGTGTTAGAAGTTATATGCACAAAAACTTATGTTAGGACTGCAATGATCAAGATTGTCAGTTTACAGCTTTCTGAGTCCAGTAATGTTGAAATAGTGTTTCTGTTCAAATGAAGTGAAATCAAGCCCAAATCTGCTCAAAAGCTTTTCTCTCTATTAGAGAAAGCTGTTTCATTCAATATTCAGTGCAAATCTTGCCAAACTGAAACAAGCTTATGCCTTATGAAGTACAATGTTTTCTGCAATGCTGTAAGACAGTTTTTAATGTGTTAGAAGTTATATGCACAAAAACTAATGTTAGGACTTCAATGATCAAGATTGTCAGTTTACAGCTTTCTGAGTCCAGTAATGTTGAAATAGTGTTTCTGTTCAAATGAAGTGAAATCAAGCCCAAATCTGCTCAAAAGCTTTTCTCTCTATTAGAGAAAGCTGTTTCATTCAATATTCAGTGCAAATCTTGCCAAACTGAAACAAGCTTATGCCTTATGAAGTACAATGTTTTCTGCAATGCTGTAAGACAGTTTTTAATGTGTTAGAAGTTATATGCACAAAAACTAATGTTAGGACTTCAATGATCAAGATTGTCAGTTTACAGCTTTCTGAGTCCAGTAATGTTGAAATAGTGTTTCTGTTCAAATGAAGTGAAATCAAGCCCAAATCTGCTCAAAAGCTTTTCTCTCTATTAGAGAAAGCTGTTTCATTCAATATTCAGTGCAAATCTTGCCAAACTGAAACACGCTTATGCCTTATGAAGTACAATGTTTTCTGCAATGCTGTAAGACAGTTTTTAATGTGTTAGAAGTTATATGCACAAAAACTTATGTTAGGACTTCAATGATCAAGATTGTCAGTTTACAGCTTTCTGAGTCCAGTAATGCTGAAATAGTGTTTCTGTTGAAATGAAGTGAAACCAAGCCCAAATCTGCTCAAAAGCTTTTCTCTCTATTAGATAAAGCTGTTTCATTCAGTATTCAGTGCAAATCTTGCCAAACTGAAACAAGCTTATGTCTTATGAAGTACAATGTTTTCTGCAATGCTGTAAGACAGTTTTTAATGTGTCAGAAGTTATATGCACAAAAACTTATGTTAGGACTTCAATGATCAAGATTGTCAGTTTACAGCTTTCTGAGTCCAGTAATGCTGAAATAGTGTTTCTGTTGAAATGAAGTGAAATCAAGCCCAAATCTGCTCAAAAGCTTTTCTCTCTATTAGATAAAGCTGTTTCATTCAGTATTCAGTGCAAATCTTGCCAAACTGAAACAAGCTTATGCCTTATGAAGTACAATGTTTTCTGCAATGCTGTAAGACAGTTTTTAATGTGTTAGAAGTTATATGCACAAAAACTTATGTTAGGACTTCAATGATCAAGATTGTCAGTTTACAGCTTTCTGAGTCCAGTAATGCTGAAATAGTGTTTCTGTTCAAATGAAGTGAAATCAAGCCCAAATGTGCTCAAAAGCTTTTCTCTCTATTAGAGAAAGCTGTTTCATTCAGTATTCAGTGCAAATCTTGCCAAACTGAAACTTGCTTATGTCTTATGAAATAAAATGTTTTCTGCAATGCTGTAAGACAGTTTTTAATGTGTTAGAAGTTATATACACAAAAACTAATGTTAGGACTGCAATGATCAAGATTGTCAGTTTACAGCTTTCTGAGTCCAGTAATGTTGAAATAGTGTTTCTGTTCAAATGAAGTGAAATCAAGCCCAAATCTGCTCAAAAGCTTTTCTCTCTATTAGAGAAAGCTGTTTCATTCACTATTCAGTGCAAATCTTGCCAAACTGAAACATGCTTATGTCTTATGAAATAAAATGTTTTCTGCAATGCTGTAAGACAGTTTTTAATGTGTTAGAAGTTATATACACAAAAACTAATGTTAGGACTGCAATGATCAAGATTGTCAGTTTACAGCTTTCTGAGTCCAGTAATGTTGAAATAGTGTTTCTGTTCAAATGAAGTGAAATCAAGCCCAAATCTGCTCAAAAGCTTTTCTCTCTATTAGAGAAAGCTGTTTCATTCAATATTCAGTGCAAATCTTGCCAAACTGAAACAAGCTTATGCCTCATGAAGTACAATGTTTTCTGCAATGCTGTAAGACAGTTTTTAATGTGTTAGAAGTTATATGCACAAAAACTTATGTTAGGACTTCAATGATCAAGATTGTCAGTTTACAGCTTTCTGAGTCCAGTAATGCTGAAATAGTGTTTCTGTTGAAATGAAGTGAAATCAAGCCCAAATCTGCTCAAAAGCTTTTCTCTCTATTAGAGAAAGCTGTTTCATTCAATATTCAGTGCAAATCTTGCCAAACTGAAACAAGCTTATGCTTTATGAAGTACAATGTTTTCTGCAATGCTGTAAGACAGTTTTTAATGTGTTAGAAGTTATATGCACAAAAACTTATGTTTAGGACTTCAATGATCAAGATTGTCAGTTTACAGCTTTCTGAGTCCAGTAATGCTGAAATAGTGTTTCTGTTGAAATGAAGTGAAATCAAGCCCAAATCTGCTCAAAAGCTTTTCTCTCTATTAGAGAAAGCTGTTTCATTCAGTATTCAGTGCAAATCTTGCCAAACTGAAACATGCTTATGTCTTATGAAATAAAATGTTTTCTGCAATGCTGTAAGACAGTTTTTAATGTGTTAGAAGTTATATACACAAAAACTAATGTTAGGACTGCAATGATCAAGATTGTCAGTTTACAGCTTTCTGAGTCCAGTAATGTTGAAATAGTGTTTCTGTTCAAATGAAGTGAAATCAAGCCCAAATCTGCTCAAAAGCTTTTCTCTCTATTAGAGAAAGCTGTTTCATTCAATATTCAGTGCAAATCTTGCCAAACTGAAACAAGCTTATGCCTTATGAAGTACAATGTTTTCTGCAATGCTGTAAGACAGTTTTTAATGTGTTAGAAGTTATATGCACAAAAACTAATGTTAGGACTGCAATGATCAAGATTGTCAGTTTACAGCTTTCTGAGTCCAGTAATGTTGAAATAGTGTTTCTGTTCAAATGAAGTGAAATCAAGCCCAAATCTGCTCAAAAGCTTTTCTCTCTATTAGAGAAAGCTGTTTCATTCAATATTCAGTGCAAATCTTGCCAAACTGAAACAAGCTTATGCCTTATGAAGTACAATGTTTTCTGCAATGCTGTAAGACAGTTTTTAATGTGTTAGAAGTTATATGCACAAAAACTAATGTTAGGACTGCAATGATCAAGATTGTCAGTTTACAGCTTTCTGAGTCCAGTAATGTTGAAATAGTGTTTCTGTTCAAATGAAGTGAAATCAAGCCCAAATCTGCTCAAAAGCTTTTCTCTCTATTAGAGAAAGCTGTTTCATTCAATATTCAGTGCAAATCTTGCCAAACTAAAACAAGCTTATGTCTTATGAAGTACAATGTTTTCTGAAATGCTGTAAGACAATTTTTAATGTGTTAGAAGTTATATGCACAAAAACTTATGTTAGGACTTCAATGATCAAGATTGTCAGTTTACAGCTTTCTGAGTCCAGTAATGCTGAAATAGTGTTTCTGTTCAAATGAAGTGAAATCAAGCCCAAATCTGCTCAAAAGCTTTTCTCTCTATTAGATAAAGCTGTTTCATTCAGTATTCAGTGCAAATCTTGCCAAACTAAAACAAGCTTATGTCTTATGAAGTACAATGTTTTCTGCAATGCTGTAAGACAGTTTTTAATGTGTCAGAAGTTATATGCACAAAAACTTATGTTAGGACTTCAATGATCAAGATTGTCAGTTTACAGCTTTCTGAGTCCAGTAATGCTGAAATAGTGTTTCTGTTCAAATGAAGTGAAATCAAGCCCAAATCTGCTCAAAAGCTTTTCTCTCTATTAGAGAAAGCTGTTTCATTCACTATTCAGTGCAAATCTTGCCAAACTGAAACATGCTTATGTCTTATGAAATAAAATGTTTTCTGCAATGCTGTAAGACAGTTTTTAATGTGTTAGAAGTTATATACACAAAAACTAATGTTAGGACTGCAATGATCAAGATTGTCAGTTTACAGCTTTCTGAGTCCAGTAATGTTGAAATAGTGTTTCTGTTCAAATGAAGTGAAATCAAGCCCAAATCTGCTCAAAAGCTTTTCTCTCTATTAGAGAAAGCTGTTTCATTCAATATTCAGTGCAAATCTTGCCAAACTGAAACAAGCTTATGCCTTATGAAGTACAATGTTTTCTGCAATGCTGTAAGACAGTTTTTAATGTGTTAGAAGTTATATGCACAAAAACTAATGTTAGGACTTCAATGATCAAGATTGTCAGTTTACAGCTTTCTGAGTCCAGTAATGTTGAAATAGTGTTTCTGTTCAAATGAAGTGAAATCAAGCCCAAATCTGCTCAAAAGCTTTTCTCTCTATTAGAGAAAGCTGTTTCATTCACTATTCAGTGCAAATCTTGCCAAACTGAAACATGCTTATGTCTTATGAAATAAAATGTTTTCTGCAATGCTGTAAGACAGTTTTTAATGTGTTAGAAGTTATATACACAAAAACTAATGTTAGGACTGCAATGATCAAGATTGTCAGTTTACAGCTTTCTGAGTCCAGTAATGTTGAAATAGTGTTTCTGTTCAAATGAAGTGAAATCAAGCCCAAATCTGCTCAAAAGCTTTTCTCTCTATTAGAGAAAGCTGTTTCATTCAATATTCAGTGCAAATCTTGCCAAACTGAAACAAGCTTATGCCTCATGAAGTACAATGTTTTCTGCAATGCTGTAAGACAGTTTTTAATGTGTTAGAAGTTATATGCACAAAAACTTATGTTAGGACTTCAATGATCAAGATTGTCAGTTTACAGCTTTCTGAGTCCAGTAATGCTGAAATAGTGTTTCTGTTGAAATGAAGTGAAATCAAGCCCAAATCTGCTCAAAAGCTTTTCTCTCTATTAGAGAAAGCTGTTTCATTCAATATTCAGTGCAAATCTTGCCAAACTGAAACAAGCTTATGCTTTATGAAGTACAATGTTTTCTGCAATGCTGTAAGACAGTTTTTAATGTGTTAGAAGTTATATGCACAAAAACTTATGTTTAGGACTTCAATGATCAAGATTGTCAGTTTACAGCTTTCTGAGTCCAGTAATGCTGAAATAGTGTTTCTGTTGAAATGAAGTGAAATCAAGCCCAAATCTGCTCAAAAGCTTTTCTCTCTATTAGAGAAAGCTGTTTCATTCAGTATTCAGTGCAAATCTTGCCAAACTGAAACATGCTTATGTCTTATGAAATAAAATGTTTTCTGCAATGCTGTAAGACAGTTTTTAATGTGTTAGAAGTTATATACACAAAAACTAATGTTAGGACTGCAATGATCAAGATTGTCAGTTTACAGCTTTCTGAGTCCAGTAATGTTGAAATAGTGTTTCTGTTCAAATGAAGTGAAATCAAGCCCAAATCTGCTCAAAAGCTTTTCTCTCTATTAGAGAAAGCTGTTTCATTCAATATTCAGTGCAAATCTTGCCAAACTGAAACAAGCTTATGCCTTATGAAGTACAATGTTTTCTGCAATGCTGTAAGACAGTTTTTAATGTGTTAGAAGTTATATGCACAAAAACTAATGTTAGGACTGCAATGATCAAGATTGTCAGTTTACAGCTTTCTGAGTCCAGTAATGTTGAAATAGTGTTTCTGTTCAAATGAAGTGAAATCAAGCCCAAATCTGCTCAAAAGCTTTTCTCTCTATTAGAGAAAGCTGTTTCATTCAATATTCAGTGCAAATCTTGCCAAACTGAAACAAGCTTATGCCTTATGAAGTACAATGTTTTCTGCAATGCTGTAAGACAGTTTTTAATGTGTTAGAAGTTATATGCACAAAAACTAATGTTAGGACTGCAATGATCAAGATTGTCAGTTTACAGCTTTCTGAGTCCAGTAATGTTGAAATAGTGTTTCTGTTCAAATGAAGTGAAATCAAGCCCAAATCTGCTCAAAAGCTTTTCTCTCTATTAGAGAAAGCTGTTTCATTCAATATTCAGTGCAAATCTTGCCAAACTAAAACAAGCTTATGTCTTATGAAGTACAATGTTTTCTGAAATGCTGTAAGACAATTTTTAATGTGTTAGAAGTTATATGCACAAAAACTTATGTTAGGACTTCAATGATCAAGATTGTCAGTTTACAGCTTTCTGAGTCCAGTAATGCTGAAATAGTGTTTCTGTTCAAATGAAGTGAAATCAAGCCCAAATCTGCTCAAAAGCTTTTCTCTCTATTAGATAAAGCTGTTTCATTCAGTATTCAGTGCAAATCTTGCCAAACTAAAACAAGCTTATGTCTTATGAAGTACAATGTTTTCTGCAATGCTGTAAGACAGTTTTTAATGTGTCAGAAGTTATATGCACAAAAACTTATGTTAGGACTTCAATGATCAAGATTGTCAGTTTACAGCTTTCTGAGTCCAGTAATGCTGAAATAGTGTTTCTGTTCAAATGAAGTGAAATCAAGCCCAAATCTGCTCAAAAGCTTTTCTCTCTATTAGAGAAAGCTGTTTCATTCACTATTCAGTGCAAATCTTGCCAAACTGAAACATGCTTATGTCTTATGAAATAAAATGTTTTCTGCAATGCTGTAAGACAGTTTTTAATGTGTTAGAAGTTATATACACAAAAACTAATGTTAGGACTGCAATGATCAAGATTGTCAGTTTACAGCTTTCTGAGTCCAGTAATGTTGAAATAGTGTTTCTGTTCAAATGAAGTGAAATCAAGCCCAAATCTGCTCAAAAGCTTTTCTCTCTATTAGAGAAAGCTGTTTCATTCAATATTCAGTGCAAATCTTGCCAAACTGAAACAAGCTTATGCCTTATGAAGTACAATGTTTTCTGCAATGCTGTAAGACAGTTTTTAATGTGTTAGAAGTTATATGCACAAAAACTAATGTTAGGACTTCAATGATCAAGATTGTCAGTTTACAGCTTTCTGAGTCCAGTAATGTTGAAATAGTGTTTCTGTTCAAATGAAGTGAAATCAAGCCCAAATCTGCTCAAAAGCTTTTCTCTCTATTAGATAAAGCTGTTTCATTCAGTATTCAGTGCAAATCTTGCCAAACTAAAACAAGCTTATGTCTTATGAAGTACAATGTTTTCTGCAATGCTGTAAGACAGTTTTTAATGTGTCAGAAGTTATATACACAAAAACTTATGTTAGGACTTCAATGATCAAGATTGTCAGTTTACAGCTTTCTGAGTCCAGTAATGCTGAAATAGTGTTTCTGTTCAAATGAAGTGAAATCAAGCCCAAATCTGCTCAAAAGCTTTTCTCTCTATTAGAGAAAGCTGTTTCATTCACTATTCAGTGCAAATCTTGCCAAACTGAAACATGCTTATGTCTTATGAAATAAAATGTTTTCTGCAATGCTGTAAGACAGTTTTTAATGTGTTAGAAGTTATATACACAAAAACTAATGTTAGGACTGCAATGATCAAGATTGTCAGTTTACAGCTTTCTGAGTCCAGTAATGTTGAAATAGTGTTTCTGTTCAAATGAAGTGAAATCAAGCCCAAATCTGCTCAAAAGCTTTTCTCTCTATTAGAGAAAGCTGTTTCATTCAATATTCAGTGCAAATCTTGCCAAACTGAAACAAGCTTATGCCTTATGAAGTACAATGTTTTCTGCAATGCTGTAAGACAGTTTTTAATGTGTTAGAAGTTATATGCACAAAAACTTATGTTAGGACTTCAATGATCAAGATTGTCAGTTTACAGCTTTCTGAGTCCAGTAATGTTGAAATAGTGTTTCTGTTCAAATGAAGTGAAATCAAGCCCAAATCTGCTCAAAAGCTTTTCTCTCTATTAGATAAAGCTGTTTCATTCAGTATTCAGTGCAAATCTTGCCAAACTGAAACAAGCTTATGTCTTATGAAGTACAATGTTTTCTGCAATGCTGTAAGACAGTTTTTAATGTGTTAGAAGTTATATGCACAAAAACTTATGTTAGGACTTCAATGATCAAGATTGTCAGTTTACAGCTTTCTGAGTCCAGTAATGCTGAAATAGTGTTTCTGTTGAAATGAAGTGAAATCAAGCCCAAATCTGCTCAAAAGCTTTTCTCTCTATTAGATAAAGCTGTTTCATTCAGTATTCAGTGCAAATCTTGCCAAACTGAAACAAGCTTATGCCTTATGAAGTACAATGTTTTCTGCAATGCTGTAAGACAGTTTTTAATGTGTTAGAAGTTATATACACAAAAACTAATGTTAGGACTGCAATGATCAAGATTGTCAGTTTACAGCTTTCTGAGTCCAGTAATGTTGAAATAGTGTTTCTGTTCAAATGAAGTGAAATCAAGCCCAAATCTGCTCAAAAGCTTTTCTCTCTATTAGAGAAAGCTGTTTCATTCAATATTCAGTGCAAATCTTGCCAAACTGAAACAAGCTTATGCCTCATGAAGTACAATGTTTTCTGCAATGCTGTAAGACAGTTTTTAATGTGTTAGAAGTTATATGCACAAAAACTTATGTTAGGACTTCAATGATCAAGATTGTCAGTTTACAGCTTTCTGAGTCCAGTAATGCTGAAATAGTGTTTCTGTTGAAATGAAGTGAAATCAAGCCCAAATCTGCTCAAAAGCTTTTCTCTCTATTAGAGAAAGCTGTTTCATTCAATATTCAGTGCAAATCTTGCCAAACTGAAACAAGCTTATGCTTTATGAAGTACAATGTTTTCTGCAATGCTGTAAGACAGTTTTTAATGTGTTAGAAGTTATATGCACAAAAACTTATGTTTAGGACTTCAATGATCAAGATTGTCAGTTTACAGCTTTCTGAGTCCAGTAATGCTGAAATAGTGTTTCTGTTGAAATGAAGTGAAATCAAGCCCAAATCTGCTCAAAAGCTTTTCTCTCTATTAGAGAAAGCTGTTTCATTCAGTATTCAGTGCAAATCTTGCCAAACTGAAACATGCTTATGTCTTATGAAATAAAATGTTTTCTGCAATGCTGTAAGACAGTTTTTAATGTGTTAGAAGTTATATACACAAAAACTAATGTTAGGACTGCAATGATCAAGATTGTCAGTTTACAGCTTTCTGAGTCCAGTAATGTTGAAATAGTGTTTCTGTTCAAATGAAGTGAAATCAAGCCCAAATCTGCTCAAAAGCTTTTCTCTCTATTAGAGAAAGCTGTTTCATTCAATATTCAGTGCAAATCTTGCCAAACTGAAACAAGCTTATGCCTTATGAAGTACAATGTTTTCTGCAATGCTGTAAGACAGTTTTTAATGTGTTAGAAGTTATATGCACAAAAACTAATGTTAGGACTGCAATGATCAAGATTGTCAGTTTACAGCTTTCTGAGTCCAGTAATGTTGAAATAGTGTTTCTGTTCAAATGAAGTGAAATCAAGCCCAAATCTGCTCAAAAGCTTTTCTCTCTATTAGAGAAAGCTGTTTCATTCAATATTCAGTGCAAATCTTGCCAAACTGAAACAAGCTTATGCCTTATGAAGTACAATGTTTTCTGCAATGCTGTAAGACAGTTTTTAATGTGTTAGAAGTTATATGCACAAAAACTAATGTTAGGACTGCAATGATCAAGATTGTCAGTTTACAGCTTTCTGAGTCCAGTAATGTTGAAATAGTGTTTCTGTTCAAATGAAGTGAAATCAAGCCCAAATCTGCTCAAAAGCTTTTCTCTCTATTAGAGAAAGCTGTTTCATTCAATATTCAGTGCAAATCTTGCCAAACTAAAACAAGCTTATGTCTTATGAAGTACAATGTTTTCTGAAATGCTGTAAGACAATTTTTAATGTGTTAGAAGTTATATGCACAAAAACTTATGTTAGGACTTCAATGATCAAGATTGTCAGTTTACAGCTTTCTGAGTCCAGTAATGCTGAAATAGTGTTTCTGTTCAAATGAAGTGAAATCAAGCCCAAATCTGCTCAAAAGCTTTTCTCTCTATTAGATAAAGCTGTTTCATTCAGTATTCAGTGCAAATCTTGCCAAACTAAAACAAGCTTATGTCTTATGAAGTACAATGTTTTCTGCAATGCTGTAAGACAGTTTTTAATGTGTCAGAAGTTATATGCACAAAAACTTATGTTAGGACTTCAATGATCAAGATTGTCAGTTTACAGCTTTCTGAGTCCAGTAATGCTGAAATAGTGTTTCTGTTCAAATGAAGTGAAATCAAGCCCAAATCTGCTCAAAAGCTTTTCTCTCTATTAGAGAAAGCTGTTTCATTCACTATTCAGTGCAAATCTTGCCAAACTGAAACATGCTTATGTCTTATGAAATAAAATGTTTTCTGCAATGCTGTAAGACAGTTTTTAATGTGTTAGAAGTTATATACACAAAAACTAATGTTAGGACTGCAATGATCAAGATTGTCAGTTTACAGCTTTCTGAGTCCAGTAATGTTGAAATAGTGTTTCTGTTCAAATGAAGTGAAATCAAGCCCAAATCTGCTCAAAAGCTTTTCTCTCTATTAGAGAAAGCTGTTTCATTCAATATTCAGTGCAAATCTTGCCAAACTGAAACAAGCTTATGCCTTATGAAGTACAATGTTTTCTGCAATGCTGTAAGACAGTTTTTAATGTGTTAGAAGTTATATGCACAAAAACTAATGTTAGGACTTCAATGATCAAGATTGTCAGTTTACAGCTTTCTGAGTCCAGTAATGTTGAAATAGTGTTTCTGTTCAAATGAAGTGAAATCAAGCCCAAATCTGCTCAAAAGCTTTTCTCTCTATTAGATAAAGCTGTTTCATTCAGTATTCAGTGCAAATCTTGCCAAACTAAAACAAGCTTATGTCTTATGAAGTACAATGTTTTCTGCAATGCTGTAAGACAGTTTTTAATGTGTCAGAAGTTATATACACAAAAACTTATGTTAGGACTTCAATGATCAAGATTGTCAGTTTACAGCTTTCTGAGTCCAGTAATGCTGAAATAGTGTTTCTGTTCAAATGAAGTGAAATCAAGCCCAAATCTGCTCAAAAGCTTTTCTCTCTATTAGAGAAAGCTGTTTCATTCACTATTCAGTGCAAATCTTGCCAAACTGAAACATGCTTATGTCTTATGAAATAAAATGTTTTCTGCAATGCTGTAAGACAGTTTTTAATGTGTTAGAAGTTATATACACAAAAACTAATGTTAGGACTGCAATGATCAAGATTGTCAGTTTACAGCTTTCTGAGTCCAGTAATGTTGAAATAGTGTTTCTGTTCAAATGAAGTGAAATCAAGCCCAAATCTGCTCAAAAGCTTTTCTCTCTATTAGAGAAAGCTGTTTCATTCAATATTCAGTGCAAATCTTGCCAAACTGAAACAAGCTTATGCCTTATGAAGTACAATGTTTTCTGCAATGCTGTAAGACAGTTTTTAATGTGTTAGAAGTTATATGCACAAAAACTTATGTTAGGACTTCAATGATCAAGATTGTCAGTTTACAGCTTTCTGAGTCCAGTAATGTTGAAATAGTGTTTCTGTTCAAATGAAGTGAAATCAAGCCCAAATCTGCTCAAAAGCTTTTCTCTCTATTAGATAAAGCTGTTTCATTCAGTATTCAGTGCAAATCTTGCCAAACTGAAACAAGCTTATGTCTTATGAAGTACAATGTTTTCTGCAATGCTGTAAGACAGTTTTTAATGTGTTAGAAGTTATATGCACAAAAACTTATGTTAGGACTTCAATGATCAAGATTGTCAGTTTACAGCTTTCTGAGTCCAGTAATGCTGAAATAGTGTTTCTGTTGAAATGAAGTGAAATCAAGCCCAAATCTGCTCAAAAGCTTTTCTCTCTATTAGATAAAGCTGTTTCATTCAGTATTCAGTGCAAATCTTGCCAAACTGAAACAAGCTTATGCCTTATGAAGTACAATGTTTTCTGCAATGCTGTAAGACAGTTTTTAATGTGTTAGAAGTTATATGCACAAAAACTTATGTTAGGACTGCAATGATCAAGATTGTCAGTTTACAGCTTTCTGAGTCCAGTAATGTTGAAATAGTGTTTCTGTTCAAATGAAGTGAAATCAAGCCCAAATCTGCTCAAAAGCTTTTCTCTCTATTAGAGAAAGCTGTTTCATTCAATATTCAGTGCAAATCTTGCCAAACTGAAACAAGCTTATGCCTTATGAAGTACAATGTTTTCTGCAATGCTGTAAGACAGTTTTTAATGTGTTAGAAGTTATATGCACAAAAACTAATGTTAGGACTTCAATGATCAAGATTGTCAGTTTACAGCTTTCTGAGTCCAGTAATGTTGAAATAGTGTTTCTGTTCAAATGAAGTGAAATCAAGCCCAAATCTGCTCAAAAGCTTTTCTCTCTATTAGAGAAAGCTGTTTCATTCAATATTCAGTGCAAATCTTGCCAAACTGAAACAAGCTTATGCCTTATGAAGTACAATGTTTTCTGCAATGCTGTAAGACAGTTTTTAATGTGTTAGAAGTTATATGCACAAAAACTAATGTTAGGACTTCAATGATCAAGATTGTCAGTTTACAGCTTTCTGAGTCCAGTAATGTTGAAATAGTGTTTCTGTTCAAATGAAGTGAAATCAAGCCCAAATCTGCTCAAAAGCTTTTCTCTCTATTAGAGAAAGCTGTTTCATTCAATATTCAGTGCAAATCTTGCCAAACTGAAACACGCTTATGCCTTATGAAGTACAATGTTTTCTGCAATGCTGTAAGACAGTTTTTAATGTGTTAGAAGTTATATGCACAAAAACTTATGTTAGGACTTCAATGATCAAGATTGTCAGTTTACAGCTTTCTGAGTCCAGTAATGCTGAAATAGTGTTTCTGTTGAAATGAAGTGAAACCAAGCCCAAATCTGCTCAAAAGCTTTTCTCTCTATTAGATAAAGCTGTTTCATTCAGTATTCAGTGCAAATCTTGCCAAACTGAAACAAGCTTATGTCTTATGAAGTACAATGTTTTCTGCAATGCTGTAAGACAGTTTTTAATGTGTCAGAAGTTATATGCACAAAAACTTATGTTAGGACTTCAATGATCAAGATTGTCAGTTTACAGCTTTCTGAGTCCAGTAATGCTGAAATAGTGTTTCTGTTGAAATGAAGTGAAATCAAGCCCAAATCTGCTCAAAAGCTTTTCTCTCTATTAGATAAAGCTGTTTCATTCAGTATTCAGTGCAAATCTTGCCAAACTGAAACAAGCTTATGCCTTATGAAGTACAATGTTTTCTGCAATGCTGTAAGACAGTTTTTAATGTGTTAGAAGTTATATGCACAAAAACTTATGTTAGGACTTCAATGATCAAGATTGTCAGTTTACAGCTTTCTGAGTCCAGTAATGCTGAAATAGTGTTTCTGTTCAAATGAAGTGAAATCAAGCCCAAATGTGCTCAAAAGCTTTTCTCTCTATTAGAGAAAGCTGTTTCATTCAGTATTCAGTGCAAATCTTGCCAAACTGAAACTTGCTTATGTCTTATGAAATAAAATGTTTTCTGCAATGCTGTAAGACAGTTTTTAATGTGTTAGAAGTTATATACACAAAAACTAATGTTAGGACTGCAATGATCAAGATTGTCAGTTTACAGCTTTCTGAGTCCAGTAATGTTGAAATAGTGTTTCTGTTCAAATGAAGTGAAATCAAGCCCAAATCTGCTCAAAAGCTTTTCTCTCTATTAGAGAAAGCTGTTTCATTCACTATTCAGTGCAAATCTTGCCAAACTGAAACATGCTTATGTCTTATGAAATAAAATGTTTTCTGCAATGCTGTAAGACAGTTTTTAATGTGTTAGAAGTTATATACACAAAAACTAATGTTAGGACTGCAATGATCAAGATTGTCAGTTTACAGCTTTCTGAGTCCAGTAATGTTGAAATAGTGTTTCTGTTCAAATGAAGTGAAATCAAGCCCAAATCTGCTCAAAAGCTTTTCTCTCTATTAGAGAAAGCTGTTTCATTCAATATTCAGTGCAAATCTTGCCAATCTGAAACAAGCTTATGCTTTATGAAGTACAATGTTTTCTGCAATGCTGTAAGACAGTTTTTAATGTGTTAGAAGTTATATGCACAAAAACTTATGTTTAGGACTTCAATGATCAAGATTGTCAGTTTACAGCTTTCTGAGTCCAGTAATGCTGAAATAGTGTTTCTGTTGAAATGAAGTGAAATCAAGCCCAAATCTGCTCAAAAGCTTTTCTCTCTATTAGATAAAGCTGTTTGATTCAGTATTCAGTGCAAATCTTGCCAAACTGAAACTTGCTTATGTCTTATGAAATAAAATGTTTTCTGCAATGCTGTAAGACAGTTTTTAATGTGTTAGAAGTTATATACACAAAAACTAATGTTAGGACTGCAATGATCAAGATTGTCCGTTTACAGCTTTCTGAGTCCAGTAATGTTGAAATAGTGTTTCTGTTCAAATGAAGTGAAATCAAGCCCAAATCTGCTCAAAAGCTTGTCTCTCTAATAGAGAATGCGGTTTCATTCAGTATTCAGTGCAAATCTTGCCAAACTGATAGATGCTTATGCCATATGTAATACAATGATTTCTGCAATGCTGTAAGACAGTTTTTAATGTGTTAGAAGTTATATGCACAAAAACTTATGTTAGGACTGCAATGATCAAGATTGTCAGTTTACAGCTTTCTGAGTCCAGTAATGTTGAAATAGTGCCTCTGTTCAAATGAAGTGAAATCAAGCCCAAATCTGCTCAAAAGCTTTTCTCTCTATTAGAGAAAGCTGTTTCATTCAATATTCAGTGCAAATCTTGCCAAACAGAAAGATGCTTATGCCTTATGAACAACAATGTTTTCTGCAATGCTGTAAGACAGTTTTTAATGTGTTAGAAGTTATATGCACAAAAACTTATGTAAGGACTTCAATGATCAAGATTGTCAATTTACAGCTTTCTGAGTCCAGTAATGTTGAAATAGTGCCTCTGTTCAAATGAAGTGAAATCAAGCCCAAATCTGCTCAAAAGCTTTTCTCTCTATTAGAGAAAGCTGTTTCATTCAATATTCAGTGCAAATCTTGCCAAACTGAAAGATGCTTGTGCCTTATGAACAACAATGTTTTCTGCAATGCTGTAAGACAGTTTTTAATGTGTTAGAAGTTATATGCACAAAAACTTATGTTAGGACTTCAATGATCAAGATTGTCAGTTTACAGCTTTCTGAGTCCAGTAATGTTGAAATAGTGCCTCTGTTCAAATGAAGTGAAATCAAGCCCAAATCTGCTCAAAAGCTTTTCTCTCTATTAGAGAAAGCTGTTTCATTCAGTATTCAGTGCAAATCTTGCCAAACTGAAAGATGCTTATGCCTTATGAAATACAATGTTTTCTGCAATGCTGTAAGACAGTTTTTAATGTGTTAGAAGTTATATGCACAAAAACTTATGTTAGGACTTCAATGATCAAGATTGTCAGTTTACAGCTTTCTGAGTCCAGTAATGTTGAAATAGTGCATCTGTTCAAATGAAGTGAAATCAAGCCCAAATCTGCTCAAAAGCTTTTCTCTCTATTAGAGAAAGCTGTTTCATTCAATATTCAGTGCAAATCTTGCCAAACTGAAACATGCTTATGTCTTATGAAATAAAATGTTTTCTGCAATGCTGTAAGACAGTTTTTAATGTGTTAGAAGTTATATGCACAAAAACTAATGTAAGGACTTCAATGATCAAGATTGTCAGTTTACAGCTTTCTGAGTCCAGTAATGCTGAAATAGTGTTTCTGTTCAAATGAAGTGAAATCAAGCCCAAATCTGCTCAAAAGCTTTTCTCTCTATTAGAGAAAGCTGTTTCATTCAATATTCAGTGCAAATCTTGCCAAACTGAAACAAGCTTATGCCTTATGAAGTACAATGTTTTCTGCAATGCTGTAAGACAGTTTTTAATGTGTTAGAAGTTATATGCACAAAAACTTATGTTAGGACTTCAATGATCAAGATTGTCAGTTTACAGCTTTCTGAGTCCAGTAATGCTGAAATAGTGTTTCTGTTGAAATGAAGTGAAATCAAGCCCAAATCTGCTCAAAAGCTTTTCTCTCTATTCGATAAAGCTGTTTCATTCAGTATTCAGTGCAAATCTTGCCAAACTGAAACAAGCTTATGTCTTATGAAATAAAATGTTTCCTGCAATGCTGTAAGACAGTTTTTAATGTGTTAGAAGTTATATACACAAAAACTTATGTTAGGACTTCAATGATCAAGATTGTCAGTTTACAGCTTTCTGAGTCCAGTAATGCTGAAATAGTGTTTCTGTTCAAATGAAGTGAAATCAAGCCCAAATCTGCTCAAAAGCTTTTCTCTCTATTAGAGAAAGCTGTTTCATTCAGTATTCAGTGCAAATCTTGCCAAACTGAAACATGCTTATGTCTTATGAAATAAAATGTTTTCTGCAATGCTGTAAGACAGTTTTTAATGTGTTAGAAGTTATATACACAAAAACTAATGTTAGGACTGCAATGATCAAGATTGTCAGTTTACAGCTTTCTGAGTCCAGTAATGTTGAAATAGTTTTTCTGTTCAAATGAAGTGAAATCAAGCCCAAATCTGCTCAAAAGCTTTTCTCTCTATTAGAGAAAGCTGTTTCATTCAATATTCAGTGCAAATCTTGCCAAACTGAAACAAGCTTATGCCTTATGAAGTACAATGTTTTCTGCAATGCTGTAAGACAGTTTTTAATGTGTTAGAAGTTATATGCACAAAAACTAATGTTAGGACTGCAATGATCAAGATTGTCAGTTTACAGCTTTCTGAGTCCAGTAATGTTGAAATAGTGTTTCTGTTCAAATGAAGTGAAATCAAGCCCAAATCTGCTCAAAAGCTTTTCTCTCTATTAGAGAAAGCTGTTTCATTCAATATTCAGTGCAAATCTTGCCAAACTGAAACAAGCTTATGCCTTATGAAGTACAATGTTTTCTGCAATGCTGTAAGACAGTTTTTAATGTGTTAGAAGTTATATGCACAAAAACTTATGTTAGGACTTCAATGATCAAGATTGTCAGTTTACAGCTTTCTGAGTCCAGTAATGCTGAAATAGTGTTTCTGTTGAAATGAAGTGAAATCAAGCCCAAATCTGCTCAAAAGCTTTTCTCTCTATTAGATAAAGCTGTTTCATTCAGTATTCAGTGCAAATCTTGCCAAACTGAAACAAGCTTATGTCTTATGAAGTACAATGTTTTCTGCAATGCTGTAAGACAGCTTTTAATGTGTTAGAAGTTATATGCACAAAAACTTATGTTAGGACTTCAATGATCAAGATTGTCAGTTTACAGCTTTCTGAGTCCAGTAATGTTGAAATAGTGTTTCAGTTCAAATGAAGTGAAATCAAGCCCAAATCTGCTCAAAAGCTTTTCTCTCTATTAGAGAAAGCTGTTTCATTCAATATTCAGTGCAAATCTTGCCAAACTGAAACAAGCTTATTCCTTATGAAGTAAAATGTTTTCTGCAATGCTGTAAGACAGTTTTTAATGTGTTAGAAGTTATATGCACAAAAACTAATGTTAGGACTGCAATGATCAAGATTGTCAGTTTACAGCTTTCTGAGTCCAGTAATGCTGAAATAGTGTTTCTGTTCAAATGAAGTGAAATCAAGCCCAAATCTGCTCAAAAGCTTTTCTCTCTATTAGAGAAAGCTGTTTCATTCAGTATTCAGTGCAAATCTTGCCAAACTGAAACATGCTTATGTCTTATGAAATAAAATGTTTTCTGCAATGCTGTAAGACAGTTTTTAATATGTTAGAAGTTATATACACAAAAACTAATGTTAGGACTGCAATGATCAAGATTGTCAGTTTACAGCTTTCTGAGTCCAGTAATGTTGAAATAGTTTTTCTGTTCAAATGAAGTGAAATCAAGCCCAAATCTGCTCAAAAGCTTTTCTCTCTATTAGAGAAAGCTGTTTCATTCAATATTCAGTGCAAATCTTGCCAAACTGAAACAAGCTTATGCCTTATGAAGTACAATGTTTTCTGCAATGCTGTAAGACAGTTTTTAATGTGTTAGAAGTTATATGCACAAAAACTTATGTTAGGACTTCAATGATCAAGATTGTCAGTTTACAGCTTTCTGAGTCCAGTAATGCTGAAATAGTGTTTCTGTTGAATTGAAGTGAAATCAAGCCCCAATCTGCTCAAAAGCTTTTCTCTCTATTAGATAAAGCTGTTTCATTCAGTATTCAGTGCAAATCTTGCCAAACTGAAACAAGCTTATGTCTTATGAAGTACAATGTTTTCTGCAATGCTGTAAGACAGTTTTTAATGTGTTAGAAGTTATATGCACAAAAACTTATGTTAGGACTTCAATGATCAAGATTGTCAGTTTACAGCTTTCTGAGTCCAGTAATGCTGAAATAGTGTTTCTGTTGAAATGAAGTGAAATCAAGCCCAAATCTGCTCAAAAGCTTTTCTCTCTATTAGATAAAGCTGTTTCATTCAGTATTCAGTGCAAATCTTGCCAAAGTGAAACAAGCTTATGTCTTATGAAGTACAATGTTTTCTGCAATGCTGTAAGACAGTTTTTAATGTGTCAGAAGTTATATGCACAAAAACTTATGTTAGGAATTCAATGATCAAGATTGTCAGTTTACAGCTTTCTGAGTCCAGTAATGCTGAAATAGTGTTTCTGTTGAAATGAAGTGAAACCAAGCCCAAATCTGCTCAAAAGCTTTTCTCTCTATTAGATAAAGCTGTTTCATTCAGTATTCAGTGCAAATCTTGCCAAACTGAAACAAGCTTATGCCTTATGAAGTACAATGTTTTCTGCAATGCTGTAAGACAGTTTTTAATGTGTTAGAAGTTATATACACAAAAACTAATGTTAGGACTGCAATGATCAAGATTGTCAGTTTACAGCTTTCTGAGTCCAGTAATGTTGAAATAGTGTTTCTGTTCAAATGAAGTGAAATCAAGCCCAAATCTGCTCAAAAGCTTTTCTCTCTATTAGAGAAAGCTGTTTCATTCACTATTCAGTGCAAATCTTGCCAAACTGAAACATGCTTATGTCTTATGAAATAAAATGTTTTCTGCAATGCTGTAAGACAGTTTTTAATGTGTTAGAAGTTATATGCACAAAAACTTATGTTAGGACTTCAATGATCAAGATTGTCAGTTTACAGCTTTCTGAGTCCAGTAATGCTGAAATAGTGTTTCTGTTGAAATGAAGTGAAATCAAGCCCCAATCTGCTCAAAAGCTTTTCTCTCTATTAGATAAATCTGTTTCATTCAATATTCAGTGCAAATCTTGCCAAACTGAAAGATGCTTGTGCCTTATGAACAACAATGTTTTCTGCAATGCTGTAAGACAGTTTTTAATGTGTTAGAAGTTATATGCACAAAAACTTATGTTAGGACTTCAATGATCAAGATTGTCAGTTTACAGCTTTCTGAGTCCAGTAATGTTGAAATAGTGCATCTGTTCAAATGAAGTGAAATCAAGCCCAAATCTGCTCAAAAGCTTTTCTCTCTATTAGAGAAAGCTGTTTCATTCAATATTCAGTGCAAATCTTGCCAAACAGAAAGATGCTTATGCCTTATGAACAACAATGTTTTCTGCAATGCTGTAAGACAGTTTTTAATGTGTTAGAAGTTATATGCACAAAAACTTATGTTAGGACTTCAATGATCAAGATTGTCAGTTTACAGCTTTCTGTGTCCAGTAATGTTGAAATAGTGCCTCTGTTCAAATGAAGTGAAATCAAGCCCAAATCTGCTCAAAAGCTTTTCTCTCTATTAGAGAAAGCTGTTTCATTCAGTATTCAGTGCAAATCTTGCCAAACTGAAAGATGCTTATGCCTTATGAAATACAATGTTTTCTGCAATGCTGTAAGACAGTTTTTAATGTGTTAGAAGTTATATGCACAAAAACTTATGTTAGGACTTCAATGATCAAGATTGTCAGTTTACAGCTTTCTGTGTCCAGTAATGTTGAAATAGTGCCTCTGTTCAAATGAAGTGAAATCTAGCCCAAATCTGCTCAAAAGCTTGTCTCTCTAATAGAGAAAGCTGTTTCATTCAATATTCAGTGCAAATCTTGCCAAACTGAAAGATGCTTGTGCCTTATGAAATACAATGTTTTCTGCAATGCTGTAAGACAGTTTTTAATGTGTTAGAAGTTATATGGACAAAAACCTATGTTAGGACTTCAATGATCAAGATTGTCAGTTTACAGCTTTCTGAGTCCAGTAATGTTGAAATAGTGCCTCTGTTCAAATGAAGTGAAATCAAGCCCAAATCTGCTCAAAAGCTTTTCTCTCTATTAGAGAAAGCTGTTTCATTCAATATTCAGTGCAAATCTTGCCAAACTGAAAGCTGCTTATGCCTTATGAACAACAATGTTTTCTGCAATGCTGTAAGACAGTTTTTAATGTGTTAGAAGTTATATGCACAAAAACTTATGTTAGGACTTCAATGATCAAGATTGTCAGTTTACAGCTTTCTGAGTCCAGTAATGTTGAAATAGTGCCTCTGTTCAAATGAAGTTAAATCAAGCCCAAATCTGCTCAAAAGCTTTTCTCTCTATTAGAGAAAGCTGTTTCATTCAGTATTCAGTGCAAATCTTGCCAAACTGAAAGATGCTTATGCCTTATGAAATACAATGTTTTCTGCAATGCTGTAAGACAGTTTTTAATGTGTTAGAAGTTATATGCACAAAAACTTATGTTAGGACTTCAATGATGAAGATTGTCAGTTTACAGCTTTCTGAGTCCAGTAATGTTGAAATAGTGCCTCTGTTCAAATGAAGTGAAATCAAGCCCAAATCTGCTCAAAAGCTTTTCTCTCTATTAGAGAAAGCTGTTTCATTCAATATTCAGTGCAAATCTTGCCAAACTGAAAGCTGCTTATGCCTTATGAACAACAATGTTTTCTGCAATGCTGTAAGACAGTTTTTAATGTGTTAGAAGTTATATGCACAAAAACTTATGTTAGGACTTCAATGATCAAGATTGTCAGTTTACAGCTTTCTGAGTCCAGTAATGTTGAAATAGTGCCTCTGTTCAAATGAAGTTAAATCAAGTCCAAATCTGCTCAAAAGCTTTTCTCTCTATTAGAGAAAGCTGTTTCATTCAGTATTCAGTGCAAATCTTGCCAAACTGAAAGATGCTTGTGCCTTAAGAAATACAATGTTTTCTGCAATGCTGTAAGACAGTTTTTAATGTGTTAGAAGTTATATGCACAAAAACTTATGTTAGGACTTCAATGATCAAGATTGTCAGTTTACAGCTTTCTGAGTCCAGTAATGTTGAAATAGTGCCTCTGTTCAAATGAAGTGAAATCAAGCCCAAATCTGCTCAAAAGCTTTTCTCTCTATTAGAGAAAGCTGTTTCATTCAATATTCAGTGCAAATCTTGCCAAACTGAAAGCTGCTTATGCCTTATGAACAACAATGTTTTCTGCAATGCTGTAAGACAGTTTTTAATGTGTTAGAAGTTATATGCACAAAAACTTATGTTAGGACTTCAATGATCAAGATTGTCAGTTTACAGCTTTCTGTGTCCAGTAATGTTGAAATAGTGCCTCTGTTCAAATGAAGTGAAATCAAGCCCAAATCTGCTCAAAAGCTTTTCTCTCTATTAGAGAAAGCTGTTTCATTCAATATTCAGTGCAAATCTTGCCAAACTGAAAGATGCTTATGCCTTATGAAATACAATGTTTTCTGCAATGCTGTAAGACAGTTTTTAATGTGTTAGAAGTTATATGCACAAAAACTTATGTTAGGACTTCAATGATCAAGATTGTCAGTTTACAGCTTTCTGAGTCCAGTAATGTTGAAATAGTGCCTCTGTTCAAATGAAGTGAAATCTAGCCCAAATCTGCTCAAAAGCTTGTCTCTCTAATAGAGAAAGCTGTTTCATTCAATATTCAGTGCAAATCTTGCCAAACTGAAAGATGCTTATGCCTTTTGAAATACAATGTTTTCTGCAATGCTGTAAGACAGTTTTTAATGTGTTAGAAGTTATATGCACAAAAACTTATGTTAGGACTTCAATGATCAAGATTGTCAGTTTACAGCTTTCTGAGTCCAGTAATGTTGAAATAGTGCCTCTGTTCAAATGAAGTGAAATCAAGCCCAAATCTGCTCAAAAGCTTTTCTCTCTATTAGAGAAAGCTGTTTCATTCAATATTCAGTGCAAATCTTGCCAAACAGAAAGATGCTTATGCCTTATGAACAACAATGTTTTCTGCAATGCTGTAAGACAGTTTTTAATGTGTTAGAAGTTATATGCACAAAAACTTATGTTAGGACTTCAATGATCAAGATTGTCAGTTTACAGCTTTCTGAGTCCAGTAATGTTGAAATAGTGCCTCTGTTCAAATGAAGTGAAATCAAGCCCAAATCTGCTCAAAAGCTTTTCTCTCTATTAGAGAAAGCAGTTTCATTCAATATTCAGTGCAAATCTTGCCAAACTGAAAGATGCTTATGCCTTATGAAATACAATGTTTTCTGCAATGCTGTAAGACAGTTTTTAATGTGTTAGAAGTTATATGCACAAAAACTTATGTTAGGACTTCAATGATCAAGATTGTCAGTTTACAGCTTTCTGAATCCAGTAATGTTGAAATAGTGCCTCTGTTCAAATGAAGTGAAATCAAGCCCAAATCTGCTCAAAAGCTTTTCTCTCTATTAGAGAAAGCTGTTTCATTCAATATTCAGTGCAAATCTTGCCAAACAGAAAGATGCTTATGCCTTATGAACAACAATGTTTTCTGCAATGCTGTAAGACAGTTTTTAATGTGTTAGAAGTTATGTGCACAAAAACTTATGTTAGGACCTCAATGATCAAGATTGTCAGTTTACAGCTTTCTGTGTCCAGTAATGTTGAAATAGTGCCTCTGTTCAAATGAAGTGAAATCTAGCCCAAATCTGCTCAAAAGCTTTTCTCTCTAATAGAGAAAGCTGTTTCATTCAATATTCAGTGCAAATCTTGCCAAATTGAAAGATGCTTGTGCCTTATGAAATACAATGTTTTCTGCAATGCTGTAAGACAGTTTTTAATGTGTTAGAAGTTATATGCACAAAAACTTATGTTAGGACTTCAATGATCAAGATTGTCAGTTTACAGCTTTCTGAGTCCAGTAATGTTGAAATAGTGCCTCTGTTCAAATGAAGTGAAATCAAGCCCAAATCTGCTCAAAAGCTTTTCTCTCTGTTAGTGAAAGCTGTTTCATTCAATATTCAGTGCAAATCTTGCCAAACTGAAAGATGCTTGTGCCTTATGAACAACAATGTTTTCTGCAATGCTGTAAGACAGTTTTTAATGTGTTAGAAGTTATATGCACAAAAACTTATGTTAGGACTTCAATGATCAAGATTGTCAGTTTACAGCTTTCTGAGTCCAGGAATGTTGAAATAGTGCCTCTGTTCAAATGAAGTGAAATCAAGCCCAAATCGGCTCAAAAGCTTTTCTCTCTATTAGAGAAAGCTGTTTCATTCAATATTCAGTGCAAATCTTGCCAAACTGAAAGATGCTTGTGCCTTATGAACAACAATGTTTTCTGCAATGCTGTAAGACAGTTTTTAATGTGTTAGAAGTTATATGCACAAAAACTTATGTTAGGACTTCAATGATCAAGATTGTCAGTTTACAGCTTTCTGAGTCCAGTAATGTTGAAATAGTGCCTCTGTTCAAATGAAGTGAAATCAAGCCCAAATCTGCTCAAAAGCTTTTCTCTCTATTAGAGAAAGCAGTTTCATTCAATATTCAGTGCAAATCTTGCCAAACTGAAAGATGCTTATGCCTTATGAAATACAATGTTTTCTGCAATGCTGTAAGACAGTTTTTAATGTGTTAGAAGTTATATGCACAAAAACTTATGTTAGGACTTCAATGATCAAGATTGTCAGTTTACAGCTTTCTGAGTCCAGTAATGTTGAAATAGTGCTAATGTTCAAATGAAGTGAAATCAAGCCCAAATCTGCTCAAAAGCTTTTCTCTCTATTAGAGAAAGCTGTTTCATTCAATATTCAGTGCAAATCTTGCCAAACTGAAAGATGCTTATGCCTTATGAAATACAATGTTTTCTGCAATGCTGTAAGACAGTTTTTAATGTGTTAGAAGTTATATGCACAAAAACTTATGTTAGGACTTCAATGATCAAGATTGTCAGTTTACAGCTTTCTGAGTCCAGTAATGTTGAAATAGTGCCTCTGTTCAAATGAAGTGAAATCAAGCCCAAATCTGCTCAAAAGCTTTTCTCTCTATTAGAGAAAGCTGTTTCATTCAGTATTCAGTGCAAATCTTGCCAAACTGAAAGATGCTCATGCCTTATGAAATACAATGTTTTCTGCAATGCTGTAAGACAGTTTTTAATGTGTTAGAAGTTATATGCAAAAAAACTTATGTTAGGACTTCAATGATCAAGATTGTCAGTTTACAGCTTTCTGAGTCCAGTAATGTTGAAATAGTGCCTCTGTTCAAATGAAGTGAAATCAAGCCCAAATCTGCTCAAAAGCTTTTCTCTCTAGTAGAGAAAGCTGTTTCATTCAGTATTCAGTGCAAATCTTGCCAAACTGAAAGATGCTTATGCCTTTTGAAATACAATGTTTTCTGCAATGCTGTAAGACAGTTTTTAATGTGTTAGAAGTTATATGCACAAAAACTTATGTTAGGACTTCAATGATCAAGATTGTCAGTTTACAGCTTTCTGAGTCCAGTAATGTTGAAATAGTGCTAATGTTCAAATGAAGTGAAATCTAGCCCAAATCTGCTCAAAAGCTTGTCTCTCTAATAGAGAAAGCTGTTTCATTCAATATTCAGTGCAAATCTTGCCAAACTGAAAGATGCTTGTGCCTTATGAAATACAATGTTTTCTGCAATGCTGTAAGACAGTTTTTAATGTGTTAGAAGTTATATGCACAAAAACTTATGTTAGGACTTCAATGATCAAGATTGTCAGTTTACAGCTTTCTGAGTCCAGTAATGTTGAAATAGTGCATCTGTTCAAATGAAGTGAAATCAAGCCCAAATCTGCTCAAAAGCTTTTCTCTCTATTAGAGAAAGCTGTTTCATTCAATATTCAGTGCAAATCTTGCCAAACAGAAAGATGCTTATGCCTTATGAAATACAATGTTTTCTGCAATGCTGTAAGACAGTTTTTAATGTGTTAGAAGTTATATGCACAAAAACTTATGTTAGGACTTCAATGATCAAGATTGTCAGTTTACAGCTTTCTGAGTCCAGTAATGTTGAAATAGTGCCTCTGTTCAAATGAAGTGAAATCAAGCCCAAATCTGCTCAAAAGCTTTTCTCTCTATTAGAGAAAGCTGTTTCATTCAGTATTCAGTGCAAATCTTGCCAAACTGAAAGATGCTTATGCCTTATGAAATACAATGTTTTCTGCAATGCTGTAAGACAGTTTTTAATGTGTTAGAAGTTATATGCAAAAAAACTTATGTTAGGACTTCAATGATCAAGATTGTCAGTTTACAGCTTTCTGAGTCCAGTAATGTTGAAATAGTGCCTCTGTTCAAATGAAGTGAAATCAAGCCCAAATCTGCTCAAAAGCTTTTCTCTCTAGTAGAGAAAGCTGTTTCATTCAGTATTCAGTGCAAATCTTGCCAAACTGAAAGATGCTTATGCCTTTTGAAATACAATGTTTTCTGCAATGCTGTAAGACAGTTTTTAATGTGTTAGAAGTTATATGCACAAAAACTTATGTTAGGACTTCAATGATCAAGATTGTCAGTTTACAGCTTTCTGAGTCCAGTAATGCTGAAATAGTGCCTCTGTTCAAATGAAGTGAAATCAAGCCCAAATCTGCTCAAAAGCTTTTCTCTCTATTAGAGAAAGCAGTTTCATTCAATATTCAGTGCAAATCTTGCCAAACTGAAAGATGCTTATGCCTTATGAAATACAATGTTTTCTGCAATGCTGTAAGACAGTTTTTAATGTGTTAGAAGTTATATGCACAAAAACTTATGTTAGGACTTCAATGATCAAGATTGTCAGTTTACAGCTTTCTGAATCCAGTAATGTTGAAATAGTGTTTCTGTTCAAATGAAGTGAAATCAAGCCCAAATCTGCTCAAAAGCTTTTCTCTCTATTAGAGAAAGCTGTTTCATTCAATATTCAGTGCAAATCTTGCCAAACAGAAAGATGCTTATGCCTTATGAACAACAATGTTTTCTGCAATGCTGTAAGACAGTTTTTAATGTGTTAGAAGTTATGTGCACAAAAACTTATGTTAGGACCTCAATGATCAAGATTGTCAGTTTACAGCTTTCTGTGTCCAGTAATGTTGAAATAGTGCCTCTGTTCAAATGAAGTGAAATCTAGCCCAAATCTGCTCAAAAGCTTTTCTCTCTAATAGAGAAAGCTGTTTCATTCAATATTCAGTGCAAATCTTGCCAAATTGAAAGATGCTTGTGCCTTATGAAATACAATGTTTTCTGCAATGCTGTAAGACAGTTTTTAATGTGTTAGAAGTTATATGCACAAAAACTTATGTTAGGACTTCAATGATCAAGATTGTCAGTTTACAGCTTTCTGAGTCCAGTAATGTTGAAATAGTGCCTCTGTTCAAATGAAGTGAAATCAAGCCCAAATCTGCTCAAAAGCTTTTCTCTCTGTTAGAGAAAGCTGTTTCATTCAATATTCAGTGCAAATCTTGCCAAACTGAAAGATGCTTGTGCCTTATGAACAACAATGTTTTCTGCAATGCTGTAAGACAGTTTTTAATGTGTTAGAAGTTATATGCACAAAAACTTATGTTAGGACTTCAATGATCAAGATTGTCAGTTTACAGCTTTCTGAGTCCAGGAATGTTGAAATAGTGCCTCTGTTCAAATGAAGTGAAATCAAGCCCAAATCGGCTCAAAAGCTTTTCTCTCTATTAGAGAAAGCTGTTTCATTCAATATTCAGTGCAAATCTTGCCAAACTGAAAGATGCTTGTGCCTTATGAACAACAATGTTTTCTGCAATGCTGTAAGACAGTTTTTAATGTGTTAGAAGTTATATGCACAAAAACTTATGTTAGGACTTCAATGATCAAGATTGTCAGTTTACAGCTTTCTGAGTCCAGTAATGTTGAAATAGTGCCTCTGTTCAAATGAAGTGAAATCAAGCCCAAATCTGCTCAAAAGCTTTTCTCTCTATTAGAGAAAGCAGTTTCATTCAATATTCAGTGCAAATCTTGCCAAACTGAAAGATGCTTATGCCTTATGAAATACAATGTTTTCTGCAATGCTGTAAGACAGTTTTTAATGTGTTAGAAGTTATATGCACAAAAACTTATGTTAGGACTTCAATGATCAAGATTGTCAGTTTACAGCTTTCTGAGTCCAGTAATGTTGAAATAGTGCTAATGTTCAAATGAAGTGAAATCTAGCCCAAATCTGCTCAAAAGCTTGTCTCTCTAATAGAGAAAGCTGTTTCATTCAATATTCAGTGCAAATCTTGCCAAACTGAAACATGCTTATGTCTTATGAAAAAAAAATGTTTTCTGCAATGCTGTAAGACAGTTTTTAATGTGTTAGAAGTTATATGCACAAAAACTTATGTTAGGACTGCAATGATCAAGATTGTCAGTTTACAGCTTTCTGAGTCCAGTAATGTTGAAATAGTGCCTCTGTTCAAATGAAGTGAAATCAAGCCCAAATCTGCTCAAAAGCTTTTCTCTCTATTAGAGAAAGCTGTTTCATTCAATATTCAGTGCAAATCTTGCCAAACAGAAAGATGCTTATGCCTTATGAACAACAATGTTTTCTGCAATGCTGTAAGACAGTTTTTAATGTGTTAGAAGTTATATGCACAAAAACTTATGTTAGGACTTCAATGATCAAGATTGTCAGTTTACAGCTTTCTGAATCCAGTAATGTTGAAATAGTGTTTCTGTTCAAATGAAGTGAAATCAAGCCCAAATCTGCTCAAAAGCTTTTCTCTCTATTAGAGAAAGCTGTTTCATTCAATATTCAGTGCAAATCTTGCCAAACAGAAAGATGCTTATGCCTTATGAACAACAATGTTTTCTGCAATGCTGTAAGACAGTTTTTAATGTGTTAGAAGTTATGTGCACAAAAACTTATGTTAGGACCTCAATGATCAAGATTGTCAGTTTACAGCTTTCTGTGTCCAGTAATGTTGAAATAGTGCCTCTGTTCAAATGAAGTGAAATCTAGCCCAAATCTGCTCAAAAGCTTTTCTCTCTAATAGAGAAAGCTGTTTCATTCAATATTCAGTGCAAATCTTGCCAAATTGAAAGATGCTTGTGCCTTATGAAATACAATGTTTTCTGCAATGCTGTAAGACAGTTTTTAATGTGTTAGAAGTTATATGCACAAAAACTTATGTTAGGACTTCAATGATCAAGATTGTCAGTTTACAGCTTTCTGAGTCCAGTAATGTTGAAATAGTGCCTCTGTTCAAATGAAGTGAAATCAAGCCCAAATCTGCTCAAAAGCTTTTCTCTCTGTTAGAGAAAGCTGTTTCATTCAATATTCAGTGCAAATCTTGCCAAACTGAAAGATGCTTGTGCCTTATGAACAACAATGTTTTCTGCAATGCTGTAAGACAGTTTTTAATGTGTTAGAAGTTATATGCACAAAAACTTATGTTAGGACTTCAATGATCAAGATTGTCAGTTTACAGCTTTCTGAGTCCAGGAATGTTGAAATAGTGCCTCTGTTCAAATGAAGTGAAATCAAGCCCAAATCGGCTCAAAAGCTTTTCTCTCTATTAGAGAAAGCTGTTTCATTCAATATTCAGTGCAAATCTTGCCAAACTGAAAGATGCTTGTGCCTTATGAACAACAATGTTTTCTGCAATGCTGTAAGACAGTTTTTAATGTGTTAGAAGTTATATGCACAAAAACTTATGTTAGGACTTCAATGATCAAGATTGTCAGTTTACAGCTTTCTGAGTCCAGTAATGTTGAAATAGTGCCTCTGTTCAAATGAAGTGAAATCAAGCCCAAATCTGCTCAAAAGCTTTTCTCTCTATTAGAGAAAGCAGTTTCATTCAATATTCAGTGCAAATCTTGCCAAACTGAAAGATGCTTATGCCTTATGAAATACAATGTTTTCTGCAATGCTGTAAGACAGTTTTTAATGTGTTAGAAGTTATATGCACAAAAACTTATGTTAGGACTTCAATGATCAAGATTGTCAGTTTACAGCTTTCTGAGTCCAGTAATGTTGAAATAGTGCTAATGTTCAAATGAAGTGAAATCTAGCCCAAATCTGCTCAAAAGCTTGTCTCTCTAATAGAGAAAGCTGTTTCATTCAATATTCAGTGCAAATCTTGCCAAACTGAAACATGCTTATGTCTTATGAAAAAAAAATGTTTTCTGCAATGCTGTAAGACAGTTTTTAATGTGTTAGAAGTTATATGCACAAAAACTTATGTTTGAGCTTCAGTGCTCAATATTGTTAGTTTACAGGTTTCTGAGACCAGTAATGTTGAAATAGTGTTTCTGTTCAAATGAAGTGACATCTAGCACAAATCTGCTCAAAAGCTTGTCTCTCTATTAGAGAAAGCTGCTTCATTCAATATTCAGTGCAAATCTTGCCAAAATTAAATGTGCTTATGCCTTGTGAAATACAATGTTTTTGCAATGCTGTAAGACAGTTTTTAATGTGTTAGAAGTTATATGCACAAAAACTTATGTTAGGACTTCAATGATCAAGATTGTCAGTTTACAGCTTTCTGAATCCAGTAATGTTGAAATAGTGCCTCTGTTCAAATGAAGTGAAATCTAGCCCAAATCTGCTCAAAAGCTTTTCTCTCTAATAGAGAAAGCTGTTTCATTCAATATTCAGTGCAAATCTTGCCAAATTGAAAGATGCTTGTGCCTTATGAAATACAATGTTTTCTGCAATGCTGTAAGACAGTTTTTAATGTGTTAGAAGTTATATGCACAAAAACTTATGTTAGGACTTCAATGATCAAGATTGTCAGTTTACAGCTTTCTGAGTCCAGGAATGTTGAAATAGTGCCTCTGTTCAAATGAAGTGAAATCAAGCCCAAATCGGCTCAAAAGCTTTTCTCTCTATTAGAGAAAGCTGTTTCATTCAATATTCAGTGCAAATCTTGCCAAACTGAAAGATGCTTGTGCCTTATGAACAACAATGTTTTCTGCAATGCTGTAAGACAGTTTTTAATGTGTTAGAAGTTATATGCACAAAAACTTATGTTAGGACTTCAATGATCAAGATTGTCAGTTTACAGCTTTCTGAGTCCAGTAATGTTGAAATAGTGCCTCTGTTCAAATGAAGTGAAATCAAGCCCAAATCTGCTCAAAAGCTTTTCTCTCTATTAGAGAAAGCAGTTTCATTCAATATTCAGTGCAAATCTTGCCAAACTGAAAGATGCTTATGCCTTATGAAATACAATGTTTTCTGCAATGCTGTAAGACAGTTTTTAATGTGTTAGAAGTTATATGCACAAAAACTTATGTTAGGACTTCAATGATCAAGATTGTCAGTTTACAGCTTTCTGAGTCCAGTAATGTTGAAATAGTGCTAATGTTCAAATGAAGTGAAATCTAGCCCAAATCTGCTCAAAAGCTTGTCTCTCTAATAGAGAAAGCTGTTTCATTCAATATTCAGTGCAAATCTTGCCAAACTGAAACATGCTTATGTCTTATGAAAAAAAAATGTTTTCTGCAATGCTGTAAGACAGTTTTTAATGTGTTAGAAGTTATATGCACAAAAACTTATGTTTGAGCTTCAGTGCTCAATATTGTTAGTTTACAGGTTTCTGAGACCAGTAATGTTGAAATAGTGTTTCTGTTCAAATGAAGTGACATCTAGCACAAATCTGCTCAAAAGCTTGTCTCTCTATTAGAGAAAGCTGCTTCATTCAATATTCAGTGCAAATCTTGCCAAAATTAAATGTGCTTATGCCTTGTGAAATACAATGTTTTTGCAATGCTGTAAGACAGTTTTTAATGTGTTAGAAGTTATATGCACAAAAACTTATGTTAGAGCTTCAATGCCCAGATTTGTCCGTTTACATGTTTCTGAGACCAGTAACCCTACTTGAAGTTCTTCCAGTTTCCAGAGTAGGGTTAAATATAGGGTTATAAAAAATTATTTTTACTCTATATATCAACAATCTCCTACAGCCGAAACATACTCTATGCTGCTTTTAGATGATCAGCATGAAAAAATCCTTCATCAGGGATATTTAACTGTTATTGTCGGACAAAGTATAAGGGCAGTCTCCAATTTATTTATTAACTACCATTCCCACAAGAGACGCACCATTAAACTTCTTACGGAGCATCCAAATCAACCACCATACTTAGGTAGTTTTTTTGGTTTCCAGAGTAGGAATAGGGTAATAAAAATGTGTATCCCCTACAGCCGAAGCATACATTATACTGCATTTAGATTGCGAGGGTGAAAAAATCGCCAGGATGTCAGTTCACCTTGGGTATTTTGGTTGGTAGTGTAGAAATTACTTTGAGTTGTATTTATCATTAATGTGTTATGTAATTATGACCTCCATGTTTGTTTAGCCCCCTCAGAAATGTAATAAACTGCTCCTGCGCTTATATGTCAGTTTTAGGAGAAAAGGAGGCCAAACAATACCGCAAAAATGAAGACTTCCAAAATATGTGATAGCCTACAGTCCAGAACAAGACCTTCACAGTAAATCTATAGTTGTCTTTTAAAGTGAGAAAAACTGTTGATATCTAGAAGCTACCATGGTGATCCAGAAAAGTATCTTTATAATTAATTAATAATGATATGCTAACCAAAATTGTTATTTCCAAAGACACACTTAAAACAAACAAACCAATTTCTCACATAAATATGCTCAAATTAATATTTACAAATTATCTGGATGGCAAAGTAAAAACACAAACAATCATCTTTTGCAATTGTTTATTGTAATGCATTTGTGGTCTTTGACATAGTGAAAATACAACAAATGATTATTTGTTACTACACTACAAGCTTAAAGAGATATCAAAATAATTTAATGACAAAATGCATAAGTTGAAACCAAGTTGATATAGTCTTTGGCATGGAGTCTAGAATAGACAATTGGTGATGCAGGGGTAAATAGCAATGCTGAGATCTGGATGAATGTGAGCTGAATGTGATGACTAGAGGTGAATGGGATGGAAAATTTTGTCGCATCCATGAAATGACAGGAGCTAAGGAATAGCTTTATACTTTAACTATGAAACGTTTGGCTTGAGACAAAAATATGATTGGTTTAAGAAGTAAAACACCCAGTCAGCTGGCAAGTTTGGAGTGGAGAGAGAATATAATAGAATGAAGATGGTCAAGTATGTGTTGAACCATATTCAAGCTTCATTTCACATACAAGCCTGTCTAAACAGTAGACAGTGAGATTAAGTTAACTTGAAAAGGGTGGAAAACAGAACATGAAATCAAGTTATGACTGATTGGCTTCATCACTCTGTCTCCTCTCCACCAATAAGCTGGTGTGTGGTGGGCGTTCTGGTGCAATATGGCTGCCGTTGCTTCATCCAGGTGGATTCTGCACATTGGTGGTGATTTCCCCCTTCCATGTAAAGTACTCCCTTTTGGTACCCAGAAAAGCGCTATATAAATGTAACAAATTATTGTAATGTGAAAAAAAAACTGTAATAAAATGTATTAGTGCAATTTATAATCATGACAAATAAAAACATGTTTCTGAATAACATCTGAAAAGGAAATTGAGTTGGATTAAGTACATTTATATTTAAGCCTGCTTGAGATTAAACTCCATGTGTCACATTTACCTTTTCTCCACAATGAGATACAACTTCAATTGCAGCACAGAAACAATGTAATAAATATGCAGAAACCAAAATTATATTTTTTTTCATTTTAATTCATTTGGAGAGAATCCTTTGGCTGCTAGGAATGGGCCCACTCCTTGCCACAAAAAAGGACACGTTTTTGCACTAGTACCTTGTTTCCAATAAACATAAACCTTTTAAAAGATGTAAAGCACACATCATTACTTAACATGTTTTTATAAGTATTACAGCTTCATTTTCTATCTATGAAGGACCACCACCATTTGTAAAACAGAACAGATTAATAACAAATTATTGTAGAAAATTAAATGTAGTAAAAAAACAAAAAACAAAGTTAAAGTCAAGTCAAGTCACCTTTATTTATATAGCACTTTAAACAAAATACATTGCATCAAAGCAACTGAACAACATTCATTAAGAAAACAGTGTCAATAATGCAAAATGACAGTTAAAGGCAGTTCATCATTTAATTCAGTGATGTCATCATCTCAATTCAGTTTAAATAGTGTCTGTGCACTCATTTGCACAATGATATCGCTGTAAATGAAGTGACCCCAACTAAGCAAGCCAGAGGTGACAGCGGCAAGGAACCAAAACTCCATCGGTGACAGAATGGAGAAAAAACCTTAGGAGAAACCAGGCTTAGTTGGGGGACCAGATCTCCTCTGACCAGATGTCAATTCAACAGTTCAATTCCAGGCTGCAGCAAAGTCAGATTGTGCAAAAGAATAATCTGTTTCCTGTGGTCTTGTCCTGGTGGTCGTCTGAGACAAGGTCTTCACAGGGGAACTGTATCTGGGGCTCTAGTTGTCCTGGTCTCCGCTGTCTCTCAGGGCTGTAGAGGTCTTCTCTAGGTACCAATCCACCATCTGGTCTAGATACGTACTGGATCCGGGTGACTGCAGTGACCCTCTGATCTGGATACAGACTGGATCTGGTGGCTACGGTGACCTTGGAATGAGAGAGAAACAGATTATATTAGCATAGATGCCATTCTTCTAATGATGTAGCAAATACATCGGTTGTTATGGGAAGTGTTCCTGGTTCCGGTTTACCTAATTAATGCAGCCTAAAAATCCTTTAACGGATTTGGATATTAAAAGCATATTAGTATGTTTTGTGTAAACCAGGTTAAAGAGATGGGTCTTTAATCTAGATTTAAACTGCAAGAGTGTGTCTGCCTCCTGAACAATGTTAGGTAGGTTATTCCAGAGTTTAGGCGCCAAAGAGGAAAAGGATCTGCCGCCCGCAGTTGGTTTTGATATTTGAATATTTTGAGAACGTAGCGGACGTACACGACAATAATCATGACAATAATCTAACCTTGAGGTCATAAATGAGGTCATGGATTAACATTTCTGCATTTGACATTTAGAGCATAGGCCGCAATTTAGATATATTTTTAAAGAAATATAGAGCTGAGTATCATCAGCATAACAGTGAAAGCTAACACCATGTTTCCTGATGATATCTCCCAAGGGTAACATATAGAGCTTGAAGAGTAGTGGCCCTAGTACTGAGCCTTGAGGTACTCCATAGTGCACTTGTGATCGATATGATACCTCTTCATTCACTGCTACGAATTGATGGCGGTCATATAAGTACAATTTAAACCATGCTAATGCACTTCCATTAATGCCAACAAAGTGTTCAAGTCTATGCAAAAGGATGTTGTGGTCAATTGTGTCAAACGCAGCACTAAGATCCAATAGAACTAATAAAGAGATACAACCATGATCAGATGATAAGAGCCGGTCATTTGTAACTAAGGAGAGCAGTCTCAGTACTACGATACAGTCTAAAATCGGACTGGAAATCCTCACATATACCATTTTACTCTAAGAAGGAATATAATTGTGAGGATACCACCTTTTCTAGTATCTTGGACAGAAAATGGATATTCGAGATTGGTCTACAATTAATTAGTTCTTTGGGGTCAAGTTGTGTTTTTTTCATGAGAGGCTTAATAACAGCCAGTTTGAAAACTGAACGATCAAAATTAATCTGATAAGATTGATCGATAATATCAGAAAAATGGTGGGAATTAAGTTATATTTTATCATTTTAAACAACAGAGAGTGATAGTAAGATAAAGATTCTAGAGAAAAAACAACTACACGGAGCTACGATCAGCTGCAGCAAGGACACAGAAGCAGGTTTGGTTAATTAATTATAAATGAATGCAATAATTGATAAAGCTGAAAAACATACCATACAGGACAGTGCTCCCACTCAACCAACATTTCTTCTTTGCTCTGTCAAGAAAATTTAAAACAAACAAACACATGAATTCCATTCTTAGCGTAATGCTATTATGATTGTTTATAGGCATTGAGGTTGATATTTACTGTACAGCATCTGATAATGAATTTGTCTTTGAATTAGCTCCTTTCTAATCTTTAAATCAAAAAGACTAAACACATAAAATGTATCTATCAAACAATCATGGTATGTATAGAATTTATTGCAAAAAAACAAGGAGGTTTCTAAATCCTATATTACACTCTACATCCTGTCTATCAATCAATCAATCAATCAATCGATCAATAATGCAAAATGATAGTAAAAGGCAGTTCATCATTGAATTCAGGTATGTCATCTCTGTTCAGTTTAAATAGTGTCTGTGCATTTATTTGCAATCAAGTCAATGATATCGCTGTAAATGAAGTGACCCCAACTAAGCGAGCCAGAGGCGACAGCGGCAAGGAACCGAAACTCCATCGGTGACAGAGTGGAGAAAAAAAACCTTGGGAGAAACCAGGCTCAGTTGGGGGGCCAGTTCTCCTCTGACCAGACGAAACCAGTAGTTCAATTCCAGGCTGCAGCAAAGTCAGATTCTTCAGTGCAGAAGAATCATCTGTTTCCCGTGGTGTTGTCCTGGTGGTCCTCTGAGACAAGGTATTTACAAGGGATCTGTATCTGGGGCTGTAGTTGTCCTGGTCTCCGCTGTCTTTCAGGGTAGTAGAGGTCCTTTCTAGGTGCTGATCCACCATCTGGTCTGGATACATTCTGGATCCGGGTGACTGCAGTGACCCTCTGATCTGGATACAGACTGGATCTGGTGGCTACGGTGACCTTGGAATGAGAGAGAAACAGATTATATTAGCGTAGATGCCATTCTTCTAATCTAGGGCTTTATAAGTAATGTGCAATTTTTTTAAATCTATACAATGTTTGATAGGGAGCCAGTGCAGTGTTGACAGGACGGGGCTATTATGGTCATACTTCCTGGTTCTAGTAAGAACTCTTGCTGCTGCATTTTGGACTTTCTGTAGTTTGTTTACTAAGCATGCAGAACAACCACCCAATAAAGCATTACAATAATATAACCTTGAGGTCATAAATGCATGGATTAACATTTCTGCATTTGACATTGAGAGCATAGGCTGTAATTTACATAGATGGAAAAATGCAGTTTTATAAATGCTAGAAACTTTCTAAGGAAAGATTGCTATCAAATAGCACAATAGGTTCCTAACTGATGACGTAGAATTGACAGAGCAGACATCAAGTCTTAGACAGTGTTTTATGTTAATACATTGTGGCGGGGTGAGGAACTACACGACAACCGATGGACAGAAACAGTCCCCGAAGGGTGGATTTATTAAGTGAAATGGTGCTCTTGGTGAAGGCGGTGTTCTCCGTGGCGCTCAAGTCCCTCGTGCTCGCTGTGTCCTGAGTGGTGGATCCCGTGCTGTGCTCTCCTTGGTGGGGCTGACGGTTCCACGCTGCTCTCTGAAACAGAGGAGGTAAGGGTTAGCGTCTTTGTTGGGAGACATTCCTCACCACTCTGCCTTCCTCCTCTGCCTAAGTAGGCGCCGCTTGATGAGCTGCAGGTGCGGCCGCTCAGCCCGTGATGAGCTCGTGCCGGTGATTCTCGTGTGTTGCCAGGGCGACGCTGACGAGCGCTCGGGACGCATGTCACACTCCCCCCCCCTAAGCGTCGACCTGCGCCTGCGGTACAATGGGGAGATATGGGGCGGGTGGGGAGTGGAGCCTGACAGACCTGCGAAAGCTGCCCCTATCCTGGAGAGGCCGTCTGCGTTGGCGTTGGCCGTCCCCGCCCGATGTTGTATGGTGAAGTGGAAGTCCTGGAGCGCAAGGAACCAGCGGGTTACCCTGGGGTTGGTGTCCTTTGCGCGGGCCATCCACTGCAGTGGCGCATGGTCTGTCAGCAGGGTGAACCGGCGTCCGAGGAGGTAGTAGCGGAGCTCCAGGACTGCCCACTTGACGGCCAGCGCTTCCTTCTCCACGGCGGCATACCGTTGTTCGGTCGGGGTCAGCTTCCGGCTAATAAAGATCACCGGGTGTTCCTCGCCGTCCTGGACCTGGGAGAGAACGGCTCCCAACCCGGTGTCCGAGGCGTCGGTTTGCACCAGGAAGGGGCAGTTGAAGTCGGGGGCTCGCAGGACTGGCTCCGTGGTGAGGGCTGACTTCACCTGCTGGAACGCCTCTTCCGCTTCTGGACTCCAGGCTATCTTCTCCGGTTGCCCCTTCCTGGTCAGATTTGTCAGGGAAGAGGCTAAGGAGGAGAAGTTAGGGATAAAACATCGGTAGTATCCTGCCAACCCCAAAAAGGCTCGTACCTGGGTCTTGGTAGAGGGCCGCGGTGCCGAGAGGATAGCTGTCACCTTCTTTTCCTGGGGGCGGATGAGGCCACGTCCCACGCAGAAGCCCAGGTACTTGGCTTCGGAGAGAGCCAGGTGACATTTCCGGGGGTTGGCGGTGAGCCCCGCCCGGCGGAGGTCCAGCAGCACCCTCCGGAGCCGCTCTAAATGTTCCCCCCAGGTCTCTGAATGGATGACCACGTCGTCGATGTAGGCCGCAGCGTAGGCCATATGGGGCCTCAGCAGGACATCCATGAGCCTCTGGAATGTGGCGGGGGCCCCGTGCAGGCCGAAGGGAAGGACCCGGTACTGCCAGTGGCCACTGGGGGTCGAGAAGGCTGTCTTAGGCTTGGCATCCTTAGACAGGGGGACTTGCCAATACCCCTTGGTGAGGTCGAGAGTTGATATGAACCGGGCCCTTCCTAGTCGATCCAGGAGCTCATCGACGCGGGGCATGGGATAGCCATCGAATTCAGAGACCTCATTTAGGCGGCGGAAGTCGTTGCAGAACCTTAGGGTGCCGTCGGGCTTCGGGACCATGACGATGGGGCTGGACCATGGACTCCGCGAGGGCTCAATTACCCCTAGCTTCAACATCTCCTGTACCTCTGTCTCGATTGCGTGTCGCCGAGCCTCCGGGACACGATAGGGCCGCTGCCGGACGATGACTCCTGGTGGTGTTCGGATTTCGTGCTGGATGACGGTCGTCCGCCCTGGCAGAGGGGAGAACACATCCGAGAACTGACCGACCAGGTGCTGCAGTTCCGTCTTCTGGGCTGCGGAGAGGTGGGGATCCATGTCCACAACCACGGGAGAGGTGGCGGCGAGGGCCGAGAGCTGGGGCCCGGTCCCCACCCAGCGCTTCAACAGGTTTATATGATAGAGCTGCTCTTCCCTTCGACGACCAGGTTGGCGCACTTTGTAGGTGACGGGTCCCACCCGTTCGGTGACCGTATACGGGCCCTGCCAGCGGGCCAGGAACTTACAGGCTGAGGTGGGGACCAGTACCATGACGTGATCTCCCGGCTGGAACTCCCGGGGTTGGGCAGCCCGGTTGAAGAGGCGCTGCTGGTCTTGCTGGGCCTTGGTCAGATGCTCCCGGACCAATGGCATGACCCTGTCGATCCGCTCTCTCATGGCCTTGACGTGCTCGACGGTGGTCCGACATACCGCAGGCTGTTGTTCCCAGGCTTCCCGGGCGACATCTAGGAGCCCTCGGGGTTGGCGGCCGAAGAGGAGCTCGAAGGGCGTGAAGCCGGTGGATGCCTGGGGCACCTCCCGGATCCCGAACAGCACATACGGGATCATCTGGTCCCAGTCGCGTCGGTCCTCGGCCACGACACGCCGCAGCATCTGTTTAAGGGTCTGGTTAAAGCATTCCACGAGCCCATCGGTTTGTGGGTGGTATACGCTGGTCCGGATCTGTCGGACTTTGAGGAGTTTACAGAGGTCAGCCATGATCCGGGACATGAAAGGGGTGCCCTGGTCGGTCAGGATCTCCGCTGGCAGGCCAACCCGACTACTCAGTAGGAAGAGCTCCTGTGCGATGTTTTTGGCGGTGGCCTTGCGGAGGGGAATGGCCTCTGGGTAGCGGGTGGCATAATCCACGATAACCAGGATGTGTTCATGCCCCCGGGCGGACTTCGGCAGCGGCCCCACCAGGTCCATCCCGATGCGCTTGAAGGGCACCTCAATGATCGGCAGCGGGATCAGCGGGCTAGGGGGAGGAGTATGTGGCGAGGTCCGTTGGCACGTCGGGCACGCTTGGCAGTACCGCTTGACATCCGCCTCCAGTCCTGGCCAGTGGAAGCGGTCCCGGATCCGTTGCACAGTGTTTTGGGCGCCGAGGTGGCCAGCCATCGGGTGGGCGTGGGCGAGTTCCAAGACCGCCGGGACTTTGCTCCGCGGTACCACCAACAGCGTCTTTTCCTCACCCCTCCGCTGGCCGACATAATAGAGCAGGCCGTTTTGGATGATGAAGTGGGGTGTGGGGTGGGGAGCTGGTTGTAGATCCTCCCCTTCCGCCACCCGCACTTGGGACCAGCAATGCTTGAGGCGCTCGTCCCCACGCTGCTTTTTGGAGAGCGTCCCCCCTCCCGCTATCTGCTGGAAGACATCGAAGAACAGGTTAGAGTTTTGGGAGGGGGACTCACCTCCTCGAGGGCTGTCCGACGTCAGCAGCGCGGGGCCTCGTCGAGGGCGCCTTGCTGGACTCCGGCGTCGGCGGTTCCCTGCCGGGCTAGCAGGCTGTGTGCTGGAGGTGAGGAGCTGATCGAACCCCGGCCAATCCCGGCCGAGGAGAACGGGTACCGGTAGGTTCCTTAAGATTCCCACTTCGACGGGCCAGGAACCAGGTGTCGCGGTGATGGTCACTCTCCGGGCCGGCACATGCCTGGTATCCCCGTGCACGCACGTTATCGCCAGCCGGGCCCTGGAACCTGTTCGGGGTGGAAGGACAGTCGGTTGTATCAGGCTTACCCCGCTGCCCGAGTCGAGGACGGCGACGAATGGCCGGCCGTTGATGCGCACCCTGGCCCGTGGTGCCTTCGGCGCTGGACCGTGGACTGAACAGCCTGCTAGCCATGTCCGTCCTGGGGAACGCGGCGGCTCGGTGGGCATTGGCTCGTCCTGGGGGCCGGGAACCGCAGGCCTGCTCACGGGTCGCTGGGTGCCCTCCGGAAAAGGCGGCGCTCGCTCCCCTATCTCCCGGTGTTGGGCGGCCTCCGCCAGCTCAATGGCCTCCACGAGCCCATCGAGATCGGTGGGGTTCCTCATGCCAGCCGCCTGCCTCAACGCGCGGAGGAGTCGGTCGATCACCACACGCTCAGCTACCTGGTGTGCGGAGGGACCCCCGGTCAACAGCCAATGGTGGGCCAACCGGGATAGTTCGGCCGCCTGGGCGCGAGCGGGCTGTCGAGCTCGATATTCCCAGTCATGGAACTGCTGCGCCGCACAGATTGGGGAAAGGCCTACTCGGCCCAGGATCTCCTTTTTCACCTCTCCATAGTTCCGGCTTCTCTCGGCCGTCATGGTGAAATACGCCCGCTGCGCTTCCCCGGTCAGCAGCGGTGCGAGGAGTCGGGCCCACTCGTCCTCTGGCCATGCCTCCCGGACTGCGGTGGCCTCAAACATCTGAATGTACATCTCCACGTCATCATGCGCCGTCATTCGTGGCATCAGCTGGACGGCTTGGACACGGGGGTCAGGCAGCGGCGTGCGGTGGGTGGCGGCGCGGAGGGCGGCGAGCTCACATTCGGCGTCTCCTTGACGTGAGGCCATATGTTCCATTATTTGCTGCTGGCGGATGCTCACCTCGGTGAGGTGTTTTAGCAGTTCTTCCATGCCGGGGGAGGAGCGGCCGCCTGTGGAAACAAAGCAGATGAAAATGAAAGGGGGAAAAAAAGAAAAACCAAAAAACAAACGGGTGGCTTTAACGGTCTCCTCAGGGGTCGGTTGTCGGTGTCCACCTCACACTACTGCCCGCATTCTCCACCAGTGTGGCGGGGTGAGGAACTACACGACAACCGATGGACAGAAACAGTCCCCGAAGGGTGGATTTATTAAGTGAAATGGTGCTCTTGGTGAAGGCGGTGTTCTCCGTGGCGCTCAAGTCCCTCGTGCTCGCTGTGTCCTGAGTGGTGGATCCCGTGCTGTGCTCTCCTTGGTGGGGCTGACGGTCACACGCTGCTCTCTGAAACAGAGGAGGTAAGGGTTAGCGTCTTTGTTGGGAGACATTCCTCACCACTCTGCCTTCCTCCTCTGCCTAAGTAGGCGCCGCTTGATGAGCTGCAGGTGCGGCCGCTCAGCCCGTGATGAGCTCGTGCCGGTGATTCTCGTGTGTTGCCAGGGCGACGCTGACGAGCGCTCGGGACGCATGTCACAACATGCAGAGTTTTTAGGTCCTATAATTAAAAACTCAGTTTTTTTCAGAATTTAGCACTAAGAAATTACTTTATTTAGTTGATTTACTTTAATTAGTCATCCAGTTTTTTATATCGACTATGCATTCCATTAGTTTTTCAAATTGGTGTTTTTCACCGGGCTGCAAAGAAATGTAGAGCTGAGTATCATCAGCATAACAGTGAAAGCTAACACCATGTTTCCTGATGATATCTCCCAAGGGTAACATATTGTGAAGAGTAGCGGCCCTAGTACTGATACAATAGAACTAATAGAGAGATACAACCACGGTCGGATGATAAGAGCAGGTCATTTGTAACTCTAATGAGAGCAGTCTCAGTACTATGATATGGTCTATATCCTGACTGGAAATCTTCACAGACACCATTTTTCTCTAATAAGGAATATAATTGTGAAGATACTACCTTTTCTAGTATGTTGGACAGAAAAGGGAGATTCGGTCTATAATTAACTAGTACTTTGGGGTCAAATTGTGTTTTTTTTTTTATGTTTTTTTTTATTAGAGCTGAATAACAGCCAGTATGAAGGTTTTGGGGACATATCCTAATGACAATGATAAATTAATAATAGTCAGAAGAGGATCTATGACTTCTGGAAGCACCTCTTTTAGGAGCTTAGATGGTATAGGGTCTAATATACATGTTGTTGGTTTAGATGATTTAACAAGTTTATACAATTATTCCTCTCTTATAGTAGAGAATGAGTGGAACTGTTCCTCAGGGGGTCTATAGTGCACTGTCAGATGCGATACTGTAGCTGACGGCTGAATGGTTACAAATTTATCTCTAATTTTATTGATATTAGAAGTAAAGTAGTTCATAAAGTCATTATTGCTGTGATGTTGGGAAATGTCAACATTTGTTAAGGCTTTATTTTTCATTAAATTAGCCACTGTATTGAATAAATACCTGGGGTTATGTTTGTTTTCTTTTAAAAGAGAAGAAAAATAATAGGATCTAGCTTAGGTTACTTTCCCGCCAAGCAATACAAAATACTTTTTAATTTTCCTGCAGCTGCGCTCCATTTTTTGGGATGCTCTCTTTATAGGGTGCGAGTATGCTCATTACACCATGGTGTCAGACTGGTTTCCTTAACCTTCCTTAAGCGTAAAGGAGCAACTGTATTTAAAATGCTAGAAAAGAGAGAGTCCATAGTTATTGTTGCATCATCAAGTTGTTCTGAGGATTTAGATATGCTAAGGAATTTGGATACATCAGGAAGATAACTTAAAAAGCAGTCTTTTGTAGTAGAAGTGATGGACTGATTTAAAATAATGTAATCATCAGGTTTTAGCCAGGTTTCTATCAACAGAGCACATCTAAATTAGGATCAGTGATCATATTACTTACAAAAAGTGTTTTCATAGAAATCATATTGCATCTGATTTTTGTTTGTTGAACCTCAATTAAATTTTTACTCTCAACTTGGTTTGGACGTTTTTTGTATTTTCTAGTTTGGGAAACAGGTACAGTCTATATGTATCCCACAAGGACACTGATAACACCACACAGCCAAAACAATCACTGCTGATAGACACTATCCCTGCTGAGCCCTGCCCACAGAGCTCACAGACTGACTGTGATGTATCAAAACAGCTACAAGATTCAGCACCCAGGGATGACTTTCTGGAAAACAGCCAGGGAAGCCAGGACAACACATCACAGCCACCAGAAACACCAGAGATACAGCCCATCTCACCAGACACATTATCCCTCTCTCCAGCATCTCCTCTTCTGTGCTTCTCACAGAAAATGGAGGAATTGGTGTATGTTGGGACTAAACTCTCCCACTCATTTGCTGCTAGCCCGCAGATATCAACAAAAAAACGGCGGGCCCCCCAAACACCAAAGCCTGTGGGCCCTGTTCCTATGAGAGCTCTCCGACCGCTGCCACAACGCCAGGGTCCAAACCCTCTATCTGCTGAAGGTGAACCAAAAACAACTGATAGCAGCTCTCAGTGATATGTGTCGGGTCCCCGCTATAATAGCAGCAACATTCACAAATGCTTACTGAACAAGCGGGAACCCAGTGTGCCTGTAGCTTTCTCTATTTCAGTTTTATCACGTGATAGAAAGTCTAAGGCCTTCTCAAGCCGAAGGGCAAACTCATCTTATCTGCGGCCTATTATGCATCAAACTAAGATTGGTGTAAAGACACCAAGCACTGCCATCAAGTTAGCACTTTTAAACATTTGCTCACTAAAAAATAAATCATTTCTAATCAATGACTTTATAACCACAAACAATCTGGACTTTATGTTTCTAAATGAAACATGGCTAGAAGACAGCTGCAGTGCAACAGTCCTAAATGAAGCAGCCCCTCCTAACTTCACTTACATGAGTGTTTGCAGGACTGTTAGGAGAGGTGGGGGTGTAGCTGCTCTATTTAAAGATGTCTATCAATGCAAGCAAGTGTAATTTGGTCAGTACTTGTCTTTCGAATATCTAGGGATTGTGCTGAAAGGTGCCCCACGCATTCTGTTTATTATTATTTACAGGCCTCCAAAATACTCTCCAGCCTTTGTTGAAGAGGTCACAGAAATGTTATCAATAATTTCCTCAAAGTTTGACTGTTTTGCAATTGCAGGGGGTTTTAATATTCATATAGATAATGCAGAAAACAAAACTACTAAAGAAATAATAATGGTTCTAAACACTTTTGACCTGATTCAGCATGTGCATGGACCCACACACAAAGGTGGACACACTCTGAATCTAATCATCAATAGGGGTCTAAACATTTCATCCATTGTTATTAAGGACGTAGCACTATCTGATCACTTCTGTATTTTCTTTGATATATTGATCTCTGTTACCACTGAATCTAGATCTGTCTCTGTCAGAAGGAGATGCATAAACGAGAACACAAGTATACTATTTATGGAGGCTATATCTTTAACACCAAGCATTTCTGCAGACTCTGTTGATATTCTCCTTGATTCCTTCAACTCAAAAGTTAAGAATGTTATTGATGATATTGCACCAATAATGGTCAGTAAGAAAACAGACAGAAATCAGTTTGGAGAAGATCAACAGCAGTTCAAACTATGAAAAGACAATGCAGAAAAGCAGAGCGGATGTGGAGGAAGACGAAACTTGAAATTCACTATAGCATCTATAAAGACATCCTTCATGCTTTTAATGTTAAACTAGCCACAGCTAGACAGAACTTCTTCTCAAACCTTATAAACAGTAACTTAAATAACACTCGTACTCTTTTTGCCACTGTTGAGAGACTGACAAACCCCCCAAGTCAGATTCCCAATGATATGCTATCAGACAGCAAATGCAATGAGTTTGCTTCTTTCTTTTCTGAGAAGATCATAAATATCAGGACGGCGATTAGCACATCCTCAAGTAATGCAGAGGTCAGACAGATTCGGCCAAAATATCAAAAAGATACTATGTCTATTTTTGAAACAATTGATAGCAAAATTCTGGAAGACATAGTGCAGCAACTAAAATCGTCAACCTGTTGTCTTGACACACTTCCCACATCTTTTTTCAAAAGTGTGCTTGACTGCTTGAAAGCAGATCTCTTAGAAGTGGTGAATGCCTCACTTCTTTCTGGGACATTTCCAAACTCACTAAAAACTGCAGTTGTAAAGCCCCTCCTGAAAAAGAGCAATCTTGATAACACAATTTTGAGCAATTTTAGACCAATATCTAATCTTCCTTTTATAGGCAAAATTATAGAAAAGGTAGTTTTTAATCAGCTGAACAAATACTTAAAACTCAAATGGATACCTGGACAATTTTCAATCTGGTTTCCGACCGCATCACAGCACAGAGACAGCACTCATTAAGATAATAAATGATATTCGCTTAAATTGTGACTCTGGCAAAATATCGGTGCTGGTATTGCTAGATCTCAGTGCTGCGTTTGACACTGTGGATCATAACATACTACTAGAGAGACTGGAAAACTGGGTCGGGCTTTCTGGGATGGTACTCAAATGGTTCAGATCATACTTAGAAGGGAGAGGCTATTATGTGAGTCAAGGAGAGCATAAGTCTAAGTGGACGTCCATGACATGTGGAGTCCCACAAGGGTCAATTCTTGCACCACTCTTGTTTAGCCTGTATATGCTTCCACTAAGTCAAATAATGAGAAAGAACCAAATTGCCTATCACAGCTATGCTGATGATACCCAGATTTACCTAGCCTTATCTCCAAATGACTACAGCCCCATTGACTCCCTCTGCCAATGCATTGATGAAATTAATAGTTGGATGTGCCAGAACTTTCTTCAGTTAAACAAGGAAAAAACTGAAGTTTTGCATTTGGAAACAAAGTTGAAGTGTTCAAGGTGAATGCATACCTTGACTCTAGGGGTCAAACAACTAAAAATCAAGTCAGGAATCTTGGTGTGATTCTGGAGACAGACCTTAGTTTCAGAAGTCATGTCAAAGCAGTAACTAAATCAGCATACTATCATTTAAAAAACATTGCAAGAATGAGATGTTTTGTTTCCAGTCAATACTTGGAGAAACTTGTTCATGCCTTTATCACCAGCAGGGTGGACTATTGTAATGGGCTCCTCATTGGCCTTCCCAAAAAGACCATTAGACAGCTGCAGCTCATCCAGAACGCTGCTGCCAGGATTCTGACTAGAACCAGAAAATCTGAGCATATCACTCCAGTCCTCAAGTCCTTACACTGGCTTCCAGTTACATTTAGGATTGATTTTAAAGTACTTTTACTCGTATATAAGTCACTAAATGACCTAGGACCGAAATATATTGCAGATATGTTCACTGAATATAAACCAGAGCATTCAGATCACTAGGATCAAGTCAGTTAGAAACACCAAGGGTTCACACAAAACAAGGGGAGTCCGCCTTTAGTTACTATGCCGCCCGCAGTTGGAATCAGCTTCCAGAAGAGATCAGATGTGCTAAAACACTAGTCACATTTAAATCTAGACTCAAAACGCATCTTTTTAGCTGTGTATTTATTGAATGAGCACTGTGCAATGTCCGAACTGATTGCACTATATTTTCACTGTTTTATTTTATTTTATTTTTTTATGCAAAATCATTTTCTAACTGTTTTAAATGTTTTAATCATTTTAAAATTTTTAAAATTGCTTGTTTTATTTTTGTTATTATTTTTCTTTATGATTATTTTACTTTCTTTTATG